>NC_133366.1:16336357-16685805 GCF_049309525.1 Garra rufa
AAGAACCATTTTTGGTTCAGTCAAAGGTTCTTTAAAGAACCATCTCTTTCTTACATTTTTATAATCTGAAGAATCACCTTTTTCCTCAAAGAACATTTTGTAAAACAGAAAGGTTCTTCAAATGTTAAAGTTAAAACGGCATCGTGAAGCACCTTTATTTTTAAGAGAGTAGGGTACATAAATTATGACAGAAATATCATTTTTCAAAGGTGAACTAATGCTTCAAAAAGCCTTAAATATACAGTACATGCATAAATATTCAGGCCAGGTGGTGTTAGGTATTCCCAGGTAACTTTATGTATTAAACTCATGCATCAGCACTTGCATTGACTGTTAAATATTCATATTTAATATGAATATGGTTATCCATACTGACATTCCTTTGCTTGGATAGTCAGAACATCATTCAGCTGAGCAAAATTTTCTGAGGCAGCTCTTTTTGAAGACGCTTCACATAACATTCAATCCTTTTTCTGTAAGAAGATAACCGTTCCCACGGGGAATCTCAGCTCACACTCTTGTAAACTGACACAAAATCCTGCTGCTGTTGCATTACTGCTGCACTAACTCTGGAAAGCAAACAAAACATTCCTCCATTACTTTTCAGCATTTCACAGCACAGTTTCTTCCCATCATGGTGGTCTGCTGCGAGGTGGGGTGTGACCTCCAATTAGGATAATTATTCAGCATAATCAGATCCGCCATAATGGACATTAATATGCTCTCTTGCGTTAAATTGTGAGATTTGGAAATGCCATAGGCCAACTAATAGGAAGCCTGTTGTTTTACACAACCTGTGAGACCAAAGCAATTTGCTGACTGGGAAGTTAAAAAAAGAGCAAACATGTACCATATGCAAAGCTGGAGTGCTTTCGCATGTACCTTCATGGTTATTTGTTTTTTTAGAAGTACATTGTGTAAAAGTTTTACCTATTTTACTTAAACCCAAATCTATTCTCTAAACATTTGTAAAATCCTTTTTAGCACAAGTACCGCCGTGTAAAGCTTAGGCAACAAAATGACTCACAAATTGGTTAAAAGTGGTCCCTAATTACCATTATCTTTAATAGAAAAATATGTTCTAGATATGCAAGATATACAATACACATACTTTTTTAATAAATAGTGTATTTTGTACATTGGAATAGATTATGTTATCACTTTTTATTACAGTGTCCATTTTACACATATTATTATAATTAATTCCAATAGCCATATTAGTAACTATGTATAATTACACACAGCTGCGCTGAGTAATTACATTAAGTACATGTTGTTTGTTGTTTTATCTCAGTGCTGATGTAATTGCATGGTGCACCATAACATGAACACTGTAGAGCAGGGGTCCCCAAACTTTTTTCTGAGCGGGCCACATAATTTTCTTTTCTTTAACGGGGGGCCGGGTCTGTTTATAAAATAAAATTCCATGGGCCGGACTGACTACTATTATTATTATTATTATTTTATTATGATTTTACCTGTATTTATTATACCTTTTAATGCTAGAATAGTTTATTATTTTTATGCACCAGACAAACAAATGATCATTTCTTTTCAAAAGATATACAGGTGCTTCTCAGTAAATTAGAATGTCATGGAAAAGTTCATTTATTTCAGTAATTCAACTCAAATTGTGAAACCTGTGTATTAAATAAATTGAATGCACACAGAGTGAAGTAGTTTAAGTCTTTGGTTCTTTTAATTGTGATGATTTGGCTCACATTTAACAAAAAACCCACCAATTCACTATCTTAACAAATTAGAATATAATGACATGCCAATCAGCTAATCAACTCAAAACGCCTGCAAAGGTTTCCTGAGCTGTCAAAATGGTCTCTCAGTTTGGTTCACTAGGTTACACAATCATGGGGAAGACTGCAGGGGCCTCATTTATAAAGACTTGCGTAGAAACCATCCTTGATTTTATCTAAGAACTTTTCTGATTTGATCGTAAGAGCGATTCAGAGAAACGAACGTACCACGAAATCCATGCGTCCGTCAGTCATTCGGTTATAAATCACAAATGATCGTGGAATTGTGTGCAGCTGAATGTTCCGCCGTCGAAACGCCACTGCTTAATTAATTAACATATAAAATGAGCTCATTCCTAAAGCAAAAACTCTGTGACAATGGCAAGTAAAAAGGAGCGCAAGAAATCAAATTATAGTGAGGCTGAACTATCTGCAATACCAGGCATTACCACAAGGAAACGGTCGTACGCCAAACTGGAATCTGACGTGGAGATAAGTACTTTTCCACGTCAAAGACGGTTTTTATAAATCTGTACTTTGACGTGGATTTGATCGTACGTACACTCTAAGATCAAATCAGTGCGTAAGAAAGTTTTATAAATGAGGCCCCTGATCTGACAGTTGTCCAGAAGACAATCATTGACACTCCTCACAAGGAGGGTAAGCACAAACATTGATTGCCAAAGGAGCTGGCTGTTCACAGAGTGCTGCATCCAAGCATGTTAACAGAAAGTTGAGTTGAAGAAAAAAGTGTGGAAGAAAAAGATGCACAACCAACCGAGAAAAACTTTGGGTAACTGGGAGATGAGTGAAGTTTTGCTTTTGCACTTGTCCCACAAGCAGTGCTAGTTTCACCTCAAATGCTATTGAGTCATTTTGTCATCGCTCTTTTCTAGCTGGCTCGTGCATCACCTGTTCGATCGCGATGACACATTACGTTGAATGTACCATTCTGTTGATGAATTTAACAAATAATTATACCTATGTTAATAACTAAGGGAAATTTTTGTTTGAAAGCCAACCTTTATTATCAAATACCGACATGACATAAGTAAAACATATTTAAAATTACATTTTCAAAATATGTCTCCGGGCCGGTCCAAATGTGGGGGCGGGCCGCATTCGGCCCCCGGGCCTTAGTTTGGGGACCCCTGCTGTAGAGGTTGACCAACATTAGAAGTATCATGAGTATCAAAACTTGCATTTTTTTGTTGCATTTGCTTCCTCATGTGTTATTCATCTGTTAACCCAGAAACATCTTTAAAGCTGTACCACTGATGATTATTATAAGTAACGTCTATAAAAACAAGACAATAATAGTTTAGTAACTGAGTGAAATCATTTGAATTGAAGTTATTTTTTTACTGTCACCAGGCTGTGTAGTCATAAATGAGAGCTCTTGTAAATCAAGTGCTATAGTGGACACCTTCCGGTCTCATGATAGAAGCTTGTCAATCAGCTAAATTTCATTGAATGTTGAGAGAAAACCAACTGTCGGATTCAGTATCCGTGTGATTTCATAGACTCTAGTTTTGAATGTGGAGCTTGAATAGAGCAATCAATATTAAGCATGATTGCTTCAGTTGCGTCCATCTGAGTGGGCACAGGAAAGGGTTTTAAATCTTTTCTATGGCTGCTTGGCTGGATATGATCCCTTTCCTATTTTAGAGAAAATGGCACCACCAGGTTTCAAACACTGTCCAAAAGGAAAATAACTATTGATCGAATTATGTCAGATTTGATGCTTGAAGCTTTGAATTCCCAGAGGTTAACAAAATTTGGTAAGGAATTTTCAGAAGTTTGGGGGCAATACTTTTCTCTCGCTTTTTTTTTTTTTTTTGAGAAATTAAAGAATAAGTTCACTTCCAGAATAAAAAAATACTGATAAATTACTTACCCCCATGTGATTCAAGATGTTCATGTCTTTCTGTCTTCAGTCGCAAAGAAATTAAGGTTTTTGAGGAAAACATTTCAGGAATTTTCTCCATATAGTGGACTTCAATAGGGATCAATGGGTTGAAGGTCCAAATTGCAGTTTCAGTGTAGCTTCAAAGGGCTCTACACAATCCCAGCCAAGGAATAAGGATCTTATCTAGCGAAATGATCAGTCATTTTCATAAAACGATACAATTTTTTATTTTTTTACGTCAGAACAACACCTTATAATTCTCAGCTCGTCACATATTGACCTTTAGCATCACTTTTTGACGTGCAGGGTCCTTCATTGTTTTCAGTTTTTCGTCTTAATTTAGTGGTTTGTATGCATTTGTAAAGAAATAAAAATTATTTTACATAAATTTAGTTGCATTCCAAGTCTTCCGAAGCCATACAATATCTCTATGTGAAGAAGAGAGTAAAACATAAGGTTTTAAATCTCTGAAAACAATCCCGCTTAGTATAGCAAGCCATTGTGACTTTATTCCTTCTAGGGATATGACTTCTTGATATCAGCAATTATATTTTCACTAGTTAAAATGTTTATTCTTGATATCAAGAATCTAATTGTTGATATCAAAAATTCTGTTGTTGAAATAATTGATAGTTCTTACTAGTAAAAACCTTTTTTATATCAGCAACCATGTGGTTACTAGTAAAAATGAATGTTCTTGATATCAAGAATGCAATTGTTGATATCAAAAAATAGGATCGTAATTTTTGATATCAACAATTAGATTGTTGATATCAAGAATGTAATTGTTGATATCACAAATGTAATTGTCGATATCAGAAATTACATTCTTGATATCAAGAACTACAATTATTGATATCAACAATTACATTCTTGATATCAACAATATATATTTTTACTATAGTAACCACATGGTTGCTGATATCAAAAATAAAGGTTTTTACTAGTAAGACCTGAATTCTTGATATCAACAATTGATTTTGAATGGCAGTCTATGGAGACTAGTGAAAATACAATTACAGATATCAACAACTGAATTTTTGATATCAACAATTAGATTCTTGATATCAACAATTACCATTTTAACTAGTGAAACTATAATTGTTGATATCAAGAATGAACATTTTTACTAGTGAAAATTGAATTGTTGATATCAAAAATAGCAATTGTCACTAGTGGAAATCTAATTGCTGATATCAAGAATGAACATTTTCACTAGTGAAAACTGAATTGTTGATATCAAGAAGTCATATCCTGAGATGGAATAAAAGTCAAAACGGCTTGCCATATGCTTTGACACCTAGGGTTTCATATTTGAAGCAATTTAGGTCTTTAAACAGTCGAAAAATGACACTAAAGGGGCACTAAAGGGTGCATCAAAAAGTGAGGCCAAAGGGTCTTGACCATGCATCAATATGTGACGAGTTGAGAGTGAGAATGTGTTGGTCAGAAAGGTCAATCATGCCGTAGGCGGAAATACCAACCCAGTGTTTACAAAGCAAATGCGCAAAGAAAGGTAAGACAAAGGTAAAGGTAAAACAACAATGTTGAACGATTTTGAAGCTGGAGGTGAACATGACATGGAGTTTTTCACCCTACCCTACCTTTGTAAACCAAAGTACACAGTCAAAGAATTACTCATATGTGACCTTACCAACATAATTACGTAGTGCATTTAAGATGCACATGTGCATAGCAAAGCTAGTGCAAGACAAGCATTTGTGGTTAAAAAGTATAGATTTTTTTTTTTTTTTTTAAATAACCAAGCGTTTCACTGGATAAGAGACCCTTATTCCTTGGGTGAGATTGTGTAGAGCCCTTTAAAGCTGTATTGAAACTAGAATCAGCTTCAACCTGCTGATTTCCGTTTAAGTCCACTATATGGAGAAAAATTCTGGAATGTTTGCCTCCAAAAGTGTACATTTCTTTGTGACTGAAGACAGAAAGACATGAACATCTTGGATCTGTATTTTTAAAACAATACATTGTACTAGCTGCGTTAAATTGACATTCCTGATATTAATATATGTCTTTTGCATATATTCTTGTTTATGGGCATTATTTTTGTTATGTTTATAGATTTGGATGATCATTTTGTGTCACCACAGAATTTTGTTGCTGGTATAAGAATATTAAACAGCCATGATGATTCTCTTATTACTAGCCTTTAGATGACCTATGGTCAGGGTCACAGTGTCGTCTGAACTGTGACCTCCACTCAACTCTTGTAAGAAAGAATGAAACAAATAAAATGACTTTGTATCTTAGTCTAAATAACGTAGTCTAAATAGCAAAGCACACTCTGATAGAGAGATTACTGTATCATATCTTGAAGGAAATGTTATCTAAAGAGCAGTTGAGAATTGCTTCTTGTTGAGATTTTTTTTTATTTATTTATTGGTTGGGTGGTTTGGCTTGGTTTGCTTGGTTGGTTTTCACTTAAATAATTGTTTTTGAAAATAAGTGTTTGTCAGCCCAAAAATGTCTCAGTGTTTCTGCCTTCTGACTTTGGTTTCCTTTCCACCGACTTTGAAAACACACACATGCACACAAATAGTTTCGAGTTGAGACAAATAGTTGTAATTTAACCATGGGTCAGTTCACACAACCTTGTCAAACAAAAATCATAGTAAACAGATGCTGTAGCTGCTTCTTGTGGTTCTTTATGCCATCTTGTGTCTGTAAATAATCAACAGATCTCTCTGCACAGTTAACTGAAAAAACAGAATGAAACAAAGCTTCAAGGTGCTGTTGTTTCTGTCACAGATTCAGCTCTTCCCCATTTCACTAAAACAAGAGAACATTAAGTCCAGTCAGTTGTTTATCTGTCCAGTCATTTAAAGTGTAGGAAGGAGATCCAAGAATGAATAAAATGTGCATTTTCTGTCGATGGTCAAATGGAGAACTGCAGCGTCATGTTCCTATCTTTGCCTGTGTATTTCAGGACAGGATGTCCAGTGTCGTGGAGCAGACGACTGTTGTCCTGCAGACCTCTTGTTGCGCATAATAAATTTAAACATTCTCATAGAGTAAGAAACTGGCAAGTGTCCAGTATTTTTATAAAATGCCAAAGCCATTTCACCAAGAGAAAACAGGCTACTCTGTCAAACAAACAGATATTCATTTATTTGAATGATACAGTTTGAATTGGTGAAAATTTGCATTTGTGAGTGCCGCCACACTTCAGGCATAAAAAAGAAAGCTACCTTTTAAAAGCTTAAGGTCATTAAGATTGATTGATTGATTGATTAATTTATAAGAAAATAATATTTTCTTGTCACTTGTGATCAATTTAATGTACCCTTGGTTCTAAAAAAAGCACCAAACCAGCATATTAGGATAATTCATATAAAAAGACTGAAATAATAATAAAACAGAAAACAAATTTGTACTTCCCTACATTTATGTTTTACTGTATTTTTGTCAAATAAATGCAGCCTTAGTGCAAAAGAAACTTCTTTCAAAGGCATAAAAAAAAAATTACTAACCCCAAACTTTTGAACAGTATCGTATGTTTTGCAAACTACTGTCAGCTTCTTCTAATTAAAATCAGTTTTGTAGTTCAACTCATATATCATGATAGTATTATCCTCCCAATATTGTAAATCTGCCCATTAGTAGGTTTAACGAATTAATTAATATTGCTTATAAAATAATAAGAAAAATATATCCTCTTTACAGAGAATGTGGTTATTATTTACATCTGAGCACAAATATTTTACATCACTTGTCCTTCTGTCATTGTCATTACTATTAAGTAGTTTTGAAGGGGCCTTTTACATTTTATTACTGAATGTGTCAAGAGACAAAGAAACCAGTGCAGGTTTTCCTACTTCATTTTGTAAGCTGTACTGTCTGCAGAAGTGCCAAAACACTGTATTATCACACTGTTGATGACTGAATCTATGACTGCAAGAAATTATTACCGTATGTACTCAAGAACAAAATAATAGTGGGGTGCAAAGATTTGACAAAGGAAGAAAAATGAAGAAAGTCTTTAAGATTCTGCTCTGCACAAAATATGCCATTATTAAAGCAATAGAAAAGACTAACCAAGTAAGTCTGGTAAAGTCTAGTAAAACATTAAAATTCATGTAACTTTTAACTCAAATGGTTATATAAAAATGAATTGAATAATTAGAACAAAAAAAGGCTAAATTAAATGTCTTGGGATTCACTGTAGAGAAAGAGAGAGAGATACATGCAGAAAAGGATCACACTCCGCTCACACAGAATTAATTTGACATTTTATTTTTATAGGAGCTCTACGATCTGCTCTAGAAAAAGTCACAGAAGTCAATTTTTTATACGTTTTATGAGGTTTGGGATGATACACTTCAAAAATTATGAATGAGGCTCTGATGGGAGGTTTTGTTCCTGACTGCACACATAAAATGTTAAAACACTCATTGTTTTGTTATCGGTTGTATAATCTCTCCTGACATTTCTTGCTTGCATCCATACGGTTCTATTTTTGCTTTCTGACGTGTTTCATCAATAATGTCATGATTGCAATCGCTCACTGTCTGTTCAGCTCCTCCGATCAGAATCATGACAGGCATTTTGTAGATGGATTCTGCCTTCTGTACTGTTTATGATTTCAAACATTTTTCTTTTCAAATCTCCCCCCTGATGCCAGTTTTAAGTAGATTTCATTTCAGTTTGATAAATTCCAAATATTCAAATCAAGATAACCCAAAATAAAGAACGTTTCTAAAGTGGTTTTTAAAAGGGATAGTTCAACCAAAACTCTGCTTACCCCCAGGGCATTCAAGAGGTAGGTGACTTTGTCTCTTCAGTAGAACACAAATTAAGATTTTTAACTTAAGCCATTGCAGTAAGTCAGTCATACAATGGCAGTCAATGGGACCCACGGCTTTGAAAGTCAAAAAAACATACACAGACAAAACCAACTTAAACCGTACGGCTCGTGATGATGCACTGAGGTCTTAAGACACAAAACAATTGGTCTGTGCAAGAAACTGAAAAGTATTTATATAATTTTTTTTTACCTCACATCCACCACAATGTCCAACTGTCATGAGTGTGTTCACAATAACTGCTATTTTGCATAGATAGTTTATATGACGGCTACTCAAAATGGTAATTACTTGTGCTTATTCTGATTGTTGCAACCAATTAAAAAATACAGTTCAGTTTCTAGCACAGACTGTTTGTTTTTGTGTGTTAAGACCTTAATGAATCGTCAAGAGCTGCAGGGTTTAATTTGGTTTTGTCTGTGTATGTTTTTTTGACTCTCAAAGCCGTGGAGCCCATTGACTTCCATTATATGACTGACAGACTGCAACGGTTTGAGTTAAAAAAATCTTTGTTGGTGTTCTACTGAAGAAACAAAGTCACCTACATCTTGGATGCCCTGGGGGTAAGTGTTAAACATCAAATTTTCATTTTTGGGTGAACTATCCATTTAAACAGTTTGTATTTTTTGCCATTCTTGTTAAAGGGTTAGTTTAATTACTCACTCATGTCATTCCAAACCCGTAAGACCCTTCTTCAACTTCAGAAGATATTTTTGATGAAATCAGGGAGCTTCTTGACCATTCATAGAAAGCAACACAACTGACATGTTTAAGGCCCTGAAAGTAATAAAGACATTGTTAAATTAGTCCATGAGACATCATTGGTTCAACCGTAATTTTATAAAGCTACTTTTTGTGTGCAAAGAAAACAAAAATAACGACTTTATTCAACAATTTCTGTTCTTCCGTGTCGGTCTTTGACGGCGTTCACAAGACTACCATGACACATGCTGATGCATCATTATCTCAGTAATGTGAATATTAAACCAATGTACCTTTATTGTATTTAAAAAGCTGTTTATGTAGATAATCAGCATGACAAATCGAAACCTTTTCATGCTCAATAAATTAGTGACACCAGTCATCACTCTACTGCCATTCATATAAATTCATGAATTCATAAACTTTACAACTCATGAGCAATCAGAAATTATTTGTCTTTGCAAATATGCCCATGTTCTTGTGAACCCAATTTGCAACAGCTGTCATCAGCAGTGACACAGAGGAAAGGCCATATAGCGTTACTGGGTCAATCAACAAAGGAGGCTAAATATCACAGCTAAATGCCATAAGGTTGTGTTGTCTCTCATCATTGACTGCAGATTGACATTTTACCCCTCGTATCAGAAGAAGCATCCTTCGAAAGCCACTGTCTGTTGCTTTAATAAAATGACCTGGAAATGCCGCAGCAGTCCCATCACGATACAGTCAAGTGTTCATCCATCAAAAGAATCTTTTTGAACTATGAATCTTAAAGGTTACTTGAAGTTACTGAAGCTAGCTTTGCGTCTTTGATTTGTGTGTCAATACGAATGACCAGCAACAATGGCTTGTGTGGTGGTTTATCCATTATTCATTAACATATACTGTATACAGTGGGCTCCAACAGTCTGAGACTGCACTGAAAATGTGGTATTTAAAATCTAATTTAAACATGGAAACATAAAAAGAGTCGAACAGAAGCACTTTCATTAGATGGTTGGTATAAAAACAGCTTCTATCAATGATAGAATTCAGTATGTAATTTATTTTAACACACTGTTTGCATTCAAAAAATAATATACATTTTCTTTATGGAACATTAAAGCGAGCGCTGCTTTTTGTTTACTGTTGTTTTGTGGGAGGTCACTTCCTATGACAGGACTCTAAATCTGGGTCATTTGATATTAGAGTGAAAATATCCATTCATTCAGTAGTTGAATCTTCCCAGATCATATATTAAAAACAACAAACAAAGCATACAGCAGTGAGCGCAGTGATCAAAGCTCATGCTTCCCGTCATGTGAAGTTAAAGATGTGCTGTTTGTTTTATTTTCTAATGAAGGATTGTGTGATTTCCTTTGCCATAGAACAGTGATTCTTGATGACTGGTGTAGTAGATTAATAGTTACAAACCAACAAACAGTAATGTGGCTTGCTTATTTTCCATCCAGACTGTTGTTTAGACGATAAATGAGCTCTGGAGCAAGGAGTTGGCTACTAAGACATTCATCTCACCTGCACGGATTTCCAGTTTTCCACAGAAAATAGTTTAAAGCCTGAAATGCAAAAATTAGACTGTTTGGGGAATTGTTTGGATGCTCCTAATGTAATGATGTCAGTCAGATGTTTTAAAAACACTTCATCTTTGTCAGGCAAATGTGAGAATAAGTTACAGAATTATTTGGGGATTATTGCGTAATGCCTTAAACTTTTATTTATTAAAAAAAAAAAGCTGTGTTATTTATAATTCATTAAAGAAGTAGTTTACTTTCAGAACAAAAATTTACAGATAATGTAATCACCCCCTTGTCATGCAAGATGTTTATGTCTTTCTTCGGTCGTAAAGAAATTATGTTTTTTTGAGGAAAACATTTCAGGATTTCTCTCCATATAATGGACTTAAATGGTGCCCCCGAGTTTGAACTTCCAAAATGCAGTTTAAATGCAGCTTCAAAGGGCTCTAAATGATCCCAACCAAGGAAGAAGGGTCTTAGTGAAACTTTCGGTTATTTTCTAAAAACATTTGCAAATTATATACTTTTTAATCTCCGAGTACACACAGAGCTAGACAAGACGAGCATTTGATGGTAAAAAGTATATAAATTGTAATTTTTTTTTTTTAGAAAATAACTGATCGTTTTGCTAGTTAAGACACTTTTTCCTCGGCTGTGAAAGTTTAGAGCCCTTTGAAGCTGCATTTGAAAAGTTCAAACTCGGGGGCACCATAGAAGTCCATTATATGGAGAGAAATCCTGAAATGTTTTCCTCAAAAAACATAATTTCCTTACGACTGAAGAAAGAAAGACATTAACATCAGTTAGTACATTATCTGTAAATTTTTGTTCTGAAAGTAAACTACTCCTTTAAGAGCCAGGGTGTAAACTTTTAGATGTAAACATTTGTCTTATTTTGCCTAAATATTGTTTTGTTTTTGTTTTTTTTCATTTTTTTTCATTTAGTATTGCCCTTCAGAAGCTACAGAAGATACTTACATGTTTCCCAGAAGACAAAATAAGTTAAATTTACCCTGATCTTTAAATTCAAAAAGTTTACACCCCCATCTTAATGTATCGTTTTTCCTTCTGAAGTATCAGTGAGCGTTTGAACCTTCTGTAATAGTTGAGTCCCCCGGTTGTCCTCAGTGTGAAAAAATGGATCTCAAAATCATACAGTCATTGTTGGAAAGGGATCAAATAAACAAAAATGCTGAAAAAACATTTTTGGGACCTGAAGAATGTTTCTGAAGAACAGCAGGCAGTTTAACTGTTCAGGAAAAACAAGGGACTCATGAACAACAATTGAATTGAATTGAAAAAATAATTAATGTTATCCTTTTTTTATCCTTTTATAAAAATACTCTTGGTCATAAACTTTTAAATGCATCATTTGCAAACACATGAGAGTTCTTGGCATGAGCGACCCCTGACGGGCTGAACGACATGCCACATTATTTCACTTCAGTTGAGTAGGAAATTAAATGAAACATGGAGGATGTAACTGTGACGAGATGTGACAGGCAGTTTAAACGGTGACAGGATGCACATAACAAAGTGACAGAGTGATCCATTAAAGACACAATTAGATTAGATATTTTCAGGCATGGTATAAGTAGGAGAAATGGGATGCAGCATGATTCATCCTTGAACAAAACAAGTGACTGTCTTTAGGAGTGAGTCATTGAATCATTTGCTTAAATGATTTGTTCAAAACATTGATTTATCCATATAAGGTGTTGTTCAGAGATAATTCTGCCTTTCGTTGTTGGCTAACTATTTTCTTTTGCAGTGCAGAAATAGAAAAAAGTAACTAACAAAAGATGGTCAAAGCTATTAACCTGTGATTTTGCCTAATTATAGTTGTTTCCACTTCAAAGTAGTATTGTCAGTGATGTTGAATTTGTCAAGATTAGGCAATATTTACTTTTGTTATGTTTGGTGAATTAGCTTTCGTTCATTTTAATAAAGAAAAGAGACTTTGAACTTGATTTTTATCGGTAAGTTTTTAAATTTAATTCATGCAAATTGTTCTTTAGAAAGATTACAGATAATGATCATTCATAATCTTTTGTTTGGTAGCTGTTCATTATCAGGTTTATCAGCTCGCAGATTTTCCCTTTCAAACATAACTTCAGGATCAATCAGGAAAGCTTCAAAGAATCCAAAGCGTCTGTATTCCAGACGGAGGTTCAAAAATGAAACACTCCTGAGATGAGACAGATTGAGTGACTCATGTGTTTGAGAGAAAAATAATAATAATACAAACAACAGCCAAGAGCAACAGATGCAGCCTTCCTGTAAGAAAACACTAGGGACTTTGTGTGAATTTGGCTGGACATATTGTGCCTTTCAAATCAATCACTTTGAACACAGTTTGAGATGGGAGAAAAAGACTGATTCTGCTTCATTTGCCACCATTATCATCTCTAAGATGTTTGGAAATGTACCCTTACCTCTCTCTTATTTATTTGAAAGAATAAAATATTGTTATTCAAGCTGGTCTGTAGGTAATTGGGCGTGTTTTGTGTGAAAAATAGTTTTGTGGGTTGCAGGTGAAAATCTCTCTCATTCTGTGTCTGTCTGAGTGTTTTCTTTAATGATCTGCAAAGTGTGTTGGCTGGAGATATTTCTCTTTTATTAAACAATGCCAATGGCAGTAAGAGAAATTCTTTGGGAGTTCTGTTGTACTCAATTTAAAAGGGTCAGACAAGTCCCAATCAATCACAGAGATAAGAATTTGGTGCAGAATTCATTATGCATTTTAGAGTGCTCATTTACAATCTGTTCCCATCAGGCTGCTGCAAGGAACTATATAGGTTTCTTGGGACTAATGAGCAGTGCTGACCTGGATTCAGTTCTCTATTATCTATTTTTAATAAGGTATTTTATTTTTCAAACCACGTTTGCATAAGATAAATAAAGTATAATAGCCTACACATAAGATCCAAACATGCAAAAAATTTAAATATACGTTTCACTGCACAACAATAAATAGATAATTTCATTAAATTCTGATGTTTTAATACTGAACTAGTGAACTTTTATATCGTCTGACCTTAAATTGAACTCTCAAATAAACTGTCTGTATTTTTACATTTTTATTAATTCTTTATTTGGTATGTTTATCAAGCAGTGCTCCATGCAGACAAACCACAAACACATACCAGCACAAACAAATAAATAATAATAAAAAAGCCATTGTGGCTATTTTAAGAAGTCTTCTACAGCTTCAGAGCTTTGCAAAGAAGTGAAGAGTCTGTTGAAGCACGCTTGAAGCATGCAGAGTTTGGTCATTTGCATATCCTCTGCATGAGTAATTTACATAGTACTACATTACATGCACATAAAGCTTGGGAAATGTTGAATATAACTATACACGAATTAAACACATTGAATTTAATGTAAGACTGATAGATATATACACTGCCGTTCAAAAGTTTGGGATTAGTAAGATTTTTAATGTTTTTTAAAGGTCATTTCTGCTCATCAAGGCTTTTTTTAATTAAAAATACAGAAAAAAAATATTTTGTAACATATTGCAATTTAAAATAGTGGTTTTCTATTTTAATATACTTTAAAGTAGAATTAATTTCTGTGAGTTTTCAGTACTCCAGTCTTCAGTGTCAAACGATCCTTCAGAAATCATTCTAATATGCTGATTTATTATCAAAATTGGAAACAGTTGTGTTGCTTATATATATATATATATATATATATATATATATATATATATATATAATATTTATATATTTGGAAGCTTCCAGGATTATTTAATAAATAGAAAGTTAAAAAGAACAATATTTCTTTAAAATATAAATCTATACACTACTGTTCAAAGATTTGGGGTCAGTAAATTTTTAGTATTAATAAGTAAATTAAGTAATTAATAATATTTGGCAGCACAATTGTTGCCAACATAGATAATAAATCAGCATATTAGAATGATTCTGAAGGATCATGTAATACTTAAGACTGGAGTAATGGCTGATAAAAATTCAGCTTTGCATCACATGAATAAATCATATTTTAAAGTATATGTATAAAATAGAAAACTGTTATTTTGAATCGCAAGAATATTTCATAATATTACTTTATATATATATAGAAATAAATGGAACTTTGATGAGCATAAGAGACTTTTTTTTAAAAAAACATCAAAAATCTTACTGATCCCAAACTTTTGAGCGGCAATATATATATATATATATATATATATATATATATATATATATATATATATAGTCATAGGTTATAGATTACAAGTTACAGTATTTAAAATGTAAAATAAGTAGTGTAATTTAATTATTTCACTAACTTTATTGAAGTAATGTAACTGATTACATTTTATTACTCCGCTTCGCGTCGTGCCTAACAACGCCCTTCAGCCGTGATTTATTCACGATACAGCACGGCCTCAAGTACCTTATTGCTTTTATAAAACGGTTACCACACAATAAAAATATTAAAATCAAAAATATATATTAATTTATATATATTAAGTTGTATGTTTTCATAAAGTAAAATCATTAACTGCCTTCCGCTGTAAAAAGTAGTCCCTAACTGCTGCAGCTGTGTTTACGTTGCTAAGGGTGGTTGCTAAGGGGGTTCAATGATACACAAAACCGTTGAGTGAAGCGGTGCCGTATCATGAATACGACACAGCTGCTGACCAATCAGAATTGAGGAATGGAACTAACCGTTTTATAAAACATTTAAAGCAGGCAGGGTTAACCTTACAGTAGTAGTCAAGACTGTTTACGGTCAGACTTCATTATCTGAAGTAAGATTATAAGCATAGCCACCACAAAATTAGACTTTAACACCTCTTTTTAGATAATTCTGAGGTTAAATCTAGATTTAAAATCATATAGTTTAAGATATAGTTTGATATAGTTATGATACCCCCTTTTGTAACTGTTAACATTTTCATTTCTTTTTCAGATAATTGTAATTTAATTAGACTTTTTTTTCACTAACTGTAACAGGGTAGAGTTACATTCATTTTCTAATTAAATTATGTAATTCCATTACATGTAACTAGTTTCACCCCAAGCACGGTATATAAAACATTTTTCGTATTGTATGATTTTGTGTGTGTGCATTGATTTCTTTGAGCATTTGTGTGTTTTGGCTTTTTGATGTAACACATAAGACCAAAATTTAAGGCCAAAGCTATTTTCATTTGGAGAGAGTGAATTAGCAGAAAAAAGCACATGCTGCACATGCCAGGACTCAGATGGTGTGATATATGAGATGATGCCATTTACAGGAGGGAGTGAGATGGGCTTTTACTGCCGTTGAGCTGCCTAATCCTTTTAACTGTGAGCTGAGGTGTGAAAGCTGAATATTAGCTGCTGGTGATGATACAGACCGCAGCATTCCACAAGCATTTATTCACACCGCAGATGGGGGAACACTATCAGTTAGGATCTAACTGGTTTGAGACTGTCCTGCATGCAACCAAACCAAATTCCAGTGGTGCTTTCACACCGTTTCACACATTAAAGCCACAATTGGCCATGACTTACTGTAAAGAGTACTTACTTCTAGTCCTGTAATGAGGTAGGGAACACAGATCTCACAGTTAGCATTACTTAAAAAGGCAAAAAAGACAAATTGCAGGACCTAAACCTAAAATGAAAGCACCAATCAGACACGCCAGACACCTCTCATGTTAAAATGGAAAACATTAGGTTTGCTATAGTCTGTTTGGTTTCTGTCTGTTCTCAAAGCATGACCCAGCCAGCTAACTTTTATATAATGACAGTCCTTTAGAAATGAGATTTGGATAAGATTACTGTGGTTAAGCACACTGCATAACATTGGCAGAAACTTTGAACAATGCAATGATTTACTTTTTATGGACTGAAATTTCGTTTGCTTAAGAGGCTTTTCTCCTTAGATATATTTATTATGGATATTTAAACCCACTTTAGTTCATCAAGGGATTAAGGCAATAATAATCAGATTTCTGAAGTGACGTGAAAAATCCACGTTTAAAAAAATATGCATTGCACAAATATTCTGACCTGTAGTAGACTTTTTATTCAGGTCTCTAACAAATTCCATTTAATTGTGCATCGTCTGTATCATCATATGCAAAAATAGTTTAATGAATCGCTTGCTATTAATATTAATGAAGTCAGTACAGATTTCTGTATCTGCCACTAAAATTATCTTTTGGGTGAGAGCTTTTATTAAATTGATAGTAAGCTCAAGAAAGTTTTACTCAGCACTGTATGTATCCCATCTATTCATGGTGTGATAATTTCATTTTCTTATGCTCCACAGCCTTAGCAAAAGAACTATCCTCTTCAGTTCCAGCTCAATAAAAATGTTTTTGAAGCATTCAGTGAAATTCATGCTCTTGCATTTGTTGGACTCTATTTTGTGTAATTTAACCTTTATATATCAAAAATAAAGTGCTCTTTCATGTAGCTGGGAGAAGCATTCCAGAGGGATTCAAAGCGCTTGTAAAGACACTGGCATCACTCAAGAGACTGTGTCGGTTTATTCAGATAAAGCACTTTCCTTTCTGCTATTATTAAAGCTCAGTTGTACATAATGTTGCTTTGATGCAGATGAGTCATGTTTATAAAAAAGTATGGTTAAAAACTGCAAAAAAAAAAATCAGAGCTGGCCCAAGGCATAAGCGAACTAAGCGGCTGCTTAGGGCCCCGTGGCCACCAGGGGGCCCCCAAGAGTACGTGAAATTACAACGTTTATTACAACGTTAATTTTTTATATATATATGTATAATATTTCAATGGATATCATATTGGTAATGAAATCCATTATTCAATTAAAAAAAAAAAACAACAACAACAACAACGCAATATAATTTTAACTGGCTGCTGTAGGATGCATGCACAGTTGGAGTATGACAGCCGTAGGATGCCTGACTGAGGTAACTTAAATTCATTGAAGCAGCAGCGTCACTGCAGCAAAACAATTAATAATGTCACAAAAAAGGACATATCTTTCTGGTGCAGAGAAAAGAAAACGGAAGAAATCAGAGGAAGAGAAAAAAAACGGCAAGATAAAAGTAAGTTTAAAAAAGTGGTTAACGTTAGCCTTATATTTTATTATTTATTTTATTTGTAGTTGATTGAATTGCACTTTTTACATGTTGCAAAAAAATAAATTAAAGTGGTTAAAGTGTTTATAGTAAGAGAATTGTCTACTAGTTTATTTTGCTACTTTTCAGTACACCACATTAAGTATGCCAACTGGTACTGCAAGACTTTGAATGTTAAAGTGCAAATTAACACCTGACTACTCCTGTGGGTTTGCTACTGTTACAATTAAAGATCATAGCAAGGGTAAAAACATTGCTATGATGTAAGCAATTTTTTTTTTTAATTTATATTGGGTGTGTTAGATTTATAGTGTGCGAATAATAAAGGATTGACAATAATTAGTCATATTGGTGGCACAGAGGGGCCCCCAAATAAAATTCTGCTTAGGGCCCCCTGAAGGCTTGGGCCGGCCCTGAAAAAAGTAAATACATAGATTTGCTTTTATTATGTAAGCCAATTCAGATTCATTTCAGAGTGCCTTTCAGAGACATTTTTGCATTGTAATTGCACAGAGCTGCCTATAATGGCCCTTTTAGATCCTTGCAAACTATTATCAACACCCCTCAACATGTTAAATGAAAAAAACTGAACATATTCTCATCATTTACTCACACTCATGCTGTCCCAGATGTATATGACTTACTTTTTTGACTTACCTCAGAAAAATAATCCATCTCTGTGAGTCCATATAATGCAAGTGTATGGGAGCTCCGAAAATCCATACGACCCCAGCTGATGAATCAATGTCTTCTGAAGTAAAACGAGAGGTGTGTGTAAGAAAAATACTAATATTTGAAGTGTAACCCATCACTTCTGCCATTGGTCATAAGTAGAGTTAAAAGATCACACTTGACCTAAAGAACAGCATGTGTGGCATAAGCATCAAAGTTAGAATAAAAAAGCTGAGGTCAAAAGTTTACATAAACCTTGCAGAATCTGCAAAACCTTAATTATTTGACCAAAATGGGAGACATCATACAAAATGCAATGCATGCATTTTTTATTTAGTACTGACCTGAATAAGATATTGTACATAAAAGATGTTTAGATATAGTCCACAAGAAAATAATAATAGTTGAATATATAAAAATTACCCCGTTCAAAAGTTTACTTTCGCTTGATGCTTAATACTGTGTTGTTACCTTAATGATCCAGAGCTGTGTTTTTTTGTTTTTTTTTTGTTTGTTTAGTGATAGTTGTTCATGAGTCTCTCGTTTATCCTAAACAGTTAAACTGCCTGCTCTTCATCAGAAAAATCCTTCAGGTCCCACAAATTCATTTTTTTCCGCATTTTTGTGTATTTGAACATTTTCCAACAATGACTATATGATTCTGAGATCCATCTTTTCACACTGAGGACTCATATGCAACTATTACAGAAGGTTCAAACGCTCACTGATGCTTCCGAAGGAAACACTGCATTAAGAGACAGGGGTGTAAATCTTTTATTTTTTCATTTAGTACTGCCCTTCAGAAGCTACAGAAAACACATGTTTCCCAGAAGACAAAATAAGTAAAATTTCCCCTTAACTTCAAATTCAAAAAGTTTGAAAGCTTGATACATTGTTTCCTTCCGGAGCATCAGTGAGCATTTGAACCTTCTGTAATATTTGCATACGAGTCCCTCCATTGTCCTCGGTGTGAAAAGATGGATCTCAAAATCAACAGTCATTGTTGGAAAGGGTTCAAATACACAAAAATGCTGAAAAAAACAACAGAATTTCTGGGACCTGAAGGATTTTTCTGAAGAACAGCAAGCAGTTTAACTGTTCAGGACAAACAAGGGACTCATGAACTATCACTAAACAAAAAATAAATAAGTAAATAAATAAACAAAAAAACAGCTGTGAATTATTTAGATATCAACGCAATGAAGCGTATGTAAATTGTCTTCGAAAACCCTCCACCTCCCCAGCTCCACCAGTTTAGATATGGTATGGATATGGCTTTGGAGCAGCAACAGCAATAACCAGCAGCAATTTGGAACAGACCAAATACATAACATTGTCATATCCATTAACATGCTATAATCTTTAGAGTGTTGTCATAATAGAACTGAACGAACCAGCGCTTTATTCACAAATGTTTTGGGTAATGTTTTATTTAAATGTTAAAAATCGCAACTTTGCATTAAAACCAACTATCTCATAACATTGTAGTATCTCCAAGTGGCAACACTGATTTCTTTCAGCTTTGTTTTTTTTTGAAGAAATATCACAT
The DNA here is from genome assembly GCF_049309525.1 of Garra rufa. NCBI lineage: Eukaryota > Metazoa > Chordata > Actinopteri > Cypriniformes > Cyprinidae > Garra > Garra rufa. The sequence continues at coordinate 16,356,335 of NC_133366.1, forward strand.
TGCACTATGCTATTAGTAATATTAAAAGGTCAATATGACCTTATAATAATAAGCCTCCACTTTGACCACTTCATGTTGAATCAGTAATCGCAGGATGTAATAATTATGCCTTATAATTAGACGTGGTTGCTCAGTCATGCTGGTGTGTCTTGTGGAACAAAATAATTATGGGTTCTGACCGCTTTGAATACATTGAAAGTGGGCTTGTGTTTTGGTGAGTGGGTGAGTCATGTCTCCAGTTTTTCAACTCTCAGCTCCGGGCCCTTCATCTTGTTTTCTTCCTCTTTGCTCTGCGTGAAGACAGAGACTGTCAGAACGTTTACTTTATGGTTTTTGCCGCACATACGTTGTCTCTGCTATGCATCTCGTAAATCATTTGGACACATGCCTGAGACACAAAGACCGACTCCAACACCTGATCCAATTCCCGAGACTTGCAGATAGTCTTTCTGTAATTGTTGTGTTGAAATGTTTCGCTCCTTTGGCTCAGAGGCAGATTAAAATGAGTTTCTCTGCGCAAAAGGTCTTGGACAGCCCCTCGCTGCTCTTGTAGTCAATTTCTTTTGTATCATAATTTCCTCTGAGAAAGACTGATGTCCTCTGAGCGGAATAAGTCATTTATGAATCTTTCATTCTAGATGAGTTGTACACTTGGAATTGAACTTCTGAAAGCGCTCATTGATGATGATGATTGTTCAGACAGTCCCTCTATGTTCTTCCTGTCAAATATTAAATGTTTCCACTGCCAAGTTTTGAAGTGTCTGGTTGACAGTCTAGAACATTATATGGCAGAGATATTTGTAATACATTTTTGGAATTTTCACAGTTTGTATCGCTCTGCTTGTCTGTGTTTGCACATTCCAGGCTGTAAACATTATTATTTTTAATTGGGTCATTCAATAAAGGAATTTAAAGAGACTAAAGGCAACTAAGAAAACCAGCATGAACTAGAATCTGAGTATTTTGCATTACTGTATATTGTTGGTATAAACATTTATAACACTATAATTTCTATCATTAAACAGTTGCCAAAAAAAGTTTTTTGTGAAAAAAATAAATGATTAGCTTACTATAATAAATGGCATGTATGCATATAAATTGCAAACAGTTTCGAATACATGAAAACATTTGTGACAACTAGTTTTAGTCTCCCTTATGTCTGCATCACACTCATATCCCCAATTGAATTCCTCTTACAATAAACTCTAATAATATCAAGTCCAGGAATTGTGGCCTTGTGGTGATTGACCTCAAATATTTGTGTCCAGTCCAATCACTTTTGTAATTGTTGATTTATTACTTTTGGGCCACATTACTAAAATATTCCAGTGTTTACCATCCACATATTTGTTTGTGTCCACACTATGATATCAGGTTAAACACTTTCTATTGGAGGCTATAGTCCATTTCAGCACGCTGCATCAAAATCAAGTCAAATCTTTAGATAATATTGGACTTAATAATACTTATCCTTGCACGTGTCATCATACATCACGTACCAGCCTTTTCATCACCTTCTTTTATTTCTCTCCACTAAATATAACTTATGGTTATACCAAGTTTTGGCTGCAGTAACTACAGTATTTATTTTACCTGGAATAATGAAACATTAAGACTGTTTGAATGAGAGGGCATGTATTAGCCTAAGAAGCAGAAATGACTGGAACGTTTCCACTTCCTTGGTAAATCCTGCTGTCTTCTTCCAATAGCTTCCCAATTTCAAAAGCCAGTTCAATTTTCAATTTTCCTCAATCCCCGTATGATCCTTCAGATGTGCATCTTGATCCTAATTGACTCCTGTTCACCTTGTTACACAGAACAAATACACAATCCTATAAATAATGCTATAAACGTAATCCCACGGTATCACAAGAAGACTTTGATTTGCTTTTTACATTAAGTGCAATAAAAGAAATGTGCAGTATATTATAGTGACATGTATTTTTTGTCTCGCCACTAATCAAAATGTCAGTAGTTCATGGATTACATACATAAAGAGAAAGAATGCATGTATACGTGGTATAATTTTCTTCTATTTCTGCTTATCAGCGTCTGGAAAAATGCTCAACAGATCCAGAGAAAGTATTCCCATTCTGGGACACTCTGTAAGTCCAGGTCCTGAACCACTCTGTCTGCATCCCCATCTCTGGCCAAGAAAAGGAATGAGCGTTCTTTATGAGGAGACATCAGGTCTTAGCCAGTCCTCAGACTATATTTAAGAAAACTCTCTGCACATCTCTTTGAAAGCTATTCATCTAGATTTAGCTGTCTTGCCTTGACTGTTACGTGCAAGGCACAGAAATGAATGTGCTAACGCTATTCTAATATGAAATCCTGCTGTTAGTCGCTGGTATTGTAATGTATCCTTGCAGACACTTTTCTGTTTCCCATAATTTTGAAATATAATAGGAAAAGGCATGTTGCTTTTCAAGAGGCAACAGCAAAGCTCATAAATATTTTTCATAAATTTCAGGAGAAGATATGTTGCCATGTGTTTTAACAGTAAAGTTTACAGTATTTGTTGTCCAAAAGAGTGGGTTTACATTTTTAAATGTTATAGTTTTGTTTATTTATCTATTTTACAAAATAACAAATTGATTTTTTTTTTAAATAGATTGTTAATGTCTTTTAAACTTCCAATTCATTCATTCATTCATTCATTCATTCATTCATTCGTTCGTTCATTCGTTCATTTATTATTCATTCATTCATTCATTCATTCGTTCATTCGTTCGTTCGTTCATTCGTTCATTTATTATTCATTCATTCATTCATTCATTCATTCATTCATTCATTCGTTCATTCGTTCGTTCATTTATTATTCATTCATTCATTCATTCATTCGTTCATTTGTTCATTTATTATTCATTCATTCATTCATTCATTCATCCATTTATTTTTCTATTTTAAACATTTAAAATCATTCATCATTTTGTGCTACGTTTGTTTTGTTTCTGTTGAAAAATCTTTAGTTGTTTATTAATATTTTTTATTATAAAAAGTAAAGAAAATATATATTTTTTAAATAGAGTTTTATTTTTTTTTAAGTTTCATTCATTAATTTATTCATTCATCCAGTCAGTCAATATTCATCATGTTGTGCTACATGTTTATTGTTTTATTTCTGCTGAAAAGTCTGTAAAAGTTTGTTGATTTATTTATTTTGTCTATTCAGAAATTTACCATCAACAATTTTTCTACCCTAATCAATATTAAAACTATTAAAATGTAACATTATAACTGTTACGTTTATGTCTGTTTTTTTTTTTTCATTGGTTTCACCCATTGTCTCCCCCTGTCGATCTGTGTGTAATGGTTTAACCCTCATCACCGTCATCTGTTTCACCTGTCTGTAATTATTAGTCTGTCTTTATAAGTCTGTTTGTATCTTGAGTTCAGTGTCTGTCTTTAATCGTTTGATGTCAACGTGTGTGGATGTTCTTCGTGTTCCTGCCTGTTATTCCAAGAAGATATTAAATATAGTGTTTATTGTAATCTTGTCTTTCGTCTCGTCCGTCCAGCACGTCACACCCATAACAATAACAATGTTATTTGGGCAGTGTTATTTTAATATAATTAAGGTACTATTTTATTTGTTAATATATATATTTTTTAATTCAGCTTTTATGTTCGTTTTAGTTAGTTTTAGTGATCTTGTTTGTTTTTGTCATTTTTGTTAAGTCTATATAGATTTTATATAAAAAAAAAAATTCAGTTTAATAGTTATTTTAGCACATTGTTAAACTAAATAAAAATTAAAACTTGGAAACTAGCCAAAATGACTTTCGCTTTATATTTTATTTTAAGTAAACATTTGTTTTTATTTCAAGTTATATATATATATATATATATATATATATATATATATATATTGTAGTTTGAGTTAACTATAATAACCCGGGTTTGGACATAGATCTCAATTCATCATTTTCATATCAATGTGTTGAAAGCTCTCTTTTTATGTGGTGTGAGTGAACTTAAACCCACTGGCACCAGCTGAAAATACAACTATCTAGCAAGAGATTTGCCTCAAGCGCAAAAATTCAAAACATTCCTACAAGAATATATGGATTATTTAACTATCACTTACTGTCAAAATTGTGCCTTGACACCTGAAAAAAATTCATGCATGGTTGCACTGTCTCTAAGAGATAATGCATTTTTACTCTCTGAGAGCAAAAGCTATCTTTCAAATTCAGCCCTCCCCAGTGAACTCAATTCTGAGTATTTGTTTCAAATTTGGGCTTTAAAAGAGTAATGTGGAAACTGAAGAGCAAAAGGCGTGACAGGCCACACAAAGACCGGTCTAGAGAGAGATAGAAATGACTTAAAGGATGAAGTAACCAGATAGTTTGTCCAGATTTATCTGTGTGTTTATGTGGGAGGGTACAAGCACACGCTAGTGTGTGAACTCGGCTGTTGAAACTGCCAGTTCAGACGCAGATTCTTGGTAACACTGGAGCCCCCCACAACCCCCTAACCATCCTCAGCTGTGGGAAAATACTTCAGATGTCACTAGTGCACAACCTCATTCCCCTTCCCTTTCCAGAGACAGCATCGGCCAAGATAATAAACATCCTGAAGTCCAGGCTTGCAGAAAACACAACGCAGAACTAGATTTTGGGCTCAGCTGCCCATTGATATTGCATAGATGATGCTGAAATCATGATGAGACTGACTGGTTTTCTGAGGATCTCCAGACTGACAGAGTTGACAGGAGCATGTTTAATAGTCCTCTCTATATCAGCAATCAATCTTACTGCTATTTCATCTGACCACCTGGGGAAATTTAAAAGCATTGTCTTTAGTTAGCATTCAGACAGTTTGTTGATCTTGATAAATTAGACATGGTTTTTGTTAGTGGTACGGCCAAAAGAAATTCTGTTTAGAAATTAAAACGGCCTTGCAACATCAGCGGTTTTCTCCTTTTCTGTCGTTGATTGTTCAAGAGGTTATGTCCTTAAAAATGACCTCATTATTAAATAAAATGACTAACCCAGTTATGACTAACCCTTTGGAGTCAGCAATATTTAATTTATCATTAAGTTAATCAAAATTGATAGTAAAGATTTTACAAATTGATTCTGTTAAAAAAAACTGTTAAACTTTATATTCATCAAAGAATCCTCAAAAAAATCTGCATTGTCTTCACAAAAATATTAATCATTAATAAAATAATAAAAATCATTAATAATAATGATTTCTGAAGGATCATGTGACTTTGAAGACTGGAGTAATGATGCTGAAATTCAGCTTTGCCATCACAGAAACAAATGACATTTTAAATAAAAAAATAAATAAATACTGAAAACTCTAATAATATTTGACTATTACTGATTTTACTGTATTTTCGATCAAATAAATGCATTCACTTAAAATTACATTTTAAAAATTGAACCAACCCCAAACTTATTTATTTAGTGTTCTTTTTTAGTAGTAAGAGTAGTAGTATTTATAACAAATAACATAACTAACTGATGCAAATTTCCAACTGTTTACTATTATGATGATGTATTTACTTTCCAGTCATGATGTTCTTTTGCCTCCTGTCACATTTTAATCCAAAACAAATGAGTTTTAATTAATGCAGCGATTTTACCATCAGGTCACAGGAGTCGCCACTGTTACATATCACATGTCATAACATGCCAATGCACAGTGTGCAAAAGCAATCTATCATAATGAACAATGGCCTTGAGCGGAGTCTAGAGCTTAACCAGAAATCCTTTCCGAAGCTTTCTGCATACGTTTAGAGGAAATCCTAGCCATGCCCACGGCCTGATTTAATTACAGAAGCATTCTGAGTTGGAAATCCTAGTACAGTGCTGGCTAATCCTCAGAGCATAACATAATTTTGCATTCTGATTAAAGAGATTAATGAGATTTTTATGATCCTCTACTGAAGCACTCCGCATTTACTATTTAGACAGATTAGATATGTTTTCTATCAGGTCTTACAGGAGGTTATTTACGGTTTGAATACCATACTTTTTTCATGCATTTTATAAAGTCATAAGTATAAGTTATTGGCAAGAGGTTAAAGCAGTCGCTCACCAAAAAAAAAAAAAAAAAAAATGTTGTTCCAAACCCATATGATTTAATTTGTTCAGTGGAACATACAAAGAGATTGTACTGGTCACTGTTCTGTGTAGCCTAATTAGTCCCCATGGGCACTGAAGCTTTCAAGTATCAAAAAAGGCACAAAAGAATCATAAAAGTGAAGTATTTGACTCATGTGCTACAGTACATTACAGTGAGTCTTCTGAAACCTTGTGATGTTTGCCTGAGAAAAAAGATTATTATCAAGTGCACACAATAATCCTATAATGCATCTTACAACCAATGTACACACAGCTGCTATACAATATACTGGACCATGCTTAGTGTTTTCTCACTCATTTCCGTTTACCAAATCAATATGATTCAGTTGACTGAATCATTTAGACTGGTTTTAACTGAATAAAATGATTCATTTAAAAAGTCAGACTCTAAGAAAATAAAAACTTTGGGGAATGATGAGTGAGAGTATAGGGCCAATAAGTGAGTTCAGATACAGCCAATAAGTTGAGCTCAGTACATCAATTTGATTCAGTTGACTAAATCATTCAGACAGGTTTTGTTAATCGAATCAAATGATTCATTTAAAAAGTCAGACTCTAAGAAAAAAAAAATTGGGGGAATGATCAGTGAGAGTATAGAGTCAATAAGTCGGTTCAGATACAGCCAATAAGTTGAACTCAGTAAATCGATTTGATTCAGTTGACTAAATCATTCAGACAGGTTTTGTTAATCGAATCAAATGATTCATTTAAAAATTCAGACTCTAAGAAAAAAAAAAAAAAAACTTTGGGGAATGATGAGTGAGAGTATAGAGCCAATAAGTAAGTTCAGATACAGACAATAAGCTGAACTCAGTAAATAAATTTTTATTAAAATATTAGATTTCATTTTTTTAATTAGATTTAATGTTTTCTTTTTGTTGTTTTTTTTAATATAATTTTGTTTCTGTTTTCATTTTAGTTTTTTAAAGATGTCACTATATAACTTGTATTAAGCTCAAGTTTTTAGCTTTAGTTTATTTAGTTTTATTACTAAATAAACTTGTGCTAGTTTATTTTACTACTTAAGGTTAAACTAAGCAAAAATGAGAAATACAATAAAGGGATAGTTTACCCAAATGATTGCAAAAAAACTATGTAAATGAATGGCTACCAGCAACTGTTCTGTCACCAACATTCTACAAAATATCTTCTTTTGTGTTCAACGGAAGAAAGAAACTCATACAGGTTTGGAACAACAAGTCATATGATATATGTTTATGATGCTTCTGAGACCTTTATGTAGCTTGAAAGCCTCTGTCCTCATTGATTTTTTAAAAGCATCAAAAAGAGAAACCAGTAGCATCATATGGGTTTGAAATGGCATGGTTGCTGGGTGCATAATGACTAATCAATCATCAAATAATCAAAGGCAGTGGTATTAAAGTAACATGTTGAGGGGCTTTATGAAACCAACATGCAAATAACAAAGGGGGTATGCTGTACACAATGTACAGAAAGTATCTGTGATAAAGAGGGAAAAGGTCCAGATGCTTTGGGACCAGGTGGCCATCAATTATTGAGGGTCTGGATATGACATCCATAAACCTCAACACTTGCCCCAATACACTTGGGAACACAAAGCTGTATTTATGGCAGCACTGACAAGGCAAAATTAGCATCAGGTGTGCCTCATCATGCACCGCCAGCAGCGCTAGTTTTCATGTCCTCCATCCTGGCCACATGCTTCTGTTATGAGTCTGGATAATGATGATAAGAGGGTTGGTAGGTCCTCTGTCACGAAGAGTAATTTGTTTGTTCACTGGTCAGAGTGGACTGATTTCTTATTTATGGATAAATATTATTCGGATCAGCCCTTTGGAATATAAAGTTATGGTTGTTACATTTAATTCACTCATAATAATTTGGCCAGTTTGAGATAATTCTTGTGCTTTTTACAGGTACGTTTTTACAGGTTGTTGCAGAGATCTGACACTGGCGCTAAGCAAGCAAGGTTGAAACTGAAAACAGAAGTTTGGTATACTGATGAGATGAGAAATAATGAGTTTAATTAAGGTGGGAAAGAGAGAGACTAGATGTAGGAGAGATGTAGAAATAGAGTGCAAATTGAAAGGATGGCAGATGGAGATGGTCTCTCAAAGCAGATGGAATGAAAAAACAAACAGGGTAATGAGAGACAAAGGGGGATTCACAGAAGCAATTACATAATCTACAATAAATATTCTGAGAAATATATGTTTACTTTGCATTCATTTGCATTAAGTATTTTTAGGAAAATGTACTGAAATAGTTACAGCTTAATATTGTAAAATTATTATTAATGCTACTTTAGGAATATTGATTGATTCATTCATGATTATAGGTTTGATTCTCAGGTAATGCATTTTTTCCAAATTCTGAATGGGATATTTTAGTCTCGGCATCTAAGAACCTGAGAGGAAAAAAGTTAGAAAATAAGAGAAGGGTCTGTCCTTCTCTGATCTTCTGGTTTAATATAAAAGATAATGAAAATTAAAGTTATAGAGGGTTTGCCCTTATGTCACCATTTGGTCAGTTATCCGGATGCGTGGCCATATTGGAGATACTTAGATGTAAACAACTCCATGGATTGCACAGTTAATGTACGACTGAATATGTTGTTCTGCTGATTTATGCTGTTGAAACCACAGAAACCTAATGATTGGAAGCTGCTAAATCATATAGAGGAGCAGGAAAGGGTGCAATATTTTGACAAACTGAAAGTTAAAGGTGGTAACGATATGTACAAGCAGTATTAATTAAGATATTAGCCTATGTTTCACCTAAATGACTGGAAATGATAAGAACAAACACAAATGTTGTCAAGATTCTTGCCCTGGAAATCCTGGTTCACTTTGGCCAACCACAAACGCCAGTTTGTCAGTTTTTTGCATTATTCTCCTTGATTTGTCATAACTTTTGGCAGTCTATAGTACTCCAAATGCTTTTCCTGGTCCGACCGATTAGTACAGCTCAAAACATGACAATAATTGATCATTCTCAGCAGCAGAAATTTGCGAAATTTGCACGTTCTGTTTGGTTCAGTGGCATCGTTTATGTTTAGGGGGTAAGAAAATAAACATCAAATTTTCTTTTTTGGGTGAACTATCCCTTTAACAACTAAACTTCAAAGTTCAAAACAGTTAAAATAAAGTTATGGATTTGGATTATGGAGTTTTGGATTGAACAGAAGATGTACAGTTTCTGTAGCTCTAAAAAGGCATGGTACCTGTATAAATCAACACAACTATAAAATGCAAGTTAAATATATTGTTTTTCAAAGTTGAACAAACAAACAACATGACTGAATGCAACATACATTGATCGTATAGACTCAGAGGCACCAATTTAGTCTTGAACGTCATGACTTCCAGAAACACAGGGGCTCAAGCCCAACTGAGAAACTTTGAGAGTACTTGCCAGCGAACAACTCCCAAAATCAGATCTGGCCTGCAGCTCAATTGTTTAATGGACATTTTGAAATACTGCAGGTCCTGGCAACAAATGGCTCATGATTGAAGCAACAATTTTCATCCAAAGTGACCTGTGCAAGAACTTTTTAGAGTAGTTCTCCCTCACCCCCAACCTGGGGTTAAGTGTCTTGCAAAAAGGTGATCTGTGATGGTGCTAGAGCAGGATAGCCATCTCAATGACTCTCCAGGTCAAAGGTCAGCCCCTGGTAGCCAAGAGTCTAGACTACTTAGCTAACAACATCCAATTGGCTGGTTTTGCAACAAGAGCTAAGTGACAGTAAATAAATGAATTGTACATCCATTAACGTCCATAGGCGTATTAGATACTGCCTAATATTCCATGGAATGCTTCTCTCTGGTAATTTTCACACTTCGTCCATTTGTTCAAATCTCAAAATTAGATTTTCTATCCTGTCCTCGTGCTGCCCCCGCTCTTGTTTTTTTCATGCTGCGTTGTTATTCTGTACTGTTGTACATTTATAAATGCTTGTTTTATAAGTCTGAGTGCCAGCAGAAGCTGAAGTTTTCTCAGCTATAAAGCTAAAAACAATTCAAATGTTTAGGATTTCAAAATATGTAATGTAAAGAAAAGTTACGATGTAAAATGAGGTGGGAAAAGATATTTAGGATTCTGCACTATTTCTTGGCCCCTAATTACATTTGTGACATTGACCATATGAACTCTTTCAAGCAAAAGGTCAGATTTCCTTTGCTTCCACTGACGCACACAAAATACTTTTTGGAACATTCTCAAATCTTGTTTTAACTTTGAAGTTACAGGCTACTCATGCTATTAATGCTGTTGTATGAAATGTTGTTTCATAAATCTACACTTTAATTGTACAATATTTACTGTAAGTTCTATGATTTTTGGTGAGAAACATTTTTACACAAAATTTTAAAGCAGTGAATTGAGTAAATGTAAATAAAAAATGTTGTAATTATTCCATTCTCAAATATTTATTGAAATTTAATTTAAATGTAATTTTCAGACCGTTTTAAGCATTTATTTTAGTATGTCCAAAGTGATAATCAGAGATATTATAGTTCTCAAAAGTCTCTCAAAAGTTTTTTTTTTTTAATCAAATGTAAATTCATGTCCCAGTTTTAAGGTTAAACAGACATTACGTACACTATCAGAAAATAAGAAAGAAAAAAAATATATTCTATATTTTTATATTAACAATGTAATCAATATTCTATGTATTAATGCCATGTATGAATCTCATCAAGTTAGTGATTTATTTTAAGCATTTTACATTTATTCCAAGTGTAAGTCAATAACAATTTAAACAATATATATTTTTTGTGACTATTAGTCATCAAAGCTCAGTAAATATTGGTCACAGACACAGAAATTACTTAATATTTTACCAAGCTGATTACTCACTAAAAACTCCCAGATCCTGTTTTCATGCCATTTTAAGTCTTATTTTGACCTAACAAAGTGGTTACTTATATCTAAGTGTGTGAGTTGTTTACTTACATTTTCAAATTAGTCTTTCCATTAAACGCCATTATATTGTTCGTTCTGACTGATTCGCGAACACACACGAACACAAGAGGCGGGATTTATCGCATTAACCAATCACAGCCGAACATAACCAGTCATATCCAATCATATTGCTGGAGGCATTGCCTCCTATAACGTAACTTTACCTGCTGATGTCGCTGTTGGACAATGCTTCTTTAGTAAAAACGAGTGATTTATACACTTCTTAATGTTATATTTTGTAATACTGACGTTGTTTAATTTTTGTACTATGATTTTTTTTGTCATCCAATATTTTGAGGAGGTACTGCCTCCCTTGCCTCCTCGAAGGAAACACCCCAGGTATAGTTATATATTACTGTGATATTTACAAAGCCTCTGAATGACTTTTAGAGTGTATGCTGAAGCCCGTTCTCCTCCACCCCAGTTGTTCAGCTTTCCAGTGATAGTTCAGATCTGATGAGGCGTTCGATTTCATGTTGCAGAGATGGAACTACTCTGCAAATCCAAGCCCACCAGTGGCGTTATTCTATTCCCTCAGTAGTTACCATGACAACCAGGCCTTGTCACAAGCCCAGAAATGCTCAGTGAGTTGCCCAGAAGCCACTTAATTCTGGAATCAGGACAAATGGCAACGATTAGTCCGATTCTGTAAAGTCTGAAAAAGAGCTAGCACAGACTTCTTTCCTGTACTTGACCTCTTACGTAGCTGTGGTTTGTGCAGACTCATGTTGTGGCTAGATGAGGCAACAAACATTTAGCTTGAGACTGAGGTGTGGTTGGATAACCTGATCTTAGATCAACAAAAAACGTTAAACCAGTGGAGGTCTGGCACTGAACGGTGTCATTAATGGTACGGGAACATGAGCACGGGCCTGCAAATGTAGTTTCTGGGACTAATACACTAATCAGTCATGGTTCTGACATGCTGGTGGCATTTGACTGTATATTAACCCCTCTGGCTGTTGAGTTTCTCTGTAGTGTGATTAATTTTTTTTTAAGCTATTTGCTTAGGATTTCCAAATTGGCTTGAAACCAGCATGCTGTTACAGAATCAGCCGACTGTAAATAATACAGAGGCTTTTACAAAAACAGATGTCATCAGGATGCTTTGTCCTGTTAATACCTGGTTTAAATATGTGGACGTAAAATATTAAATATTAAATGTATTTAATATTTGTACCTGTATTTATCTTAAATATTTCAGCTAAGAAACAAGTCCATTATAATATACAAAATAATCAGTCTGGCAACAAGAGAAACAATATTACAGTCATTTTAATTTATTTTGAATTTATTATCTGCACAAATGTTGCTTGATTGGCCAAGTTTAATTTATAATTTGTCAGTTCCTCCTTTTTTAATCTCTGATGACATATACTGGTCAAAAGTTTGGAATATTTTAGATTATATATTTATTTATTTATTTTTAAAGGCTCTTATGCTCACCAAGGCTGCATCTTTTGAAAAAAAATCAGCAAAATATTATTACAATTTAAAACAAATGTTTTCTATTTGAATGTATTTCAATTTTTTATTTTTTTATTTTTATTTTTTTTGCTATTTTTCTTATAAACACACTGGCATTCACACTGGCATTAGGATCAGTATGTTTTTTTTTTTTTAAGTCTCTTACGTTCATCAAAGTTCCATTTATTTGGTCAAAAATACAGAAAAAAGTAATAACAGTTTTCTTTTTTAATATACTTCAAAATATAATTTATTTTTGTGATGCAAAGCTAAAATTTTATCAGCCATTACGCCAGATTTCAGTGTCACACAATCCTACAGAAATAATTCTAATATGCAATATTAATGTTGAAAATAGTTGTGCTGCTTAATATTGTTTTGGAACCTGTAATACTTTTTTCAGGATTCTTTGATTAATATAAAGTTAAAAAGAACAGCATTTATTCAAAATTGAAATCTTTTCTAACAATATAAGTCTTTACTATCACATTTTTATCAATTTAACACATCCTTGCTGAATAAAAGTATTAATTCAAAAAAAAAAAAAAAAAAAAAGATTGACCCCAAACTTTGAATGGTAGTGTATATTGTTACAAAAGATTTCAAATGTAAAAAAAATGCTGTTCCTTTTAACATTTCATTCATCAATAAAACCTGAAAAAAGTAGCACAGGTTCTAAAACAATATTAAGCAGCACAACTGTTTCCAACCTTGAAAATACATCAGCATATTAGAATGATTTCTGAAGAATCATGTGAGACTAAAGACTGAAAATGAATAAATTCCATTTTAAAGTATATTAAAATAGAAAACCACAATTTTAAATTGCAATAATATTTGACAGTATTACCGTTTTTTCTGTATTTTTAATAAAATAAACACAGTCTTGATGAGCAGAAACGTCGTCTTTAAAAAACATAAAAAATCTTACTGATGCCAAACGTTTGAATGGCAGTGTATTTGTATGGTAAAGAAATTAAACTGTTCAAAGAATCCTGAATATCATATCACAGTATTAAAACATGGACACAGTTTTATGATTTTCTGCATTTTTTTAATATATTAAATATTCTGGTTTACATTAAAATGGATGAATTAATGAATAAATGGAGGAATAAATAAATCAAAGTAATTTATTCTGTCTATGCAGTTTGCACAGCTGAAAGTTGTATTAAGACATCTGCACACTTGTCTTGTGCCGTCATATTAGATCAGCATCAGTCAATGCTGTCTGATCAGAATAAAAGTGATGATTTTGCCCCTAGAAACTCTGATGCATGATGGGTTAGTATAATAGTGTGTTGAAAACCTTGAACTTCTGCCATCACAATCTCCACTTTCGTCCCTCTAGTCTTTTTTTATGATCTTTTTCACAGCGTCCTTCTGGATTTCCTTTCATGTCTTAATTTCATGAGCTCAGCATACAAAATATGTAAAACACTCTGCATAATTTATGAATGTCTAATCCTGACAAACTCCAAAGTTTCAAAAATGATTACTCCAGCATTTGGGCACCTTTCTATATGGAGCGGTGATTGCTGTCATAATAGCAGACAATTTAGACTAGCGGATACTATTTCAATTATGGGGTGCCAAAATCCAGATTTCCTTTCTTTTCTTTGGCACATAACATTGCTGGTGCCATTCAGTGTACTTGTATGTTGACTGCAAATATTAAATAATATTAGAGTGTTATGCCAAGAAGTCATAAGACAGCACGCTGAGACCACAACATGATCTAAGCCTTCAGTATGCCATATTTCCACACGATACCGCCATAAGTATGTTGATGGAAGTCTGGAAAGAACACAGAGCATCCATTAAAGCCAATTCTGAGTTAAATACAATTTAAAACTTAAGTGTGTAATTTTTGGATGTTAAAATACCTTTCTGATCCAAGTTTAATATGCAAAGACAACTATAAGACTTTATTTCAAAATATTATGCAAACACTGTGGCAAAATAAACATGGGTTTGTTTATATCAGTATCCAAAAATTGTTTTCGCTCATCTTTGCTAAAAAATTATTTAAATATGGTAAACCCTGCGCTTATTCTTTGTGTGGAAGAGGAGAATAAATTTAAAGCAGTTCACTTTGATCGTATGATAAAGAACAGCTCGGACATTCAGCTATAAATAACTTTTTTGTTTCTTATCATACGGGTTTGATGACAGAATTTTGGGGCGAACTAGTGGTTTAAAATCAGCTCTTTAATAAACAGAGATAAAAAAAAAAGTTAAAGAATTATAAACTAAAACAGACCTTTTAGTAAATCAGTTTATATAAAACACTGTCATTTAACTAATGAACTTCACAGATTAGATTGATATGCTTCTGATTAGATAGAACGAACAACAGATTTAATTTATGTCAGTAATCAAGTCTAAAATCAAATCCAGAAACATGTTTCCCACAAGCTACAAAAAAGATCATTTTAAATTGAATTTAAATAATATTAACATAGACCCTCAAACATGCAACATTAAAAAACCTTAAGGGTGATACTGAACCAAAAAACGAAAGTATATTAATTCCCTGTTCAGATCTGTGTGATATTTCAACGGCAGGCTTCTGGAGAGTCAAATGCTCAGCCGCCGGGGAGCAAGCAAGTCTAATTACACTGATGGAAAAATAGAGAGACTGGCTTTTGTTGAAAAGAATAGAGAACAATCACTAACCAGGAAATGTTACAGCGTGAGCAAAAAGACAAGCAGAACAGGCATTCCTGTCAGAGCATGATTGATATGTTTGTTCTTCCCGCCTGTGCACCAATCAATGATGAATATGACATTCTGGGGAACAGGGTGCACTTTCAGGCATTATACTTGGGCGTCCATCAAAAGTGATTGAGCAACATCCCTCACAATGAAACTTGTGTATCAGTGATGTTTAATGGATATCGAGTAGAGAGTGCTTTTAGAGTTATGAAGTACTCATTTTATAGAGAGCGTTTTTAGTCTGTAAATGTGGAAGGGGGAGGAAGCCTCTAATTGCTCTTTTGTTCATTAGAAACTGTATGCTGGTTTACTGTATGTGTCAGATAGTTAATGCAAACACTATTGTCTCACCTATTAGGGAATGTTTGTGTACAAGCTGAATAAATGAGCTCGGTGTTCACTGTGTACTTGGTTTTGTTTAATTGGAAAATGTAATTTGTGTGAAAAAGTGGCTTGGTGGTCTCAGTTTAAAGATTAGATCATACAGTATGTGTGAATGTTTGTGTACTGTATGTGAATGCGTAGGTGTTAGAATATGATAAAAGAAGGGGAAAAAAGACTTCTTAATAATGATAGTGAGTTTTAATAGGTAATAGGCCTACTTTTATTTAATTACATTTACAAAGAAAATGATCAAATAGTTTTTCTTTAATTAAAACTCATTAAAAAATAATATATTTATAATATATAAACATATCTATATGGCAAATGAAAAATAGAAAAATTGAGAGAAAGTGTAAAATACATTGTATAAAAATGATAGATAGATAGATGGCATGCAAAAGTTTGGGAACCCCTTGCAGAATCTGTGAAAATGTTAATCATTTTAACAAAATAAGAGAAATCATACAAAATGCATGTTATTTCTTCTTTAGTACTGTCCTGAGTAAGATATTTTACGTAAAAGATGTTTACATATAGACCACAAGACAAAAAAAATAGCTGAAATTATTAAAATAATCCCCTTTCAAAAGTTTGGGAACCCAATTGTCAATTTGGTTCTCAATACTGTGTGTGGTTACCTGGATGATCTGACTGGGTTTTTTTTTTTTTTTGTCTGTTTTGTGATGGTTGTTCACGAGTCCCTTATTTGTTCTGAACAGTTAAACTGAGCACTGTTCTTCAGAAAAATCCCCCAGGTCCTGTAGATTCTTCAGTTTTCCAGCATATTTTGAACTTTTGAACTCTTTTTTTAACAGTGACTGTATGATTTTGAGATCCTTCTTTTCACACTGAGGACAATTGAGGGACTCAAACACAACTATTAAAAAAGATTCAAACATTCACTGATGTTCCAGAAGGAAATATGATGCATTAAGAACCGGGGGTGAAAACTTTTTGAATTTGAAGATTAAAATTGTACTTAATTTGTCTTCTGGGAAACATGCAAGTATCTTCTGTTGCTTCTGAAGTGCAGTACTAAATAGGAAAAAATTATATTTCAACATAAGAAAAATTTGGACATCCTGTTCAAAAGTTTTCACCCCCCAGCTCTTAATGCATCGTGTTCTGTTCTGGAGCATCAGCAAATGTTTAAACCTTTTTTAATAGTTTTGTTTAAATCCCTCAAGAATGTTTTTGTCTTGCAAACTTTTATGTAAAATATATTACTCAGGACAGTGCTAAAAAAAAAAAAAAAACATACAAATAAATACATATCACTGCAGTTTCCAACAGAAATGAACACTAGAGGCAGTAAAACAGTGAGGACTTGTAATCATTTTCGTACAGTTATGATTACAGCTACAATTTCGCTTTCCGAGCACGACAAGCTTGCTCAGTAGCTCAGCCAGCACAGAGTTGGACTTAGAATGTAGAATCCTTGGGTACAAATACTGTGAAAAACATGACTCACAATGAAGGACCTGAAAAATGAGAGATTGAAAAACTAGCTAAAATGGCATACTTGTGATTGCGTTTTTACGTCACAATCACTTTTGTTACCTTACCGAGTAGGTTAAGGTGTATTGCAGATGTCAGAACTGGGGTGACACGTATAAAACCAATGTCACATAAAAAGTACGTTCATCTGTTCCAGGAAAAAAAAAAAAAAAAAAAAACACTCTTTTAGCACCACATTTCACATCGAATATGTCGTACATGGTGGAACATATTTTGCGTCTTGCGAAAAAGTTTCCACAGGTACATTTTCGTCATGGGATCAGGTTGTAGTTCTCTGTCACTTTTTTAGACTTGTGTACTGAGGACATCCATAGAGCATGAATCCTTTTACATCAAATGCAGCCTTGAAAACTATAGGGACATTGACGTGTGTAGTGGACAGAATTGGCTAGGGACTAATCGGACCACACTAAGAGCTTTTAAGATGTATGAATAGCATGGAAGAGGCATGATTAAGAGTGTGGGTGAGCGCTGCTTTGATAAGGAACTGCGTGTACTCTGCAACTTGTGATATTCCCAAGCAGGAACACTTATTCTACAACTTCAAGTCCTATTAGCCACGGGTAAAGATCAAAATGGAAAGGGTTGGTGACAGGTTAATGATTATGGTGGCAGATACAAAGTCAAAACAGACCTGAATCCGAGTAGGCGAGATGTTAGCAACTTACAGAGTTATTTAAGTCCTCCACCCCCAATTGCTTTCACTACTCTGCCCTGGTGCAAGACATTTAACCCACGCTTTCAAAGGGATGGTCGAAGTTACTGTATAGAATGGAGTAAAAAGCATCTGCTAAAGGGCAGGTAAAAAGTACAGATTGTTCTTTCAAATGTGGGTAGAATATAAGAAACAAGTGTCTTGGCTGAATATATATATCAAATCAAAAATGATTCAGACACCACATATAATTTTTATATTTTTTTACTCGTGGGTGCAGGACACAATGAGTTCATTTATGTAATTGCAGATAGCACAATAAAGTGAATTGTGACATATTATACCCAAAAATTATTCATACAGTGGACTACCAGTAATATTTATAAAAAGTTTGGGCCAAAAATTTGATTTGACACTTTGACCTAACCATGTTTTGTTTCATACCTTTCTATCAAACATCTGACAGTATCAAGATGAATTTGTTCTGACACAGTTTAACTCTTGAGTTAAACATCATATTGTATTACCATTATCTAAACTAGCATATATATATATATATATATATATATATATATATATATATATAGTGGTGGGCCGTTATCGGCGTTAACGTGCTGCGTTAACGTGAGACTCTTATCGTGCGATAAAAAAAATATCGCCGTTAATCTATTCTCAAATTTGGGTTGGGAGCTGGGTCTAAACTACGCAAGCTATGATGACTTTCACCTTGATAGTTTAACGCGGATGTATACCGAAGACTGTAGAATATGGTCGCGCGTTTACGTCTCCTCCGCCAAAACACAGACGGGATCGCGTCGTCCTCCATTCATAAAAACCGAATCTACTATAGCGAAATGCCACGTAAATTCGTAGTTTTTTGGATTCATAAATCAAATGTTGGTCTGTCACTTAATTCAAATCGCGATATGGACTAGTGTATGTGAAAACTGAAATGCAAAAAGACCGTTTTAATATGAATCCGATATGTTCCGTTTGCCTAGCTGTACGTATGCATGGCGGAGACGAGCTTTTACTACACGCATCGCATATACTGAACCCACGTGACGCTCCCGGTAATTTTTGGCATTTTCATCTCACATGAACAGATAAACTCAATCGCCCAAAGTGCTGTGAGTGTCACTTTTACCGTTTCATTTGAGAAAACTAGCATCATATCATACTGTATACACAGAAACTTCACGGCAACCTGTCAAAATAAAAGTACGGTGTAACATGAACGTAGAAGTAGTGGAAACGTAGGGGAAACACTGGCTACCATAGATATACATACATAGATGTATATTTTTATCACACTGTACAACAATAATACTGTTTTTTTATTACAGTAAGGGCTAAATTTAGGGTTGGGTAGGTGTTGACGTTAAAAAAACACAATCTAATAGGTAGAAAAAATAATTTCATTGTTAGTTAGTTAGTAAACTGTACATCTTATTGAACATAATTTATTTTCATCAACAAATTATCATAGAACAGCTTTATGAGCTTTATGATCCATTCTCAAAGACTTACTTTTTGTCATTATTTGGGTAGCACACATATTCTGAATGCCTTCAGCAGAATTCAAATTAGCCATTTTAATCTAGATTAATCTAGATTAATTCCAAGATTTAATCTAGATTAATCTAGATTAAAAAAATTAATCTATGCCCACCCCTAATATATATATATATATATATATATATATATATATATATATATATATATATATATATATATAAAAGAGCTTACTTGCCTTTTCACAAATACATTAATAGCAAAAAAAGTAGCAAAAACGGTTGTTTTTGGAGGGTCAGCATATTAGAATGGCTGCTGAAAATTTAGCTTTATATTTTCAAATATTTTCAAATAAAACTGTTATTTTAAAATGTAATGATATTTCACAATATTACCATTTTACTCTTTTGACCAACTAAATTCAGCCTTAGTGAGCACAAGAGATGCCTTTCAAACACATAAAAAATAAAAATGATTTCATTATATTTACGAGTTACGATGTATATATTTATATACATCCCTTTTTAATGGTTGAATAAATATTAAATTGTGCTGATCAGATTGTGCAAAAAAAATAAATAAATAAAAGTTCAAATGACGCAACGCCTATTGCTTCTTCCCAAAGTGAAGCGAAACTTAAATTTGCCTCCTTCCGCGTGAATAACCAATCATTATCAAAGCTAACCATTTTAGCCAATCATCTTTCAGTATCATTTTGGTTGCGTCTGAGGACTGGTCTACAGTTTTCCGTAATTGAGGAGTTGAGGATGGATTTTCTCTACACACAGGTGAGTAGATGCAAGTTAGATGGAATGGGGCTCTTCATTCATGTACAATTGTTTATATTTGATGGTAGAAGGTTTGTGGCGATGGTGTATTACATATTGACCGTTTTGGTGAAAAGAGGCATTACAGCGCATCATTAATTAGCAAGATGTCAAAGGGATATCATCATTTCTGTGGTGAAGCATAATTACTTGTAATATAAAAATCAAACCTGTGCGTGTGTTTGACGCATGTTTCAAATAAATCAAGTAATGTTCTGCATTAATATGGGTTTAAAATATGACAAACTATTTATTTTAAAAATTTTTGAAGAAAAAAAAATGCAAGGTGTAATTTTAGAAAGTATAACCCTTAATCTGCAAAACACATGTCTGAGTTTGAGGATGGAGTCATGGTGGTGCTTTCTGGTTGAATCAACAGGCATTTCAGTATTGTCATCTCCACCCTGGCACAACTGACAGCAATTATTACTGAGTATTTTCAGCTCAAAATGAAATGATGTCTCATGGATGTCCTCCAGTCGTGAGTTGGACTGCAAGCATAGTATGTCTATGAATGTTGTCATCAGTCCGGTCAGCTGTAGAATTTCTGGTCCCATCATCAGAAAGCACTTCTGCCTCTCCGTGAAAGACCTGCACTTTGAGATGTGACCATTTCTGTCAGCCGCTGAGACAAAATAATGCAAATTTTGTATATGTTCACTGCTGCTGAGGCGCAAAGACATGTTGAACCAGATTCAAGGCCATAATTTTGATATCTACAGAAACTCAGCAATTACATAATACAATAATGATGCACAGTACAGCATTTACTGTTATATAATGAGTTAGAAAATATAAAGAAGATTTAGGAACTAAGTGTTGTTACTGAGTGATTAATGGGCTTTTCTCCACTTTGTGGCGCTTGAATCATAACACAGCTGAATTTTCAAGTGTGTAATTTCTGCATCACTGGTGGAAGTAAAAGAAATAAGAAAAAATAATTGTTAATGTCCTGACAGATAAACTGCTGTGGGTTGGCTAAACAGTTCCACCTCTAACTCTAAATACTAACTACAAATACTTACAATTGTCTTTACACAGTGAAGTGGGATAGAAAAAGAATTATAATATCATTCATTATTTTTTATTAATATTACTATAGACCAATTAGGAGTAGATGTCACAGTAACATCACTTGCAGCTGTGTGCGCATAGTGGTTGCAGAAGAACACTGGTAACAAGTGGAGGTAAACAGGTAAAATCTATGCAATTTTTTGTGCCTTGTGATGTCAAAATCAGAATGCAAATAATTGTTATAGAATAGTCGTCAAAGATGCCATTTTCCTTGCAAATGCAAGTTTATATCACTTAATTCGGACTTTATAACTCGATTTAACTCGAAAATAATGAGTTTGTCAATTCTGAGGGGGGAAAAAAGCCAGAAGTGTGGGATATAAATTCCTATTCTTCTTGTTTTTCCTTATTAAAATTGTGAGATATAATCTCAGAAATGCAAGAATAAAGTCAGAATTTTGAAATATAAAATCAAATTTACCTTTTTTTTATTCTTTTATTCCATGGCTCCATAGACTGCCACTTGAAAACTGCCATTTATTTTCTGCCACCAAATAGGCTCCGCCCACAAAAAAAGCCATTCCTGTTTCGAATCTATCCCACTATCTAATGTAATTTTCGTTGAATAACAGTGCTTATCGC
The DNA here is from genome assembly GCF_049309525.1 of Garra rufa. Taxonomy (NCBI): domain Eukaryota; kingdom Metazoa; phylum Chordata; class Actinopteri; order Cypriniformes; family Cyprinidae; genus Garra; species Garra rufa. Next base: position 16,378,120 of record NC_133366.1, read on the forward strand.
TGGGTGACAAGCTCTTGTAATATGTGGAAAACATTTTAAAAATAACATCTAATCAATATGATCTACACTCTTTTTAAATCTATCTATTTTGTACCATATTCGTGTAATTTAATAATGAGTTTACATGAAAGATTTCAATCCGAATGAACTGATTATTTGGGTGCATGTAAATATAAGTAATTAATATCTGAAAATAAGGCCTATTTCACAATGCATGCAAAAAGCAGTGCGTATTTTCTCTACACTAATGTTAACAGGTTAAGGCATTTACTATGAAGTTGTCTGTTTTATTTCCTATATACAGTAGAGCACTGTTACATAGCAGAACTGCTGTTACAAAAACACAAGGCCTCTATTGTAGTGATGCTGCAGCTGAAATGGACAAAATACTTCTTAGGCAAGAAGATACAGTAGGTGCTTTGATGGAAGCACTAAATGAAATCTCCTACAAACTATAATAAGGCTAACGGCTTTAATGAGACACACAGCAACTGATATTATTGAGATCATGATGCATAGATCAATAAATGTCTCTCTTTACAACCATCTCTATGATTAATTTGCGCTTCAATTACAAGCCCACCGCACAAGGTTCTGATGGTGATGATTGCTACCCATTTGCTGCAAATGACGGTAATTTGAGTCACAAATCATCCTACCTGCTTAAGGCCTTCCTGCGATGAACAGCAGTTACTCAGATAATGCATTAGTTCATTTGAATATGCCCCTCCTCTCTATTTACCACACACATTATTAGGGTGTTTTTTTTTTATGAGAGTGTATGCGTTGGTTCACTTTGTGCGTGTGTGTTTGTGGTTTTTATATGGACATCATTATGATTAATAGTTTTCTGAAGAAAAAAAAATAGCTAAATAGTCTCTAAGGGCTGTTTTTTGGACTTTCGCCGTGCAGCTGAGTTTTTCTCAATTGCGTAATTTTGCGATTACTACTTTTGTTATTGAATTACAACATTAGAATCTCCAAATGTGTATTATTCAGACATATTAAGAGGTTTGTGGCTAACCAGCTATTCTTTGAAGGCTTCCAGTCGTTGCAACATGTTCAGCACATGACAATGTGGATGTCTGTATCTTTCTCAAGTCTAGCTTTTCATCTGGTCTCCCAAGCAAGACTGGTTATATGCTGTTTAAACCAGCTGCGTCCCCACAAGCCACTGTCTGTGGTCGTGTAATCTCCAACTTTCCTTGTCGTCTATGGTTCATAGCCATCATTCAAGAATGCCCATAATGTTTTGAGCACCACTACGAAAACACTGAGTTTGACTGGGCTTCTCATGGAGCTAATTGAAAACAGCTGGTGTTGTGGTATACAGCAAGACTTGCATGATGCTGCAAAAATGTATTGGCTCTATATCACAGTGCATTTATCATAGTTTATTCAGTGACATTACCGGGAATGGACCATTCCAAATGAACTGCTCATTTTGGAGATAATAATCAAGGTCAAAAGCTTGGGTTTGCCATGGACAAACCGTAGTGTTCCTAGTTGAGAACCCGTGTTCAATCTAAGTACATTTATCTAATTAAATCTAGGTAGAAACAAATATGACTAGGTCTTTTGTGTTCTAGTTCAGTGCTAAGAAATTTATTTTGCAAAACCTTTTGCAATTAGTAGTTATTCAATTGATGAGATGGAGTCACTGAGCCGTTTATCGCATATACAGTCAAGCCCGAAATTATTCATACCCCTGCAAATTCTGATTTGAAGTTACTTTTATTCAACCAGCAAGTTTTTTTTTTTTTTTTTGACCGGAAATGACACAGGCTTCTCCTAAAAGATAATAAGAAAATGTACAAGAGGCATAGTTGTGGAAAAAAATATTTCTCAGCTTTTATTTACACTTGAACAAAAAGTGGCATGTCCAAAATTAATCATACCCTTTGCAAACTGTCACAGTCTATGGGAAAATCCAAAAGTTCTATACAATTCCAAATAGTCCAAGCTATTCTAAAGCATCCTAATTACCCTAATTCATTTAAAACAGCTGTTTTAATCAACTCAACAGGTGAAAAACAGAAGCTCTCTGCTGTTGGCTTGTGGACAGTCATGGCTAAGACAAAGGAGCTTACTAAGGACCTGCGGCTGCGCATTGTGGCTGCTCACAAGTCAGGAAAGGGCTATAAGACCATATCTAAATTTTTTGAAGTTCGAGTGGCTACAGTGCAAAGTATTGAAAAAATTATTAAAAAATACAAAAACGTGAAAACTGTGAAAAATTACAGAGGACGTGGTCGGAAGCCAAAAGTGACATCTGTGCTGGACAGGAGGATAGTGAGAGAGGTAAAAAAGAACCCAAGGATCACCACCAAGGTCATCCTGATGAATCTGTGCTCTGCTGGTGGCAACATCTCAAGAGAGACAGTCCAACGGACAATGCACACCGTTGGGTTCTACGAACGCAGACTAAGGACGACACCACTTCTCCAGATAAGGCACACAAAAGCCTGCTTGGCCTTTGCAAATGCTCATCTGGACAAAGAAGAAGACTTCTGGTCTTCTGTTTTATGGTCAGATGAAACAAAAATGTTATTGTTTGGCCACAATGATGTAGCCTTCATTTGGCGTAAAAAAGGAGAAGCCTTCAACTCTAAGAACACCATTCCCACTGTCAAACATGGTGGTGGGAACCTAATGTTTTGGGGGTGTTTTTTAGCTGGTGGACCAGGGAACCTAATCACAGTAAACGGCACCATGGAAAAGGAGCAATACATCAAAATTCTCAACAACAACATCAGGCAGTCTGCAGAGAAACTTGGCCTTGGCCCCAGTGGACATTTCAGCACAACAATGACCCAAAACACACAGCAAAAGTGGTGAAGAAATGGTTAGCAGACAAAAACATTAACGTTTTGCAGTGGCCCAGCCAGAGTCCAGACTTAAATCCAATTGAGAATCTGTGGAGGGAACTAAAGATCAGGGTGATGGCAAGGAGACCCTCCAACCTAAAAGAGTTGGAGCTCATCGTTAAAGATGAATGGGCAAAAATACCAGTGGAGACATGGAAAAAGCTGGTCAGCTATTATAGGAAGCGTTTGATTGCTGTAATAGCCAATAGAGGCTTTTCTATTAATTATTGAGAAGGGTATGAATAATTTTGGACATGCCACTTTTGTTCAAATGTAAATAAAGGATGAGTAATATTTTTTTCCACAATGATGCCTCTTGTACATCGTCTTATTATCATCTGGGAGACATCTGTGTCATTTCTAATAAAAAAACTTGCTGGTTGAATAAAAGTAACTAAGTCAGAATTTGCAAGGGGAATGAATCATTTCGGGCTTGACTGTATGTATAATTTCATTACATACATTTCAATGTCTTTCAATCAAGGTATGTGTTTTAAAACAGCACTTTCAAGGGTTTAAAGACTTAGACTGGTGTTGTTTGATCACTTGAGTATGAGGTCAAGGATCACACCTGACTGACTGTGAGTGTGCTCCAACTACTCCATTGAAGCTTAATGAAAGATTCTTTTAAAAGAAGATTACAAGGTTTGGAAAAACCACTTCTGTTCACATTACGTTCTTTTATGTGCATTGAAATGGAAGTGATTCAGAAAAATGTTCAGGCCCTGTCTGTTACGTCTTACAATTTGGCCTTCACAAAATAGCAGGTGTTAAGCCACCAGTTTGACAGTTAGGCCGAAAGGAGAGGTAGCTGAAAAGAGAGATGTCTTCCTCGAGAGCGGAAAATTCAAGGATTTAAACAATTTCCCAGACGCTATTAATTCTGATGATGGTGTCTTGGGGTGTAGCTTTGCATTCACTGCATTTGAGACAAGTGAAGTCTTGACAGGAGCTGGAGGACAGCTCATGATATGAGCCAAATGTATTACGAAATCTTGTCTAGCAACACATAGTTATTATGTAAATGTGGTCTTATAATAGGCCACTATGACTTCTGGGGCAAGTTGGCACAGTTTTTTAGTAAAGTTTAAAATGTATTTCAATAGAAAAATTATATAAAATAGTAAAATTATATAAAATTATATAAAATTATATTTAAAATAGTTTATTTAGCCTTGATGAGCATAAAAGACTTCTTTTCAAACATTTGAAATATAAATGGGGCCGGTTGTCACACTGAAACCTGCTATTAATAAATTCTGAGAAACTAGCCTGAAATATGCACAAACACACTGTAATTAGTTAATTGGACAAATTTAAAACATGACAGCTTCCAACAAATGTGACAGCTTCCAATGAGATGAGATTTAATGAATGAATGCATGCTAAAAACCCAAGAAAGAAAACTAAATTGCTTTTGGCAGCCCTAGAAGAAGAAATTATTTTTAATGGCAACACTGCAATGTACTTTTGAAGATCAGGAAGTGATCTTCCAAATGATTCGACCATGCACTACTGTTTGCTCAATAGGCTGCATTCATGAAACAGGAGCAGAACAAATTTTGTTATGTAAATTGTCACATTCAATAATTCACGGCAACTATTTACTTTATGAATTTTAGCATTGGTTTACACAAATTTGTTATGCTTGTTTCATAAATGAAGCTCTTTGTATGTGGCGAGTTGGGAACATTCGGTGGACAGAAGAACAGAGAAAATCTACAAGGTCTTCAGGTGAACCCAGAACGATTTGGAAACAAACACTTGTGAAACATTTAGTGACCTTGGATGTAGTGATTATGTTTATTTTTTTCTACCCCCCAGTTTTTCATGAGCTTTGTATGTCTTGACTCTAGAGTGTTTATAACGTGATTTTGGGCGGAGCGATATGGCAAAAAAAATTTAATCTTGATTTTATTCAGAACTTTTGACCGATTCTCAGTTTTTTTTTTCTTTTTTTACGATTTTTAACTAATGAACTTGTAAATGTAACTACAAAATGAATCATGCAATTTTTTCTTTATCACTAGTTAAAGAAAATTCTATTCAAAGTACACCACACATAAAGTTGTCAACATAAATGTTAAAGGGGTCCTATTATGCTCTTTTACAAAGTCTTTATTTTGTTTTGGTGGTGCACTAGAACATGCTCTCATGCTTGGTGGTTCAAAAAACACTTTTTTTCACATAATTTACATTATTACAATAGCTTTCTCCCCAGGCTGGCACAAATGGCTCGATTAGTTTGGGATTTAATGAAAGTCCGCCTTCCGAAAAAAACAAAAGGTGCTGTGATTGGTTAGCAGTATTACTGTGTTGCAATTGGCGAACATCTTAGATGGTGTTTCAGCCCTGCCATCCCCCTTCCCAAAGCAGCAAGTTCCGTGTACAACTGTGCAAGGTAGATTAAAGAGATTCTTACATTTTAAATGTGGATTTTAAAAAAAAAACACACATCGGATCACTAAAGGAAGCTTTTACTGACCCCTCCAGAGACATGTGAGGCACTTATTATTATGGATTGACTTGTTTTGGACTGATGAAGAGAAACACTTCCATGCCGTTCTAAGGCTTGTGCCAGGGTTATTTTTAATATAACTCAGATTGCATTCGTCTGAAAGAAGGAAGTCATGTACAGGTAGGATGCATGGAGGGTGAGTAAATAATATGCTACAGTAGTGTCAACGGCAACGGTGCGGCTCTGTCTACCGGAGCAGTTCGTGGACACTTTAGTCAATGCTTGCGTTTATACAAGCCGCCCTGCCCAGCCAACCCGCCAACAATTCAAGTCTCCATAGGCGGGATTTATTTGAATGATATTCTAATGGACCACGTTGTAACATCATAGCATCCGGAAAACAAACGCTGTAGTACAAAGAAGCCAATTGATGTATAGATGTAAGATTTTTAAAAATCTAAATATCCACCTTTGGAGTGGACTTTGAGATTTGTAACTTTGTAGATGTTTTTTATGCCCAAACATACAGTACACACCACACACTGGCTAAAATTTAAAGTTAAAAAGCATAATTGGGATCCCTTTAAACAAAACACTTGTTAAATATCTTTGCAGAAAAGATGCATGAACTACAACTACATCTTGTACAAACTTGTCTTCCACATACAGTGTTCTATGGTCAATCAAATTCAAAGTGACTGAAAGGACAATACGAGTAGACTATTATTAATTATAAATGTTCTGTAAAAAATGAACACCAGCATTCAGCCTGTCACCATGATGCAAACATGAAATACCAGACATACAGCAGTAGTTCTTCACAGGTTCTTTATTCGATTGCACTGCTTTTTCATTGTTTTTTCTGTGTAAATAATATGGAGCGTGTCTGACTGTTGCGCTCACATCTTTTGCAGCGTCTTATGCATGAACGGCATTCAACGGTGCTCAAGTTAAAAGAAGTTCACTCTGCATGCTTTTTCTATTCCACTACCTGCGTCACATCTTTGTCAACACAAAAGCACATTCTATGTAAATGTTGAGCAGTTAATCACCTGCACCGACATGCGGTTGGATCATTCTTATACTGTTATAATTGGCATATTGTCAAAGTGTGTAATTCTAACATTTGGTAATATTTGTTTTTAAATTGCAATTCCTCAATTTCTAAAAAATATAATCGTGGCAAAAAAAAAAAAAAAAAAAAACATTCAAATTAATCGATAAAATCTGAAAAAAAAAAAAATCACTCAGCCTTAACGTGATTGTACAAATGATTTGTGTTTTTACAGAAAAATCTCTATCAATACTCCACTGATTTGTTGCTGTACATGCCAAATAGCTTGTGAAACATGTCACTTTTTTTCGAACATTGTTGATGAATTGTGCCAGTGGCTCATTGAAATGGCTTTAAAAAGGTTGACTGACTGAATGCGGCCCTTAACATTTTTGTTTTATGCAACATGCTTTTCTTTCATGAAAACATCACAGGTGTCAAGCATCTTTTTGAAGCTGAAACTTCAAAACGTTCGCTGCTTCCTTGAATGGCAACTATGTCCATTCAAAACAAACTCCCCAAGGGCAGGCATGAGTGGGAGGGAAAGACTAGTTATTATGATTGCTTGTTCCTGCCTCGAGAGGCCAGAGTCCATTAAGACTAATTGCATTAGACTCATAATGAAAGGCCCACACCTCAGAGACGTAATTGATTCACATCAAATTGTGCTCCTTATTATTGTAATTTTAATAGTTTTTATCTGGAGTCTGAAAATAATCATCTGTCTTTTACAGAGAGTCATGTCAGTAATACATTTAGACCCAACCTTACTGATCACTCCATTCATTATAATTACCTCTGTTAGTCTGCTCTGGGTGTTTAATTAAATGATGCACCTTTTATGGATTCCACATTCTGTAAAATGTAAAGCCTGCAATATTAATTATTCAAGCTCAGTCCCAAATATGCTATCAGCACAGGGCATCACCTTATAAAATAGATGGCAAATAACCTGCTGTGATCTAAATCAACAGACTGGCATTGAATATGCCTCTAACCTTGGACAAGGTGTCTGTAGGCATGTAACTATAGGGCTCATGTCATGAGAAATCAAATGTTCTTTGATCTTTTAAGATAAAAGATCTTGATCTTGAGCTGGGTAAAAAAAGATCAATTTCTTAAATCTCACGAAACAATTAGTCTAGCTTTTTTTATGGTTAACAAACGGAACACTGTAGCACCCCTTCGGTTCAATAAATCGTAATAAGCTTTGTGCTTCGTTAATTTTGCTTGTAAACAGTATGTCACGTAACACATTTACCTCAGAAAAAAAATATTTGGTGACTATAAACATGTTAGTAAGCTAGAAAAACTGGAGGAGAGGAGCATTTTGCTAAATATATGCATCATATAACATATTCATTATTTTTTTTTTTTTTTTACTGTTCCTCGATGTTTAATTTATGTTTGAATAAATCCATCAAGTTTTTATGACAGCCACCCTTTAAATGTTTCTATTTTAAAAAACAAATTGGAGTAGATGTGATTGTAACTTTATTCATTGTTATAAAAACTTGAGTGGAATTACAGTGTTTGTATACAAATAAGTTCATTTTCAATCTTAGTTAAATCTTAGTAATGTACCAACTGAGTCTCATGTATATTACAGGATTAGTTGAGAGATTTTTTTTTTTTAATTGAGAAAATTTGCCATGTACTGTATTTGATATTAATCCAAAATAATTGGATACAGAAATCAAGTCAAATCGAAGTGTAAGCTTTTGAATCAAAATTTGAAATTTGTCAAAACCCAGCCCTATTTTTTTATTTAAAGACCCTTATTAAATATGCCATTTAAAAGGCACAAACAAAGAATAGAAATGTAAAATTGTAAATAATTATTTATTAAATTAGAAACATTATAGATAGTCCATAAAAGGGCTTTGAGAGTAGGCTATCCAATACAAAATGACATGATAAGCTGTATTCTTACATATGGACAGCTGTGTAGTTTACTTATTTAATTTTTTATTCAGCATTAAAATGATCAAAAGTGACACATAGGCTTTGATTTGTTTCATAAATGTTGTTCTTTTAAAATTCATAGTATCTTGAAGTATCATGCTTTCCACAAAAATATAAAGTAGCACAGTTGTTTTCAGCATTGGTAATGAAAATACATTTCTCTTGAGCAGCAAGTCAGCATATTAGAATGACTTCTGAAGGATCGTATGACTGAAGACTGGAGTAATGCCTGCTCAAAAATCAACTTTTGTCATCACAGGAATAAATTACATCTTAAAATATAGGAAAAAGTTATTTTAAATCAACATTTTGCAGTTAAACTTCTTTTTGATCAAATAAACTCGGCCTTGGCGAGCATAAGAGTCTTATTTCAAAAACGTTAATGGTAGTGTAGCCTTGTCCAAACGTTACCTCACCCACTGGCTGTTGAGTCTATGAATATGGATGATTCAACACTATGAATGTCAAAGAGATCCTTCAGTCTCATTCTCCTTGCTATCAAATGTCCAGCTTGGATCATTCACATTTCACAATCTCTTCACTTCCTCTTTTCTATAATGCTTAAATGTCGAGGTCATTGTGCTTTCACTGGTATGACAAAGTCTGACAGCAAAATTCCTCACCATCAATGCAAATCTGTGCTTGAGTGATGAATTATTGCTTTAGCCTTCAAAGTGTGTTGTTGAACTCTGTGTGCTTAATAGTTGTGTTGCTGTTCCTTTGCCTCTCATTATGTAACCAGATATTTGTTTCATTTCATAATTTATGTTCACAATTACAGCTGTTTGTTTTTCTTGGCTGTGTATTATGATTTCACGTTGACCCGATGAAATTTCAGCATGGCTAAGGAGACGTTCCCCTAAGAATAAACGCAGACTTGCTGATTCTGGTGAATTTTTGATATGGGTTGGATGCCAGGAATCTGAAAATGAGGAAAGGTGAAATATTTAGCATGCCCACAGGCCACCCAATACACTCTTGCAGCATTTGGGAAGTATTTTACTATTTTGTAAGTTTGTATTGCATAAACAGCAGTTTAGTATTAACCTTTTATGTTTCTACTCTAATTTGTTGTTTAAATATAAGCATTTAAACCAGAGTTTGGTTTAATTTATGCCATACAGAGTCGGTAATCACTGGCACATGAGCAATAGGGAAAAATACCGATGTACATTTTAAGGTAATCATTTCTCATAGTCACAGCCTGTTAGAAGCTAGCACCGAAACTACAGATGGAAGTGTCGCAGAGCATTGAGGTGACTTTGAACTGAGGTGACATTGGTGAAGGCTAGTCGATGACAGACTGGGTGAGTTATGTATCTCTGGGTTTAGTGGGTCAGAGTGGGTTCATTGTTATTACCATTCTCCGTAAGTGCAGTATAGAGACGTACATGACGGTAGACGCAGTGCTTTCATTTATTTTTAGTGGGATTTATGAGCACATGGACTATGCAGACAATTACGTCTACATGGATTCCAACTTAAGATATGCGCTCATGTACATTAAACGCTAAGGCATGCACAAAAGTGGAGATTTTACATGGACATCGACTATTTGCTCCAAGCCACCCTTCCACCCACACACACACTTACAGTGAATGGGCTTCCCGACTGAGCAAGAACAGATGACAGAATCTGAATAATGAGCTCTCCACATGAGCAAATTACAGTTCAGAATTAACTCTGAGTACCCACAAAATCAGTCCCCCTCAGTCGAGACAGATACCAGAACTAATGTCCATGTTGGAGTGTGAGCTGCTTTATCATCTCTTAGAATGAGCTCCACACGCTTAGCTAAGCACTCTTTATATGGTGCTCTCTGAAGACATGGGCCATTTACCATCGATTTTCGATCGGTTTTGCAACTCTTTAGAATGGTGAAATGATGGGTTTGGGACAAACTGTTCTATCTCAGAGTTAATGAAAGTTAATTGCAACTTTAAAGGGGACATTGGATGCAAAATTGTGGGCACAACCACTCTACAATGCCAAAACTCCATTCACTCCTTTTCTTAATCTCCAAAAACCTAAACAGTCTGAATTATCGAGCTGTTTTGATTAACTACAGCTGCTTGAATGATGAGAAAATGGCAGACAGCGCACAACTGGCTGAGGGGGAAAATATGCCCTTGACCACTGATGGACTGTCTCGTATTAGCATATTACTGCCCTTATCCAGCTGTCCGCCATTTTCTCCATGCATGAGCAGCTGTAGCGACAGCAATGACTTGTCAGCAATGTGTTTTTGTAGTTGGATATAAAAGTGAACATAAGAGTGTTTATTTTCTTCTGACATCAGAGCCACTGAGGACGCAGTGGATTAGTTTTGTTTTTGATTGTAACATACCACCGAATGCACAAAAAATGGAAGAGATGGGTGGAGTGAGCAGAGCTCATTATCATTTAAAGAGCCATGCACTGAAATGGGTCTCTGTGAACAGAGCTATTTTTGACAAGGTAAAAAGGGTGTTGTTTTACAAGACTAAAGAATCATATAACTTGTGGAAAATGGGCAGCCAAAGTGCCCTTCAAAGCACATTTTCACAATGGCTATTTATTTATTTGTTTGTTTGTTTCCCACAATTAGAGTTTAATACTTTATAATATGACTTTATATTTTATTTTAAACTTTCTTACAATTACCTTTTTTCTTTTTTATTTATATATTTGTTTTTTGTTTTTTCATTTATTTTTTATTATTTATTTATCATAATAGTACTTACACTACCAGTCAAACCAGTCAAAAGTTTTTGAACGGTAACATTTTTAATATTTCAAGTCTCTTCTGCACCAAGACTGCATTCATTTGATCCAAATCATCATTACTCTGGTCACGTGAACCTTCAGAAATCATTGTAATATTCTGATTTGCTACTCAAAAAAAACAAAAAACAAAACATTATTCTATTGTTATGTTGAAAACAGCTGAGTAGATTTTTTTCAGGTTTCTTTGATCAATAGAAATGTCAGAAGAACAGCATTTATCTCAAATAGAAATCTTTCGTAACACTACAAATGTCTTTATCATCACTTCTGACCAATTTAAAGCATCCTTGCTAAATAAAAGTATTAATTTCGATAATTTGATTTGATTGGCATAGGGTATCAAAGTTATAAAAGCATTTTATTTCAGATAAATGCTGATTTTTGGATCTTTCTATTAATTAAAGAATCCTGAAGAATATGTACTCAACTGTTATAAATATTGATAAGAATAAGAATAATAGATAATGATGTTTAAAATGTTTCTTGAACAGCAAATCAGCATATTAGAATGATTTCTAAAGAATCATGTGACACTGAAGACTGGAGTAATAATGAAAATGTAACTTTGATCACAGGAATAAACTATATTTTAAAATATGTTGAAATAGAAAACAGTTATTTTAAATAGTAAAAATATTTGTACAATTTTACAGTTTTTGCTGTACTTTGGACGTCTTTAAAAAACATTAAGGGCAAGTTTTAACAGCTTGCCGTTAAAATAGTGGAAGGAAATTTTTCCAACATTTGCACTCTTCATACTACTGTGCGCCGTTGTTTAACACTAAAAAAAGCATGTCTTATAGCAGGTGGTAATTTGCGCTGCTCTTGGTAGATTGCACTGCTCATTATATAAATTATCTGGCTGTGTCTGTGCTTTTTAATGTTTGCATTGTTAGTAAATAACACACAAAATTTGACTGGTAGCGTATTTATTATCTCACAATATCTTATTTTCACAATCACCAGATCGGACATCCATAACAAACAGTAGATTCTAGATCACCACAGAAAATGCATTCAGTATCTGTCATACAGGTTAACTGATGGTTGCGGGTGAGAATGTGCTTTGATGAGGAGGTACACTAATATCATTTATAAAGAAAATGATGAAGGTTTACCTTCACAATTGATCTTCTAAAGTCCAATCTAGCAGTTCAAGGTTACAAACCAGATCGGAGGTGTTGGTCTCGAGCTAAAAAAAGAATCCTCCATTAACAGCACTTGACAGACAGATGGCATCTGTCCTCATGTGTCATCTTGAGCTGCCCTCTCGGTGCCTGATTAAAACTCTGATTTACATTTGAGGTTCACAGCATGGAAAAAATCCTAAGTCTCATATTCAGCCCAAGGGTTATTTATAATAGTAGAGCTAGAGTTTTATGGAGAATTTAGTGATAAAGTGGAGTTTTTGCTACTCGGCTAATGCCTTCCTATCACATGTTCCATTAGACAAGATTGGAAGCAGCAGGAATTTTAATAGACAGGAATGGCGGAGTGATGGGAGACTGTTGCATTGACATCGCAGTAACCCTGGCACACATGCAAGTAATTTGGTAATGCTTTTTAAATTCTCTATAAAAATACTGGAGCTATGCTTCCCTGTCATCCTGTGAATGAATCAAAACAGCAATCAGGATTGTCATGAATCTTTCTAAAATGCATTCCCTGCCATTTCCTGTCAGTGTAAATACTGCTTTTAAAAATTCTAACAAGTCTCCATGTCGACTATTTGTCCTTATATTAAGTTCTGACATAACCCCTGTCAGTTTTTCTTAAACCGTAATGTAAAACATGTGTACCTTGTTCCATTTAGTTCTAATTCCTGTATTTAACATGTCTCAGAAAATACAGCCTGAGACTATACGCTAAAGAATAAAAAAAGAACAGGTGGTATGCTAATAAACGTTTATCCATGTATCTTTGCAGTGACAGACCTCATTTCCCCGTGGCGTTGTTGACGGACAGTTGCCACACCTGTGTGTACCAGATAAAGACGGCGAAGTGATGCAGGCCAGCAGGCACAGCTGTACTGAGCTGATTCAACCCTGCTGAAACGCACTTCATTCTTTTTGTAGGTTCTTTTCTATTGTTAAGCTATTCTTATTGCATCTCCTTTGTGGCTGGGGACAACAGCGCCGTGTTAAAAGACTCAGTGTCCCAATTTGACACATTTTTCGTTCGCCCAATTAGGAGCGTGCAGCAGCTGCAGTGGTGTGAAATGCATACAAAAAAGAAAATTTATGGAACAAGTCATTCAGAATCTAACAATCGCATAAGTAATAAGGGAACAGTAAATAAGGGAAGCAGATTCTTGAGTCATGACCAAAGGCTTTGTGTAGACAATACTGTATGAAAGAAATAAGAAGAGACCGTTCATCCAAGAATGAAAATTGTCTTGAAAATTGACTCTCATGTTGTTTTTAAACTTTTCTGCAAATATTTTTAAAACATTTCTTTTGAGAAGCATTTAAAGGGATAGTTCACCCAAAAATGAAAATTTGATGTTTATCTGCTTACCCCCAGGGCATCCAAGATGTAGGTGACTTTGTTTCCTCAGTAAAACACAAACGAAGATTTTTCACTCAAACCACTGCAGTCTGTTAGTGATTTAATGGCAGTGGATGGGCACCAAACCTTTGAAAGTAAAAAAAACATGCACAGACAAATCCAAATTACACCCTGCGGCTCGTGACGATACATTGATGTCCTAGGACACGAAACGATCGGTTTTCGTGAGAAACTGAACAGTATTTATATCATCATAATGTACAGCCATGTCCAACAACTGTCCCGAGCACATGCTCAGCATCCGGTTCGTGACATGTGCACGCGCCAGAAGCGATCTGTCACGTGTATACGACACTCATTGTTTATACAGTGCATGGAGATTGTGGGTATATTGTGGGTATAGCGGCTATTCAAAATGATAATTACTTTTGCTTATCCTGATTGTTCAAACCGATTTAAAGCTAAAATATTATGTTTACTTGCACGAACTCATCCGGGTCCGTTGACCTTTCACCGATTTCCCCTTCCAGTGTTTGCTGTATATCAAAGGTATAAAATGATATAAATACTCACAAAAACCTCTCGTTTCGTGTCTTAGGACATTAATGTATCGCCACGAGCCGCCGGGTGTAATTTGGATTTGTCTGTGCATGTTTTTTTTTTTTTTTTACTTTCAAAGGTTTGGTGCCCATCCACTGCCATTAAATCACTAACAGACTGCAGCGTTTTTGAGTTAAAAATCTTTTTTTTGTGTGTTCTACTGAAGAAACAAAGTCACCTACATCTTGGATGCCCTGGGGGTAAGCAGATAAACATCACATTTTCATTTTTGGGTGAACTATCCCTTTAAGGAGAAAAACAAAAATAATATAGCACACCTGTTGCATGGACCACTCTATAGAAATATAGACTTTTCAGCGTGACATTTTTTCAAGCAAACACTGCATTATTTTGCTGTTACACTGAAATATCAAATAGACCAACAATTTAAAATAGATTCAATATTAAAATAAACCAAAAGACATGTCAGTGATGCTCGTTGTCTGTCAGACGTACACTATTTTATTCGATTATATTATTTTTACTTCTCTTAGATTTTTTTTTCTGTTAATACCCTTAAGAAGGTTTTTAATCAAGGTAATCCAAATTCAAATCCAGTTTTATAATTTTTATGAAAAAGGGGATATTACTTATTTTATGTATCTTAAAATTCTTTAGTTCCCGTTTTACATTTTAATAACAGAAATATGGTTTTCAGCATGGCAGAAGCTGGGATGGAATAAAAATAAAATAAAATAAAATAAAATAAGTTGTAATTTAAAATGTGTTAATCCTAAACCGAATATCCTATATTCTACCTGATCTCATGACGAAAACTTACCTGTGGGAACTTTTTCGCAAGGCGCGAAATACATTCCAATAAGTACATATCACTGCAGTTTCCAACAGAAATTAACACTAGAGGCAGTAAAACAGAGAACACTTGTAATCTATTTTGTATACAGTTATGATTACAGCTCCATATGTTTTGTTTTCTGGACATAACAAGCTTGCTCTGTATTTCAGCCTGCACAGACTTGGACTTGGACAAAATCCTTGGGTACAAATCCTGAGAATAACATAAATCACGATGAAAGATCTTTTGTTTATATTATCGGGTAGGTTTAGATCAAGTGCAGATGATACGTTATTTTAAAATGTCACAGAGCATTAATTAATTATAGTGCCACTCAACAGACATTTCAAGTCAGAACTGCGGTGTGTCATGAGCATGTCACGAAACATACATGGCAGTACATATGTGACCCTGGACCACAAAACCAGTCATAAGGTTAAATTTTACAAAACAGATACATCATATGAAAGCTCAATAAATAAGCTTTCTGTTGATGTATAGTTTGTTAGGATAGGACAATATTTGGCCGAGATACATCTATTTGAAAATCTGGAATCTAAGGGTGCAAAAAAATCAAAATACTGAGAAAATCACCTTTAAAGTTGTCCAAATTAAGTTCTTAACAATGCATATTACTAATCAAAAATTACATTTTGATAGGTTTACAGTAGGAATTTTACAAAAAATCTTAATGTAACATGATCTTTACTTAATTTCCTAATGATTTTTGGCATAAAAGAAAAATCAATAATTTTGACCCATACTATGTATTTTTGGCTATTGCTACAAATATACCCCAGCGACTTAAGACTGGTT
This sequence comes from Garra rufa, assembly GCF_049309525.1. NCBI lineage: Eukaryota > Metazoa > Chordata > Actinopteri > Cypriniformes > Cyprinidae > Garra > Garra rufa. The sequence goes on from NC_133366.1 coordinate 16,393,950, forward strand.
TTGTGATCCAGGGTCACATATTTTGTGTCTTGCGAAAAAGTTCCCACAGGTACGTTTTCGTCATGAGATCAGGTTGCCTATTAGACGCTATTTGAATGGGATCCTATGGAGACCAGAACAGAACAGCATCCAATCTGACGTTAGAATTCGTAATGACGGCACTCACCGTTTACTCGGGAAAAAGGTCTATAATTGCATAAAAAAGAACACCCTGTTTCTTCTTGTTAGAGTGTTTTCTTGTTGTACAGAAGATAGAAAGTCATATAGGTTCAAAATAACAAAAGTTAATAACAAAATTTAAATTTTTTTGGTTGATCTATTCCTTTATTATTTGCCATACTATGAAATATATGGAAAATAGTCAGTGGTCGATTTAAAAAATAGCTTTACTAAACCATTTAATGCATCTTGTGATTCTGTAGAAAGCATGGATTTTACCTGAACAGAGACGAGAAATCAAATATGACATGAGAATGTCAAAACAGGCTTACCACTCTGTCTGCTTGAATACTCAGTCAAGACATAATTGCTGAAATTGCTTACTCAAACAGGTTTATTCTTTGAACTAAAGAGCTACATTTTATTCCACCTTTTTACACCCTCTTGTTTCGCACCTCTGAAGTACAGTACAGTATAGAAGTAACCGTCTGGGAATGGTGTTTTTTGGATTTGCAGAGTTCCACATTAGAAAATCAATCTCCTTTGTTAACAAACGAAGAAAAACACTTCTAAAGCATTTATTAATGTTAGTTAATATTAATCCCAGCATTTACTAATACGTTATTAAAATCAAAAGTTGTTATATGTCATAACATATGTTAACAAAAATAAACAAATACTGTAACAAATGTATTGCTCATTGTTAAAAGCCATTAAATTTACCCAACTCACATGTAAGAATCTAAATTTTTTTCATATTTTATAACTTTCCTAAGTTCTGTAACTCATGTTGCTCCAGCTCTCAGCCAACCTCTCATGATAATTTGTCTTCCTATCATAATAATTATTTGGAGTCCATTCCCTCATATCTTTACGAGTACATAGTTGAGACGAGTCTCTCAAGCTAGAGGCAAAATGAGAACTGGCTTCTTGAGAGGTCTTGAATATGATCGTGAAGCTTTGCCCAATCTTCTTGTATTTTATGGCAGGACCATAGGGCATGAAGTAAATATAATTCCTCAAATCTACATTGGCAGTATTCTGCTGAATCTTTAGATTTTTTGCCATTACTCTTAAATGTTATATTGTAGCCATTTTGTCCCTCGTCAAGTTGTAATATACTGAGGTTTTGTGACTGAGTTATATTTTTGAGGCTCATTCTTCAGCAGTCTGATGGAAATCGCCCACATACTGTACAGTATCCGCATTGGTTTGGCGAAAAGAAGAGGAGGAGAACAGTGTTGGCTGTTTTATTCTGTGCTAGAGAGCGGCGTCTAGCACTGAGATATGTTTAGCTTATTGCTGCCGGGCCTGTTGCTTGGCTTGTCAACATAGGCTTGTTGATTGTGAAGTTTTCGCCTGCTTACATTCACACTGCGCTCATGAACGCCACCTCCTTAGGCCTCTGGGAGCTAAGGTTGGTAGGTTATGTCAAAGTGTGTGGGAACTATGTGTGTGATCTGAAGGGGAAGGAAATGCTTTGTCCAACAGTGACTAAACTACACTAGGGCCTGTTCCTACAGAAATGATTATTCCTTTTATTTGAGTAGATAACTAATGTACAGTGTAACTAATAGTTTCTAAGGTTCAGCAAGGATGCACTAAATGGATCAAAAAAACAGAAGCGTTAAATGGTTTTCTGAAATTGAATGCCATATACACTACCAGTCAAAAGTTTGGATGCCCCTTCATATTCATTGTTTTTTTCTTTATTAGGGGTTCAAGTGCAAAGCACTGTACTGTACCTACTGTAATTGTTAGAATGGTCACGGATCAGCAATCTCCACGTAAAACTGATTGTGCAGACCAAACCGTAAGGTGTAGAGACCTAAAAACTTGTAGGATGGTAGTACTCACACTACCTACAACATGACCAATGCTCACCCCAATCGGCCTGACGGGGCGCTACAGCAATCAAAAGTACAGAATCACTTGTAACTCCTAAACCATCAGTTGCAGGCTCAAGTGTCTTATGTTAGAATTTCCGGCATTTCAGGGGCTTTTTTGAGAGAAAAAACTACTTTTTCGCCTGATCGGAACCAAACCAGTGCAGAAAGATTCTCTGGAGAGTGAATATCAATATTTATCAAAAAAGTTGATCTTTCGACTTACCGTTGCAAAGGGACGCCAAAATATTAAAAAGGGGCAGGGCCACTTTTAGTAAAATGTCTATCACTCCTGAACGGAATGAAATATTTCTGCCAAACTCAGAACACTTATGTAAGAGCTCAATCTGAGGTCACAGGGAAAAAATTGCTGACCTTGGCCACTTGGTCATGGTATAAGGGGGAAAATTTTTTAAATGGCTATAACTGCGCAACTGAAAATTGGTGTGCGTGGTATTGGTCTAAAGTGCCACAAGTGTCTACAAGGACAGTTACGTATTTCAAAAAACAGTTGGAGCACCTATTAGACAAGGCCGATGGGGAACGAAACTTGGTGGGCCTGTTCAACTCACGGCCCCAAAAGAAATCGGCCACTGGCGGGTTGTTATCGTGTTTTTCAAGGCGTAAGTGATTGTACGTTTTGTGGTTTTTCGCACATTCACACAATATTCACATCATACAGTAGAACTCCACATTCTGGACAACTTTGCCTCTAGAACCACTGCTGTCTATTTGTTAAATGATTGAATAGATGTAAAAAACAAAACAAAACAAACAAAACAAAAAAAAACTACTTTTGCAAACTAGTCCTAGGTTTTTCGCTCAATCTGGAAAAAAATACTGCAGTACAATTCTCTGGACTCTCTAGATCAAAAAGTATCAAAAAATGTTGAAATTTATAATTTGGGAAGCTATAACGGGGTCATTTTCGAAAAGGGGCCTGTCCCAAAACCTCACAAAACTTGCTGAGCACACGCGACAGGTGATTCTAAACCAGGAGTTCTCAACTCTGGCCCTCGAGGTCCATTTTCCGGCAGAGTTTAGCTCCAACCCTAATCAAACACACCTGAACAAGCTAATCAAGCTCTTCATCATTATTAGAAAGTTACAGGCAGGTGAGTTTGATCAAGGTTGGAGGTAAACTCTGCAGGAAAGTGGACCTCGAGGGCCAGAGTTGAGGACCTCTGTTCTTAACATTTAAGTTAAACATTAAAAACATAATATTTCTTTGATAAATGGCCTGTTTTGCCAAAAATGCTTGTTTTAAATTAATGATTTACCTGGTTACAGACTTGCTAAATAATGTCTTTTTTCATATGTTCTAAAATGCCTTAAATGGCTTGAACCCCCATAATCGCTGCTTGCAGCTATATTTTTTATTGTTTTTAACTGTATATTAAAAGTGAATACACTTCATATTTTCATGCTTGTTCAATCATAATTTCAGTCAACAAAAACATGTGAAATAACCCCTGAATATGTTTTATTTATTTATTTTTGTAACAAACATTTGTCCAATGTTTTTATATGTAGGTGGAGTTAGGGGCTTAAAAACCTATAATGAATGTATATACTTAAAGTACCTTAATATAAAACACATTACATATGACAGATACCCGCCTTTTTTCCATTATTCATACACTCCATCAAATATCTGGAAATTGACGAGGCTTTGAGAGAAATCTCGGAACTGAGGTGAAAATGTCACGGTATTGATGTTTTGGTAGTCTGCAATGTTGCTACAGCTGTGTTTCTTTTATGAAGCTAATATGATTTATACATTGACCTTGCTGAGCTGTGATATACAAATGTATGCAGCAGTTCCATCATACAAAGTGAAATACGATTTCCTGTCACCTCTACTTTGATGCAGTAAAACTACACAGAATTTTGAAGAGGTTGAAGACAGAAAATAGTATCCAATTAGCAAGAGAACTCTTTTTCGGATCCTATTTCACCTCTTCACCTGTCAGCTTCTCTGATCGTTTAAATTACAGCACAACAATAATCATCTCTATTGATTTAGAGATGACTCCAAACCGCATTGATGCACACTCTTGTTCTGTCTCTTCTAATTTTCCTTTGAAATGTCTTGGGTCGTGTTGAGAGTTGAACAACATAATTTATAATGCATGTAATCAAACTACTGCTAGATAATAATCTAAAGGCATGCAGATTTCAAGCGTCTTGCTTGATGGCTGTCATATTGACCATCATCTGTATATTGATTAACAAACATTATCCTATATTCACACTCATCAAGTTCTCCACAGCAGACGATTTTCAATCAGACACAGTCGAACTGTTTGGAGATTTTTTTTGCCCTAATCAATGAATCAGCCCATGCTTGGCAGGATTTTTTTCTTCTCTGAAATTAGATGCAAGTTGCACAAAGGGGAAAAATGTTTCAGATGCTGAATAGATAGCTGAAGGAATTATACAAATAATTAAAAAAATTGTGATAAGCACAGTTTGCACAGACCAATTCAATATGTTGTACTAATTAGCAGAGGATGCAATCTGCATTTTGAATTTTTGCACTGAAATACTGAATTCACCCTTGTAGTAACAATGTAATAAATGTAGTAACCAACCTTTCATTCTTCAATTCCAAGTTTTCTTTTCAGAATTCTTACTTTATATTTTACATTTCATAATTACTAGGGGAAAAGATCTGATTTGTGTATTTTGGACAACAAAACCAGTCTTTAGTAGCATGGGTATATTTGTAGCAACAGCCAAAAATACAATGTGTGGGTCAAAATTATCGATTTTTCTTTTATGCTAAAAAATCATTAGGATATGAAGTAAAGGTCATGGTCCATTAAGATATTTTGTAAACTTCCTACCATAAATATATCTAAATGTAATTCACCTGTCATTAGTTCTAGCAAAACAATGCATTGAGGCTGTCTCATTATTGTCATCAGCATCAGCAACACTTTATCAAGCATTAATGTTCTTAATAGATTTTCTTAGGCACTTCATTATGAATGAGCTGGCAAAAAGCACTTTTGGCATTGGATATTATCAATTAGCCTTGTTTTCAGCATATAAAATCATTCTGAGCTCAAAAGTACTAGAGAGTAATTTCAAATAATGGAATGGCCAATGCTGTATGTGTTTGTAAAGTGTACTTAAGAAGTTAAAGAGTTCATGCTTTCACTCGAAACTTACAGTGCCTTGCAAAAGTATTCATACCCCTTCATTTTTTTCACGTTTTGCTGCAGCATGTTAAAGTGCTTTAAATTACTTTTTTCCACATCAATCTACATCTCATACACCATAATGACAAAGCACAAAACAGGTTTGTAACAACTTTGCAAATTTATTAGAAATAATAAACTAAAAAGATCCCGCTGCATAAGTATTGATACTCTTTTCTGGGACACTCGAAATTTAGCTCAAGAGCATTCATATTGCTTCTAGATGTTACTACACTTCGAGTTAAACTGTGGCAAATTCATTTGAATGATTATGATTTAGAAGGCACACACCTCTCAGAAAAGGTCTAACAGCTGAAAATGCATATCAGAGCAAAAACCAAGTCCTGAGGTCAAGATAACTGCCTGTAGAGCTCAGTGACAGACTTGCGTTAAGGCAATGATCTAGGGAAGAGTTCAGAAAAAAATCTGCTGCATTGAAGGTTCACAGAAGCATGTAGCCTCCATTATACATAACTGAAGATGATTGGAATGACTAGGACTCTAGAAAATGTCTGCCAGCCCCCATCCAAGCTGACAGAGCTTGAGAGGTGAAAAGGTGAGGCAAAGAATGGCAGATAATTGCCAAATGCAAATGTGCAAAGCTTATTACATCATACCCAAAAAGACTTGAGGCTGTAAAGGTGCTTCAGCTATGTACTATGAGTTAAGGGTATGAATACTTATGCAATGTACTTATTTCAGTGTTTTATTTTTAATAAATTTGTAAAATTTGCAAATCTGGTTTTTGCTTTGTCATTATTATGGTGTATGGAGTGTAAATTGATGTGGGGAAAAACTAATTTAAAGCAGTTTAACATAATGCTGCAACAAAACTAAATGTGAAAAAAATGAAGGGGTATGAATTCTTTTGCAAGGCACTGTACATGTTGCTACCCAGTGACATTTTCTTACCTCCTTGACTAGTGGTTGTTTATTATCAGGGGTATTTTGGAGGCCTTTTAGAATTTTCCTAAAAGCATTACTTCGATACTTATCAAAGAAACTGTCAGCATCTGTTACAGGTTTGCGTTTTATTTAGTTTAAGCTGTGTGGCTTTATCTTTGACCTCAGAAAAAGCGTTAGCCATTTGTTTTGTCTTAAAATTGAGCTTAGAAATTCCACTGGGCATTTTAAATGTACATTTCTGACCAGTATCACATTTCCTTGGTATAGAAACCTGCATGTCCAAAGGAAGTACAGTTTTTTATGAAAATGCCTAGGAATTTCAAACTGAAATTTTATTTTCTGACAATTGGTTAAAAAAAATTAAGTTAAAATGTTTAAGTGCACTCTTAGATTGTGATCAGTGCTTATGATTTAGCACTGAAGTTCATGTTATTATAGTAGATAATCATTTTGCATCCTTGTGCTACAGATGGCATTGCTTTTAACACACCTGGGGTCTTTTGTCTGATTTTATCAATAATTATAACCATGTGTTTTACGTCAAACCTAAATTGCATATTGCCTGTGACCCATGACTGGCATGGAATAAAATGGGGTTGGACATTGCAAAATAACCGCATTTTCCCAATCATGTCATAAAAGCTTTTACAGCAGAACAAGACTAGGCCTGGCTGTAAGTGTAAGTGCTACGATTTCAGCGTGTATTTCTGAAAGCGAATCAGAGGTATTTGCTGAATATGGTTATCTACAGACTTCATTATTTAGTCCGTTATCACATCAAAAAGCTAATAAAAAGTCAAACAGTGTGTTTTTGGCACATCAAGTGATAAACGTGTTTGTTCCAGGCTAATTATTCCAGCACAGGAATGCAATGCATAGCAAAAATATAATCTGATGATGTAACAGTCTTTAAATTAAAGTTTTGACTATCAAAATAATTAAAGAACGAAATGTTCACAGTCTATCTTTAAATAACAATGTTCACTTAATATACGGTAATCTATCTTCTGCACGTCACTCCCCACATGCTTTATGCTCTTGTCTAAAATGAAAATGACTTGGAAATGAGCACCAGACATTAATTCCTGTCCATAAAATGGCCTTGTAGAGTAAAAATTCAAATTTGTTCTATAACAGCGTGGAATGTTTGAAAGTTAAAAACATTTAATGAAGTGGACAAGGTCTTATCTGTTCATTCGCTGGACAGCACATGGAGGCCCACTCAGTTCTATGAACAATATATCTTGACAGACAAGCTTCTCATTACATTTCCAGCCAACGGTTCATGCAAACCAATTTCAATATTTGAGTGTTAGGACCTTCAGATAAGAAGGTTTGCACGTTATGCAGATTATATTGCATAATATATAAGGGCTCAGCTGAATCACGGCCACAGGAGGCAACCGATGAATCAGTAATTCTATTGTGCAGCAAAATGGTGTATGCATATTTAATTACACATTTATGAAGCATTTTTCATTTCTAATAGTAAGCATATTTTGCTGAATCATTTGTATAGGTTAAAAGGTAAATCAGGTCAAGATGTGTATTTAAATCCAGAGAAATAGCAATGCTGTGAACTTTTTTTTAAAGTCAGATCTTTTCAGTAAATCAGTTATTGAACGTTTCTAAAACATGTCTGAATAATCTGTTCATAAATTGGACTGTTGTGGTTCTCAAATTCAACCAGTTGTAGTAGTTAACAACTCACAAGAAGGGAAGAGAATCAGTCTTCAGTTTCTGACATAAAGTCATATTGTATAGCTTAAAAGTCTTATAGTAAAGGTGTTTTATTGATGGCTCCATGAAGAACCTTTTAACATCCATATAGGCCTTCACACTGTAAATGCACGGCATTTACAAACGGTAAAACTGGTGAATGGAGGACGCCGTGATCTGAGCTGTTTTTGTTGTGTATCATGGGTTTTTGTGATACAGATATGCATAATGCATAATTTACATACCTGAAAGAGCATCTGACTGAATCTCCTATGACAAATTGCAGTGTTATCATCAAGGCAGAAAAAAGAATACAGAGCTACAGATAACAAGTAGCTAAATGCCATTATTGCTGTTTTTCATGTTCATGGAAAATATTTTTTACATGGCTTCTTAAAAATGACGGGTCGCTGGTGTTTCGTATGTGTTTGGCCAATCAGCGTACACTTACAATTGAGGTTACAAGTTTACATACACCTTGCAGAATCTGCAAAATGTGAATTAGTTTACCTAAATAAGAAGGATCATACAAAATACATGTTATTTTTTATTTAGTCCTGACCTGAATAAGATATTTCACATAAAAGACATTTGCATATAGTCCACAAGAAAATATAATAGTTGAATTTATAAAAATGTCCCAGTAATTCTTAATACTGTGTTGTTACTTGAAAGATCCACAGCTGTTTTTATTTGTTATTTTTTTGTTTGTTTGTTTGTTTGTTTGTTTTAAGTAAAAAAACCTTAACAGTTTCTCCTGAACAGTTAAACTGCCTACTGTTCTTCAAAAAATCCTTCAGGTCCCACAAATTTTTTGGTTTTCCAGCATTTTTTTAACAATGACTGTATTGAACCCTTTCAAACAATCATTGTATGATTTTTAGATCCATTATTTCACACTGAGAACAAATGAGGGACTCATATGCAACTATTACAAATGCTCACTGATGCTTCAGAAGGAAAAATGATGCATTAAGAACTTTTGAACAGAATAAAGATGTGTACATTTTTCTTATTTTGCCTAAATATCTATTTTCATTTAATACTGCGTTTCAGAAGCTACAGAAGATACTTACATGTTTTCCAGAAGACAAAATAAGTTAAATTTACCCTGTTCTTCAAATTCAAAAAGTTTTCATCCCCACCCCCTAAATGCATCATGTTTCCTTCTGAAGCATCAGTGAACGTTTGAGCCTGTAATAGTTGCATATGAGTTTCTCAGTTGTCCTCAGTGTGAAAAGATGGATCTCAAAATCATTGTCATTTAAGTGCACCATTTGTATGCATTTTGTTTAAATTCCCCCCCAAACGGAGTTCCTAGAACTGAAATCGTTCCTAGTTCCTGCAATGCGAACATGCCAAAAAACAAGTACTTCCGCCAGTAGTTCTAGGCATTATGAAAAGGTTCCTCCGGTGTGAAAGCCCCAAATGTGTACTTTTATTGGCCGGATGCATGCCATATTAACACCACCAACCTCTATTTTTAAAACCATTGAAAACAGTGATAGATTGACCGACATCAGGCACTTCTCTCTCCTCCATCCTCTGGTTGTTCACCTTGTTGAATGGTGTGCTGAAATGATGCTGACTTATATCACTTCAGAGTTACTGGTGGTGCGAAATAGCCCTATAGGGGAAAGTATAGTTCTCAGGGTGTCTCTCTTGGTGACTAGTTCCTTCCATTGAATGGTTCTTTGATAAATCCAAAAAGGTCCTTACATTGCATCACTGTGAGCCCCCTGTTTCAGAACCTTTTAGTGTAAGGACCACTTCTATACATTTGTCAAGAAATCTCAAGAACATTCTTACATCTGAAAAATTTCATACCCTTTTTGTATATACTATAAATATGAGTCCCCCATCAGTTCCAATGCCATTCTTCAAAATTTTGCATACACAATCTGTGATTTGTGTACTTTACAAATACAAATTACCCTCAAATATTGCAGAAACCTTAATATAACACCTTTCTGACTGAGAGTTTTACGACAATTTACCTGTTTGTAGTCACCTTAACTCTAATTCTCTATTAGCTGGAGTAAAATTGCAGTCCAGTCAAAGAAGCTGTTGTAGAACAGAAGGAAGACTACAGTTTGAGGCCTATCTCTCCAATATATAGCAAATAATTTTTATATGTAGTGCAGTCAATCTGGAGCTACAGCAGACCTTGAACGTAACAGCCATTTTACTCCAGACAAAATAGAAACCGAAGAACCACTACACTACCAATCATGCTTCAGTAAATGATTTAGAGCATCGCTAAGATATGGCTCTGGAAATGAACACTTTTCTTTTTTCTTTTTTCTTTTTTTTTTGGTGTAATGGGGCTTCTTCTCCCCCCATCCACTTTGTAAAATGTGAATCATTTGCTGTGGCATGTTGTTAGGTAATTTAATTATTTTCCTAACAAGAAGCATTGCTTTCCCATCCACATGTACAAGGAAATGAAAATGATGTTGATCACCGGAGTGTCATTCCCATGCCTAGTTTGAATAATCAACAGCATATACAGGTTTGCATATGCAATCGATGTTAAATGAATGGCAGTACTGAAAATGACAGTGGGTCCATCAGCATAATTTTACAATGGCACGTCTTGCATTTAACCGTTAACTTGCTATAAGATTTTTTTAGTGGCAGTAATATGCAATAGTAAATGCTATCAGTGATCATTTTTATTTAATGATTTTTTTTTTTTCTGTAAAATCAAAACCCTTGGTCGTATGGAGTTATTAAATTGACTGGTTGATTGATTATTCAAAATCACAGCTATTTTCAGTATGGCATTCAGTAAATTGAAAAAAGATAGAACGAACCACCGCAGGTATCGTGCTATTAGTGGTCATTTTCATTTAATCATCATATTGAGTTATTGATTATTCAAAATAACAGTTATATTCAGTATGGTATTCAATAAAGGCTGCTTAGTTTGGCTGGGCTGTGTTTATTTTCTTAAATAAATATATGAAATGTAATATTATTAAATATATACCGATGTTGCATTATTCAATTTATTTATTTTTTTAATATTTACATTTATCTGGTTAATGCTATACAAACTCTGCATGCAGTCTATGAATTTCTTTTCACAAACAAAGCACTTCTCTCACAAGCGGTCCTTCTGCTCCATCTGGTTTGCGTCCAATATTTTTCAAATTAGAAAGAAAGAAAGGTGGCACTTGATAAATATACTGGATTATTGGAGCAGCAGCCAGTGGTATTTTTCTCAGTTCATATCGTTTTGGACTGAGGCCACAATGTTGTTTCTCCAATCACGTACTTCCTCTGTGAAATGAGGTGTGAAGAAACTAAATATTTGGTGGTCCCAAAATGAGCTGGTCAGATCAGAAGATTTTCAATAATATTAATGTAATCAACATCAGATATTGCCTGTTATAAAGTTACGGGTGGAACTCCTTGAATAACCTTGAAGGGATATTATTTTTGCATAATCTACTGCTCAATTCCACACTAATATTACTTAGATTACGTAGATTTATGAGGGCTAGCAGAACTTTTAAGAGTGACTAGTACAGAGATATTTACATTATATATGCTCCTTGACAACTGCCATTGAGATAAATGGAAATTCTAATGGATAGTTTCTCCTGATAATATACACCTCTTTGATTCGATTATTGTCAGTGAAGAGGCTCGACAAGTATGGGCTGAAATGGAGTCCTTTTTAATTAAATGTATTAAATAATATACTTAAAGCAAAACACGCAACAAACTTTTTGTCCAGCTCTTATTTTTGGCTTCACTTGTCATGAGAGCTTTTACCTCAATATAATAAAAGTCTTAATATAAGTGAAAAATCCTGTTTTTAAGAACTAAGTGAGGGATTTAACCAATCAGAGATTTAAACTTTAATTAAACTTGGTTGTTCTCAGCAATTCTGCTTGACGTCTTATGCCACAAACCATTCTTTCTTACAAAGAAATATCTGCTTGGCATTGTAATGAGAGTAATTGCCTAAATGCAGTTTTAAATAAATGAAGATGATCGACAAGTCACTATTAAATGCTTTTTCTGTCATATTTAGTCAAGCTTCAAATAGGATCAAATAGGACCAGACTATTGCATTCTTAGGATGCTGAGCGGCTCACATTGCTGAACATGTGAAAACTATATGTGCTCCACAGCATCATGTGGGCGCTTTATCTATTGTAGTCTATGGAGAAGCAATTATAGTGATTTACTACAGACACTGATTAATCCTAATTGAGCATTATGACACGCTATCAGGGAAGTGTTAATGAGAGGTTGTCGTCATGGCATAATATGAAATCAACCATTGAGCTCTTGTAACTGGTGCAATGACTAAAACATACCGCACTGATTTGACCCCAGTGTTCAAATGTTCAAACTGGGATTTTAATGTGTATTTTTATTTATTGATATTTTTTTATTGATACGATTAATGTTATATTTACAGTTGAAGTCAAAAGTTTTCACACATCTTGCAGAATGTGCAAAATGTTAATTATTGACCAAAATAAGAGGGATCATACAAAATGCATGTTATAATTTGCATAAAAGACATTTACATATAGTCCACAAGAGAAAATAAAAGTTGAATTTATAAAAAATATGCTTTTCAAAAGTTTACATACACTTGATTCGTAGTACAGTCGTGGCCAAAAGTTTTGAGAATGACACAAATATTAGTTTTCACAAAGTTTGCTGCTCAACTGCTTTTAGATCTTTGTTTCAGTTGTTTCTGTGATGTACTGAAAGATAATTACAAGCACTTCGTACGTTTCAAAGGCTTTTATCGACAATTACATGACATTTATGCAAAGAGTCAGTATTTGCAGTGTTGGCCCTTCTTTTTCAGGACCTCTGCAATTCGACTGGGCATGCTCTCAATCAACTTCTGGGCCAAATCCTGACTGATAGCAACCCATTCTTTCATAATCACTTCTTGGAGTTTGTCAGAATTAGTGGGTTTTTGTTTGTCCACCCGCCTCTTGAGGATTGACCACAAGTTTTCAATGGGATTAAGATCTGGGGAGTTTCCAGACCGTGGACCCAAAATGTCAGTGTTTTGGTCCCCGAGCCACTTAGTTATCACTTTTGCCTTATGGCACGGTGCTCCATCGTGCTGGAAAATGCATTGTTCTTCACCAAACTGTTGTTGGATTGTTGGAAGAAGTTGCTGTTGGAGGGTGTTTTGGTACCATTCTTTATTCATGGCTATGTTTTTGGGCAAATTGTGAGTGAGCCCACTCCCTTGGATGAGAAGCAACCCCACACATGAATGGTCTCAGGATGCTTTACTGTTGGCATGACACAGGACTGATGGTAGCGCTCACCTTTTCTTCTCCAGACAAGCCTTTTTCCAGATGCCCCAAACAATCGGAAAGAGGCTTCATCGGAGAATATGACTTTGCCCCAGTCCTCAGCAGTCCATTTGCCATACTTTTTGCAGAAGATCAATCTGTCTCTGATGTTTTTTTTGGAGAGAAGTGGCTTCTTTGCTGCCCTTCTTGACACCAGGCCATCTTCCAAAAGTCTTGGCCTCACTGTGCGTGCAGATGTGCTCACACCTGCCTGCTGCCATTCCTGAGCAAGCTCTGCACTGGTGGCACTCCGATCCCGCAGCTGAATCCTCTTTAGGAGACGATCCTGGCGCTTGCTGGACTTTCTTGGACGCCCTGAAGCCTTCTTAACAATGCAGTGGAAAGTTTTTTTTTCGGGATTAAGTTAATTTTCATGGCAAAGAAGGACTATGCAATTCATCTGATCACTCTTCATAACATTCTGGAGTATATACAAATTGCTATTATAAAAACTTAAGCAGCAACTTTTCCAATTTTCAAAATTTTTTGTAATTCTCAAAACTTCTGGCCACGACTGTACTGTGTTGTTACCTGAATAATCCACAGATTTTCTTTTGGTTTAGTGATAGTTGTTCATGAGTCCCTTGTTTGTCCTGAAAAGTTAAACTGTGTGCTGTTCTTTCGGGAAAAAAAAAAAAAAAAAAACTTCAGGTACCACCAATTCTTTGGTTTTTCAGCATTTTTGTGTATTTAAACCCTTTCTAACAATGATTGTATGATTATAAGATCCATCTTTTCACATATGCAACTGTTACAGAAGGGTTAAACGATCCCTGATGATCCCTGACGATTCCTTCAGAAGGAAACACATTGCATTAGGAGTTGGGGGGGTGAAAACTTTTGGAATTTTAATTTTAGGGTAAATTTTACTTATTTTATCTTCTGGGAAACATGTCTTCTTTAGCTTTTAATGCATTGTTTTTCCTTCTGAAGCATCAGTGACCATTTGAACCTTCTGTTATAGTTGCATATGAGTCCCTCAGTTGTCCTCAGTGTGAAAAAAATGGATCTCAAAATCATACAGTCATTGTTGAAAAGGGTTCAAATACACAAAACTGCTGAAAAGCCAAATAATTTGTGGGAAAGATTTTTTGGAAGAACAGCTGGCAGTTTACCTGTTTAGGACAAACAAGGAACTCATGAACATTTTTTTTTTTTTTTTGCAAAGTGCATGTACAAGTTTGACCTTAACTGTATGTCTGCATGAATTCCATTCTGGTTCACTGCTGGTGCAGTTGGTAACGCTATTGGTTTGTTAACCTTGTTGACTCTCAATAACAGCATTGTTTCACCATATGTGTAATGCATGCTACATTATGTAACTTTTATATGCTTTTTGGTTTGTTTCTTTATATTAAAGGCTATAAAAGTTTCACATTAACCTTTAATTGAGTTTTCTCTAAATGTTATTCCAAAAATAATCCTGCTAGGTTCTTACTCAAATATTTTGCACTGAAATAGGAGCTTTGATTAATGATGCATGAGTTTCAAGCAGTACAGCCCCCTTCACTGGACCATCATAGGAGAAATTTAATATTGAACACATGGTAACAAACTTAAGGTATTGGGCCGTAAACAGTGACTGTGCCTCCAGCACCTCCATATTTGTAAGGAACTGTCAAAACGCACATCAAATATTGATTCATATGTTACTTTCTGACCTGACCATTTTTTGCCGTAACTAAAGAAAAGGTTTGTTTGGTAGTATATCATGTTTCTTGATGATTTATTTCTTCCAAATGCATTCTGGTTGTACGGTCTGTGAGGGGTAAACAGAAGATGTTATTTTGGCAACTGCGTCTGACTCTCTATAACAGTTTCATTTTCACAGGGAGTCCTGTCAATGAGCCATAGAGGGTCAACATATGCATCTTGTGAATTTACAGACATAACACCAGTAGTTAGCAGCAACGGTGTTGATTCAGATGTTTCAAAGCTTCTCATAATTTATTAATGCCATATGAGTCATGTCTCAAAAACAGATCTACTAGTTTGAATATAATGATTGTGTTTTAGATGGATGACTGTTCTCTGTCCACATACAAAGTTTTTGAGCGCTCACGCTTTCGGCCGCCGAGAGGACCCTGAAGCATAAAGTTGTTGCTGGATGAATCAGGCCAGTAGTACGTCAGCTCCTTAGAATGAACTGCAGGTAGTGAGGGCTGCACGAACATCACGTACAGTACACCTGCTTAGATCAATACCCATGAACCTCTGCAGACCTGCACATGCAAGGTCAATGATGTGTTTGCCTACATCTAAAAATACTTTCGAAATGCTGTTTATACAAAAATAACCTATTCTAAGATGTTTTTTAATGCTAAATTGAACTTAGTTTGATTATGTAATGAGTTTGATTAATTAGAAATTCAATTGAGTTGAAATTAGTTTGATGAATTAGAATTGTATTTGTAGGGCTTAAACTCAAAGATGTTTAGGTGTTGTAACTTTCCAAAGATTTTATGAAAAGTCAACTAAACCTTAAACTGAAAAAACCTACATACGAATCACTGCAGTTTCCAGTTGAAATGAACACTAGAGGCAGTAAAATTCCAACAACTTTTATTTCTTTTCACACAAAGTATGATTTACAGGTCCACAGTTTTGGTTAGTAAATAAAGCCTAATTTCACACAATTACTTATAGAATATAATGTTATGACTGTAAAACAATTTCGATTTTCTGCGTTTTCACATCCGTAACAAGCATTTTGATAGGAAAGGATGACGAATATGAAAAAACTCATATGAAACTTTGGACTTAAGGCCATTGCACACTGAGTACGAAATTTTTATTCCAAATTTTTGCACGTTAAAAAATAAATACGACCTCACGCTGTCATTCGAGTTTACACACTGCCTCCGAAGCGTTTGTCCATCATAAAAAAAAAAATTGAATCAGGTTCAATTTTCTGCTTTTCACATCCGTAACAAGCATTTTAATAGGAAAGGATGAGAATATGAAAAAAAAAAAAAAAATGCATACAAAAATGCATTGACTCAGTGTACAATGACCTTTAGTCTGCAATGACCTTCCATTTGTAGCATTAACTAAGCTTGATAAAAGCTGTAGAATAGAAGTTAGTGTGTTCTTTGTTAGTGTGTTAATTTCAACATCTACTGAAATTTTGAAATGTTTAAGTTGCTTTTTCTAACATGAATGAACTACGAACTAAGTTTAATGCTCAATATTTAATTAATATTAATACATTTATTCTTTTCCAAAGTATGGTTCAGCCCCCTTTTTTAAATAGTAGACCACTATTTTAGTTTCTATACAATATATATTTTAAAAAATATTAGTTGATTAATCGTTATCGGCCAGTGTGGTACAACCTAGCTATCGGTATCGGTAAAATCCAATATCGGTCGACCTCTAGAAATATGTATGAAACACGTTTTGGGATGTAATGATACCGCTGTTTTATAGTTTTTAAACTAAAAACTTCTGTACTATTTACTTTGGTTATGCTAAATTGTTATTGAAAATTATGTAAATGTTTTTCAAAAAAATACATTACCAACATGAATTCAAAAAATACATTTCTTTGAACTTTCTTTTAATTCTTCTTTTTATGATCTTTATTGACCTTTGTTTATATGGATGCATTATTAACAGAGACAACACATTTCCATAATATCAAAGTTCTATAGTCAGGAACCCATAAAATTTCTTTAAAAAACATATACACAAAAAGCCCAAATAGCTGTTTTTGTTTTGGCTTTTTTAATTGGAGCATAACAGAGCAAATGCTCCATATGCTTGACTCTTGTCTGAAATGTTTTCCTTAGTGGTTTCCACTTAAGCATGGTAAAACAAAATGCTCTGCAATCCTTGTGAAGTGTCTCTACTAAAATGCATTTTAAACATGTAATTAGCTTTACGCACATCCTAATTTTCTCCATATGAGAGCTTTCTGCACTAACGCATCCTCTAAGTGAAGTTTCGATACGCTGGAAATTTAGTACTTGGTAATTGAGACCTGTTGTCTTCTCTCCAAGTGTGACTTTATTGGTTTCTATGATTGGTTAATGCATTCTCCTCACTGCGTCGTCGAAACTATGCTGATCTCATTCAGTAATCTCATTATTTCTAAATTGGCCTCCCAAAGATTATCCTCATCTCATCATCTGCTCTTCACACAGCCACCTCAGCTGAGCCATCCACATATACCATGAATTCAGTCTTAAATCTGCTCTTTTCATCTCTTCGGTCGCCAAGATCAGTGATGGGTGGACTGTGTTGTGGAATAATTGCGTGCTGGTACTGGTCCAAAGCACACATACTTTTTCAGCTTATAAGGATTGGACTGCATTTTCCCTCCTTGTTCGTGACCCTGTAGTGGATGATTGGAAGGCAGTGAACTTCTCAAGAATAACAGCAGCAATCAGGAAGCCCCTGTTAACCCTTGCCCTGGCTGCTTTGCTCTGAGCAGAAACCCACTTGATGGATGATGGCCTACCTGCTTTTGAAATGACATGTGAGGGGAGATCTGAAATATCTGAAAAAAAAAAAGATTTGATTGTTTCAAGCTGCGTATTAAGCGGATGCCAAATAATAGCAAAAACGAAAGGCAAAATGCCACATACAACATCCATTATTAAAGTAAAATAAATTAAGAAACATTTTTGGAAAGTAAAACTGCTTAAAAGATGAACTTTCAAATGGCTGATATTCTCTGTCTTGTGTTACATACTTTTTTCGCTTTACGTTTAAGTTGTACTTTTTGTCCCCATAATGCACTTTGAATTCCCCAGTCAGCCAAAGAACAAAAGAAGAAAGGCCTCCCTCGAGGCAAGTCTGTTCAAACTCAGTACGCAGACAAATCTACCGCTATCAAGCTTTATAACACGCCATCATGCCATCATGCCATTGTGATTATGGTATGTAATGTTTCTGGTGATTAATGATTGAATGATTACAAGCACTAATGTTCTGGCTGATGAGGATTTGATGAAGCTGCTTGTGTTTATACAGACAATAGCAAATTTCACTGTTGGTAAACTTTGCCACATTTTTTTCTCATGCATTTGGTTATATGAGCAAATTCACAAAGTGGTGATCCAAATAGTTGGGCCTCATTTATTAAACACACATACAATCGGATTCATCTCATGGTGAAAGTGAGGAACAATCAGAATTTATAAAGGTAAAAAAATGACATGACAAGATGAAATAATCTTATGCATATTGATAATTAATAAACTTTGTTGGATTTGTTTAAAGATAAACAGTAACAACGTGCATTAATCACAATATGCATTCATTTGATATAGGCTTTTATACAGTTGAGGTCAAAAGTTTACACCCCCCTTTCAGAATCTGCAAAATGTTAATTATTTTACCAAAATATTTAACATATGTTTACATATAGTCACAAGAGAAAATAATAGTTGAATTTATAAAAATGACCCTGTTCAAAAGTTTACATCCCCTTGATTCTTAATACTGAACCTGAATGATCTAAAGCTGTTGTTGTTTTTTTAGAGATAGTTGTTCATAAGTCCCTTGTTGAACAGTTAAACTGCCTGGTGTTCTTCAGAAATATCCTTCAAGTCCCTCAAATTATTATTTTTTCAACATTTCTGTGTATTTGAACCCTTTCCAACAATCACTGTATGATTTTGAGATCCATCTTTTAACACTTAGGACAACTGAGGGACTTATATGCATCAATTACAGAAGATTCAAAGAAACGCTTACTCATGCTCCATAAGAAAAAACAATGCAAACAGCTGTTCCCAATGAATCAGGGTAATTAGGATGCTTTAGAACAGCTTAGACTATTTGTAATGGTATAGAACTTTGGATTTTCCCATAGACTGTGACAGTTTGCGAAGGGTATGAATAATTTTGGACATGCCACTTTTTGTTCAAATGTAAATAAAAGCTGAGAAATATATTTTTTTTTTTCACAATGATGCCTCTTGTACATCATCTTATTATCTTTTGGGAGAAGCCTGTGTCATTTCCGGTCCAAAAAAAAAAAAAAAAAAAAACTAGCTGGTTGAATAAAGGTAACTTTAAGTCAACTTTCCAGGGGTATGAATAATTTCGGGCTTGACTGTATATATAAAATAAAATACAAAATAAAATAAATTAACATATATAACATTTCAAATTTAGAGTCATTCAATGCACATCTTTTACTTTGAAGGCACTTTAGCCCAGGTTCCTCCAGGGGTGTTTCTCTAATTTGCTTTGGATAAAAAGGTGTCTATATCTTGTTACCTCCTATTGTTGTTGCATCCAGTTGATTGCGTGCTTTTGTCCACTATATCCACTATATTTCATTTCATTTCAAATTAGCCCAGTGTGAAAACAATAATTGAGCCCTGCACCAGAAGGGCTTCTATCAGTGCTGCATCTCATAAAGGAAATGGTCATTTCTTAAAAAGAAAATAATAATAATAAGCTTGAAGTTATTATGTGCTTCTGAAGGTTGATGGAAATGCTGTTGGCTTGCAGATTAATCATAGAATTTGTGGCTGCCGACTAAAATGATCATGGAAAAACGTGCGGCGTGAAAAGAACAACATGAAATCAGTGGCAAATAATTCTGAATTCTGTTTTGGGAAGAGGCTTACAACATACATTCAGTTAGTAGATCTGCAGGATGTACCTTTACACTTTACAGAAATAATGTGCTCTGATGTAACGGGTGACTGAGTTATAAAGGCTTGTGTGTTGGGTTATTTATATATCTGATGTTTCTTATCCAAGTGATTTACGGTAGATTAATTACAGACACTGTTCCCCTGCAGACACAAAGTGTCTTTCTCAGGAACGCGGTGTTTCATGGATTTAACAGCCTCAAATTATGAGCTTTAATTTGTAGTCACAAGGTTACATCACACAAGATAAGAATTGTTAGGTAATGTTAACAAGATTAGGATCCTCACATCTTCCCCCTTCTTCTGTATCCTTTTTGTTCTGTTTGTGCTCTTTCCTTTTTCATCCTTTTCTCTATTCTTTCCTCATGCACTATTTCCATTCTGGTTTTTTTTCATTTCCTTTTGCTGTTTTCTTTTTTCCTCTCCTTTCACACCATTTAATTTATTTGTTTCTTTCCTTTCTCATATATATTTTTTCATTTCCTCTTGCACTCTTTTCTTTTTCCTTTTCCTTCTAATTTTCTCTCACACATTTCCATTTAGTGTTTTTCTCTTTCCTCTTGACAATTTCCATTTTTAATTCCTTTTCTCCTACACCCTTTCATTTTTTTTCTTCCCAAACCATGTATTTTTTCCCCTTTTGCACCATTTTCATTGTTTTTACTTTCCTTACATTCTTTCCCTTTCCTCTCCTCCCCTTACACCATTTCTATTCTGTATTTCTTGTACCACTTCCTTTCCTTTCCTTTCCTTTCCTTTCCTTTCCTTTCCTTTCCTTTCCTTTCCTTTCCTTTCCTTTCCTTTTCTTTCCTTTCCTTTCCCTTTGATTTCCTGTCACAGTAATTCTATTATGTATTTTTTTCTTCTTACCAATTCCTTTCCTTTCTGGTCTTGTCCCTTTTTCTTTTCCTTTCCTTTCCTTTCCTTTCCTTTCCTTTCCTTTCCTTTCCTTTCCTTTCCCTTTGATTTCCTTTCACACTATTTCTATTATGTATTTTTTCTTTCTTCTTGTACAATTTCCTTTCCTTTCCTTTCCTTTCCGTCTTGTCTATTTTTCTTTTCCTTTTCTTTCCTTTCCTTTCCTTTCCTTTCCCTTTGATTTCCTTTCACACTATTTCTATTATGTATTTTTTCTTTCTTCTTGTACAATTTCCTTTCATTTCATTTCCTTTCCTTTCCTTTCCTTTCCTTTCCTTTCATTTCATTTACTTTCCTTTCCTTTCCTTTCCTCTCACACTATTTCTATTATGTATTTTTTTTATCTTCTTGTACCATTTCCTTTCCTTTCCGTCCTGTCCCTTTTCTCCTTTCCTTTCCTTTCCTTTCCTTTCATTTCCTTTCCTTTCCTTTCCTTTCCTTTCCTCTCACACTATTTCTATTATGTATTTTTTTTATCTTCTTGTACCATTTCCTTTCCTTTCCGTCCTGTCCCTTTTCTCCTTTCCTTTCCTTTCCTTTCCTTTCCTTTCCTTTCCTTTCCTTTCCTTTCCTTTCCTTTCCTTTCCTTTCCTTTTCTGTCCTGTCCTGTCCTCTCCTCTCCCCTTTTTCCCTTTCCTTTCCTTTCCTTTCCTTTCCTTTCCTTTCCTTTCCTTTCCTTTCCTTTCATTTCCTTTCCTTTCATTTACTTTCTTGTCCCTTTCCTTTCCTTTCCGTCTTGTCTATCTTTCCTTTCCTTTCCTTTCCTATTTATATATCTGATGTTTCTTATCCAAGTGATTTACGGTAGATTAATTACAGACACTGTTCCCCTGCAGACACAAAGTGTCTTTCTCAGGAACGCGGTGGTTCATGGATTTAACAGCCTCAAATTATGAGCTTTAATTTGTAGTCACAAGGTTACATCACACAAGATAAGAATTGTTAGGTAATGTTAACAAGATTAGGATCCTCACATCTTCCCCCTTCTTCTGTATCCTTTTTGTTCTGTTTGTGCTCTTTCCTTTTTCATCCTTTTCTCTATTCTTTCCTCATGCACTATTTCCATTCTGTTTTTTTTTTCATTTCCTTTTGCTGTTTTCTTTTTTCCTCTCCTTTCACACCATTTCATTTATTTGTTTCTTTCCTTTCTCATATATATTTTTTCATTTCCTCTTGCACTCTTTTCTTTTTCCTTTTCCTTCTAATTTTCTCTCACACATTTCCATTTAGTGTTTTTCTCTTTCCTCTTGACAATTTCCATTTTTAATTCCTTTTCTCCTACACCCTTTCATTTTTTTTCTTCCCAAACCATGTATTTTTTCCCCTTTTGCACCATTTTCATTGTTTTTACTTTCCTTACATTCTTTCCCTTTCCTCTCCTCCCCTTACACCATTTCTATTCTGTATTTCTTGTACCACTTCCTTTCCTTTCCTTTCCTTTCCTTTCCCTTTGATTTCCTGTCACAGTAATTCTATTATGTAGTTTTTTTCTTCTTACCAATTCCTTTCCTTTCTGGTCTTGTCCCTTTTTCTTTTCCTTTCCTTTCCTTTCCTTTCCTTTCCTTTCCTTTCCTTTCCTTTCCTTTCCTTTCCTTTCCCTTTGATTTCCTTTCACACTATTTCTATTATGTATTTTTTCTTTCTTCTTGTACAATTTCCTTTCCTTTCCTTTCCTTTCCTTTCCGTCTTGTCTATTTTTCTTTTCCTTTTCTTTCCTTTCCTTTCCTTTCCTTTCCCTTTGATTTCCTTTCACACTATTTCTATTATGTATTTTTTCTTTCTTCTTGTACAATTTCCTTTCATTTCATTTCCTTTCCTTTCCTTTCCTTTCCTTTCCTTTCCTTTCCTTTCCTTTCCTTTCCTTTCATTTCATTTACTTTCCTTTCCTTTCCTTTCCTTTCCTCTCACACTATTTCTATTATGTATTTTTTTTATCTTCTTGTACCATTTCCTTTCCTTTCCGTCCTGTCCCTTTTCTCCTTTCCTTTCCTTTCCTTTCCTTTCCTTTCCTTTCCTTTCCTTTCCTTTCCTTTCCTTTCCTTTCCTTTCCCCTCACACTATTTCTATTATGTATTTTTTTTATCTTCTTGTACCATTTCCTTTCCTTTCCGTCCTGTCCCTTTTCTCCTTTCCTTTCCTTTCCTTTCCTTTCCTTTTCTGTCCTGTCCTGTCCTGTCCTCTCCTCTCCCCTTTTTCCCTTTCCTTTCCTTTCCTTTCCTTTCCTTTCCTTTCCTTTCCTTTCATTTCCTTTCCTTTCATTTCCTTTCCTTTCATTTACTTTCTTGTCCCTTTCCTTTCCTTTCCTTTCCTTTCCTTTCCGTCTTGTCTATCTTTCCTTTCCTTTCCTTTCCTTTCCTTTCCTTTCCTTTCCTTTCCTCTCACACTATTTCTATTATGTATTTTTTATCTTCTTGTACCATTTCCTTTCCGTCCTGTCCCTTTTCCCTTTCCTTTCCTTTCCTGTCCTGCCCTGTCCTCTCCTGTCCCCTTTTTTCCCCTTTTCCCCTTTCCTTTCCTTTCCTTTCCTTTCCTCTCACACTATTTCTATTATGTATTTTTTATCTTCTTGTACCATTTCCTTTCCTTTCCGTCCTGTCCCTTTTCCCTTTCCTTTCCTTTCCTGTCCTGCCCTGTCCTCTCCTGTCCCCTTTTTTCCCCTTTTCCCCTTTCCTTTCCTTTCCTTTCCTTTCCTTTCCTTTCCTTTCCTTTCCTTTCCCTTCCTCTCACACTATTTCTATGTATTTTTTATCTTCTTGTACCATTTACTTTCCTTTCCGTCCTGTCCCTTTTCCCTTTCCTTTCCTTTCCTTTCCTTTCCTGTCCTGCCCTGTCCTCTCCTGTCCCCTTCCCCCCCCCCCTTTCCCCTTTCCCCTTTCCTTTCCTTTCCTTTCCTTTTCTGTCCTGCTCTGTCCTCTCCTGTCCCCTTTTTTCCTTTCCTTTCCTTTCCTTTCCTTTCCTTTCCTTTCCTTTCCTTTCCTTTCCTTTCCTTTCCTTTCCTTTCCTTTCCTGTCCTTTCCATCTTGTTCCTTTTTCCTTTCCTTTCCCCTCCCACATCCTTTTTCTTTTCACAAACACATACAAAAGCATTTTTCAATTTTTTTTTGTTTTCTTCAGAGAATCAAAGTCCGCTAATACACGTTGACAATCATCTCCATGTTTGTCAGCGTGTATCAAATCGAGAGGCAGCTCTCACACATTGGTGTGAAGACACAGCAGAAGTCAAACGTGCCTCCAGAGTGGTTAAAGGAGATTGTTTGATCTTCTTGAAGTGGTGAAACATCCTGTTTATTCCTCTTCCCGGAATCAGAATGGTGGCATGATATTCATGGGTCTTGATTGCTCTTCACCATCCCATTATGACATGCTATCATCACTGCCTTTCATTACTCAAGATATTTTCAGAAGCATTTGTCGTCTTTTACTCCAAAACAACAACAACAACAACAAAAAAAATTGCCGGAAGGTACATTTAAAAAACATAATTTTTTACAAGAAGCTACACATGAAAAGTATGTCCGTACATTCAATTGCTGTATTACATGCTTGTGCAAAGAACAAAATGTACCTTTCATGATGATTTATACAGACGCAATGTATTTAATGCCATTTTGTTGCTGTGCAGTCTCAGACCCTAGCTGTGCCAAACAACCTCTGGAAAACATTTGTTAGAAAATATTTGTGCCATATACTACACCAATATGATGTTTGTAGTTTTGTTAATTATATTTATTTATTTTTATAATTAAGCCTAAATATTAAATGCTGTGCTAGCAATCACCCATTCACATGTCTAAATTTTGTCAGTCTAACAAAATCATTATACATACTGTGTAGTTGCATAGTTACATACTGTATTAACATTTGTGAGTTGTAGCTGTAAACTGATAGCCTCAACCGCTCATGTGTGCTCTAAAGAGATTCTTTAATTTTGTCTCAGTCAGGTCTTGAGAAGTATTGATTTCCTTGACCGATTTCTGCATGTTTTATTCCGCATGGACAATTTAGTCCAATTGAATTCATGATGGAATAGTTTTTGTTATTCTATCTGTATGCTTTTTTCAATATATGAAATATTTCATTTCACTCCCCTAAGTAAAAGTGTTACTAATGAGGAAAAGCTGCTGAACACATTTGCATAATATCCATTTTGTTCAGGGTTTCGTAATCAAAGCCTTTACTTGGCTAAAGTCTTTGTTCAGTTAAATAGTCCACGCTTCCTTAGGGGTATGTGGCATGTTATTTTATTCAGATGTATTTGATAACTTTATTTCATCACATTAATGAGCAATTCAAAAGCTTTTACATTTAAAGGCCATCTGCAATATTATTCTTTTTTGCAAAGACATTCAGTTTGTCATAATGTTTTCGTATTTTAAACTCTCAATTTCTCATATTCACTCATATGTCAGAGATAACGTAGAGTCAGCTGGTTATTATCACAAAATAAACTCTGACATGGAGCACTGGGGTGTTATATTACACTGAAGGGGTTTATTTTATGATAATGACTGGCTGAATGTACATTATCCCATTCATTATCCTGACTTCTCACCAAATAAATAAATATGTGGTCGTTAAATTATAATTAGAGTTGAAATTATATTGAAATTTCACCTGTATATGATCTTAAAGCTTCTACTGAATGCACAAAACAATTGGTCTTGCAACAGAAAAACAACTCTGGAACAACATTACATTAATATTATTACTAAAGACCTCAAAGGTAATTTTCCCTATAGTCAATAACTGAGACACAAGATGCTGCTAGTTTTGTTTGTCTGAAACAAGAGCCAGAGTTCACGCTGTCATATGAGAAACAAGAAAATAGGGGCAGTTAATCAGATGAGAGGTCTGATAGAAAGTTTTGCCATGGACGTTTGTGAATATTAGGAAATAACTGAATAGATGGTAGCAACTAGATGGAGCAACTGACCAATCAGATGTCAGGGCTCTGCCCTGGCAGCTTTGTCTGTGCTGTCTTTGTTTAATGTTTATTTGTTTATATTGTGTCTTAACACATGGCTTTGTCTTTGTTTATGTCTACCATGTGTTCCTGTGGTCCCACCTCCTTGTTTCCCTTGGTCACGCCCTCTTGTTTAGCCCTTGTCTTGTCCTCATTTCTTCTAATTGCGCTCACCTTGCCCTCATTACCTTTCTCCCTTTATATTGTGCTGTTGCTCCTTCAGTGTTTGTGGGTTCGTCTTGTGTCATAGAGACAGTGCTCACTTGCTGCTCTATATTCCAGTCCTGCCTTGTAGTTTGGTGTATCCTTGCTGCAGTTTTGCTGCTTTTGTTCTTTATTTATACCTTTTAGCTTTCTTGCTAATATTTACTTAAAATATTATTTTTAGTAGTTCTTCTGTCTTGTTTCTAGTCTTGTTTTATTTGGATTTAATACTTTTACTTTTTATAGTTTAAATTCAGATATTCATTTTTACCTTTTTGTTTTGCTTTTTATTTTCTTTTTTTTTTTTTACATATTACATGTTTCTCCCTGTGTTGTGCTGATTAGTGTCGTGTGGTCTTGAATGTTGTATGTTTGTGCTGTGTGTTCCCTCCAGTCCTGACCTCCCAGCCTGAGACTCCCTGCCTGTTGGTTCTCCTGGGCAGCTTGCCAACCAAGCCTGGTGCTGAGATTCTAACTCTGATTCTGGCCTGCTTTGCATCCCGTCACTCTGACTGCTAGCTCTGGCATTTTCTGCTCTGGCATTCCCCTCAGTCTTCTGCCTGGTTTGGCCATATGTATGGTACTGTTCTCCAGATTGTCCATCTCTGGAGGCACAGTTCTCTTTTAGCTGGATTGGAGCTCAAGATTGTTCACCCCTGTGCACCCCTGAACCTGTGTTAATAAATATTTGTCTGTCTTATTCACTCTGCATTTGGGTCCCTTCTTGCTAACCCTGACATTACGAACCCGCCCAAAACAAGGACCCAGCAGAATGAGTATAAAAATAATTCCTCCTGCAACTGCTCAAGGGAGGCTGGCACTTCAGCAGTGTGTGGCCTCGCTTCGCCAGCAGGGCCGAGAGGTGCGGTGTTTTGCCCAATTCTTCTGGACTATGGCCAGGGGCTTGGAGTACGACGATGCGGCTCTTAAGGATGCCTTCAATCTTTGCTTGGATGACCCCTTGCCACAGTGGGAGATTGAGCAACTGAGGATTTTAGACTTCTGGAATTTCTCCAACTATGTGCATCATCGCAAAGACAGGCAAATCCTTTCACCACCAGAATCCTCCACCACTGCCCATCACACCGTCCCTTCCTCATTGAATCAAGATCTGCTCCCTCTTTTGTCTCCCACACAAAAGCGCCGGCTGAGAAGGAAGAGAGCTGTCCGGAATGCTGTAGCCATCACTGAGTCAACCACAGTCACTGCAGAGGTAACCAAACTAAATCCGGTCTTCCCTGAGCTGGTTGAGAATGCTACAGTCATCCCACAGGCAATTGAGTTTGAAGCTGTCCTCGCTGAGATGTCTGAGTATGCACTAGCCCTCAAGTCCGCTCCAATGTTGACTCCAAAGCTCATCCCAGAGCTACCTTGTAAACGGAGGAGGAGGAAGGTCAGTGATTTACTTTCTGAGTCTATCCCTGCAGCCCCAGAGGGCGTTTCAACTGCCCCTGAGGGTGTTCCAGAGTCAGTTATTGAGCCTATTTCTGCAGCCCCAGAGGGCATTTCAACTGCCCCTGGGGGCGTTCCAGAGTCGGTTACTGAGGCAATTCCTGCAGCCCCTAAGGGCTTTTCAGCTGCCCCTGAGGGCGTTCCAGATTTGGCTACTGAGCCTATTCCTGAAGCCAAGGAAGGCATTTCAGCTGCCCCCAAGGGTGTTCCAGAGTCAGCTACTGAATCTATTCTGTCAGCCCTGGAGGCTGTTTTAGCTGCCCCCGAGGGCGTTCCAGAGTCAGCTACTGAGCCTATTACTTCAGCCCAGGAGGGAGTTTCAGCTGTCCTCGAGGGCGTTCCAGAGCCAGTGCCAGTCCTGAAGCAGTCAGAATTCATCCCAGAGCCAGACTGCAGCAACCAACCAGTTCTCTTACCCATGCTGAGTCAAGTCCCAGATCATCTTCTGACTCCAAGGACGCATAGGTCAAGAAGAATGCGAGCAGTCCAAGATGCTGAATCCGTCTCTGAGTCAGTCCAGTCTTTTCTAGTCATCCCAGACCTAGACTGCAGCAACCAACCAGTTCTCTTACCCATGCTAAGTCAAGTCCCAGATCATCTTCTGACTCCAAGGAAGCATAGGTCAAGGAGAGCGGCCCAAGATGCTGCATCCGTCTCTGAGCAAGTTGAGCTCGGTCCACTCATTCTGGAACCAGTCGAACCTGATCCTGTTCTTCCAGAGCCAGTCAAGACCGGGCCTTTCATTCCAGAGATGGTCAAGTCAGCGGCAATCACTTTTAAGGTGGTCCAACATCCAGTGGTCCCAGATGTATGTAACCTGGTGGAACCACACCCTAAGCTACCCACTTCACCAGCTGTCTCATCCCTGGTGAAGGAGTCTGTGACTATCCAGGTAACTTTTCCTGAACCTCCAGTTAATCCTGTAATGCCCAAGACGGCCAGTCATGTCATGTCCTCAGAGCCTGCTCCAGAGAGGCCAGTCGGAGAGCCTGCCTTAACTTCAGTGTTATCTCCAGCCCTTGAGTTCTCTCCAGATTCCGCTCCGTTCCAGGAGCCTGCAGAGTCATCTCCGGTCCAGCAGTCTCCAGAGACCATTAGTACAGCCCAGGAGGGCACATCAGAGTTAAGCTCCATGCCTGTCCTAGCAGCCCAGGAGGGCACGCCAGAGTCTAGCCCCATGTCTGTCCCTTCAGCCCAGGAGGGCACGCCAGAATCAAGCCTAGCGTTTATCCCTGCAGCCCAGGAGGGAACATCAAAGTCAAGCCCCATGCCTGTCCTAGCAGCCCAGGAGGGCACATCAGAATCAAACCCTGAGCCTTTTCCTGCAGCCCAGGAGGGCAAGTCAGAGTCTAGCCCCATGTCTGCAGCCCAGGAGGGCATGCCAGAGTCTAGCCCCATGTCTGTCCCTTCAGCCCAGGAGGGCACGCCAGAATCAAGCCTAGCGTTTATCCCTGCAGCCCAGGAGGGCACGCCAGAATCAAGCCTAGTGTTTATCCCTGCAGCTCAGGAGGGCACGCCAGAGTCTAGCCCCATGTCTGTCCCTTCAGCCCAAGAGTGCACGCCAGAATCAAGCCTAGTGTTCATCCCTGCAGCCCAGGAGGGCACGTCAGAGTCAAGCCCAGTGTCTGCCCCTGAAGCCCTGGAAAGTGCTTCCAATTCAGTACCTAAGACTATTCTGACATCCCCTGAGCATGCTTCCCAAGGATTCACCCTCCCTGCCAGTGCAGTCATGGCTCCTGAGTTTGTCCCCAAGTCCATCAGTCAAGAGTTGGCCCCAGAGAACACTAGGGCTTTTTTCAAGACTCCACCAGTAAAACAAACCTATGTCTCTAGTAGGACTACCAACAAGGCCCCCATCCCACCCTCCCTGTTACCTAGCCCTTATGAGTTCCCTAAGCCAGCACCTCCCTGGTATGTCCCAAATTATTTCCCGGGATCCCTTTCTTCCCTCCCAGTCCTGCCTCCTATGTTTTCTGGCCGCCCTGTAACTCCAAGTTCTAGTCCCAGCCCACCCCCCCCAGTTGGTACCCCCTTTGTTTCCTGTTGTGTCCACACCTCCTTGGACTGGTTTGGACGCCAGGTGGCGTCCTTTGGGAGGGGGGTACTGTCAGGGCTCTGCCCTGGCAGCTTTGTCTGTGCTGTCTTTGTTTAATGTTTATTTGTTTATATTGTGTCTTAACACATGGCTTTGTCTTGGTTTATGTCTACCATGTGTTCCTGTGGTCCCACCTCCTTGTTTCCCTTGGTCACGCCCTCTTGTTTAGCCCTTGTCTTGTCCTCATTTCTTCTAATTGCGCTCACCTTGCCCTCATTACCTTTCTCCCTTTATATTGTGCTGTTGCTCCTTCAGTGTTTGCGGGTTCGTCTTGTGTCATAGAGACAGTGCTCACTTGCTGCTCTATATTCCAGTCCTGCCTTGTAGTTTGGTGTATCCTTGCTGCAGTTTTGCTGCTTTTGTTCTTTATTTATACCTTTTAGCTTTCTTGCTAATTTACTTAAAATATTATTTTTAGTAGTTCTTCTGTCTTGTTTCTAGTCTTGTTTTATTTGGATTTAATACTTTTACTTTTTATAGTTTAAATTCAGATATTCATTTTTACCTTTTTTGTTTTGCTTTTTTTTTTTTTTTTTTTTTTTTTTTTTTTTTTACATATTACATGTTTCTCCCTGTGTTGTGCTGATTAGTGTCGTGTGGTCTTGAATGTTGTATGTTTGTGCTGTGTGTTCCCTCCAGTCCTGACCTCCCAGCCTGAGACTCCCTGCCTGTTGGTTCTCCTGGGCAGCTTGCCAACCAAGCCTGGTGCTGAGATTCTAACTCTGATTCTGGCCTGCTTTGCATCCCGTCACTCTGACTGCTAGCTCTGGCATTTTCTGCTCTGGCATTCCCCTCAGTCTTCTGCCTGGTTTGGCCATATGTATGGTACTGTTCTCCAGATTGTCCATCTCTGGAGGCACAATTCTCTTTTAGCTGGATTGGAGCTCAAGATTGTGCACCCCTGAACCTGTGTTAATAAATATTTGTCTGTCTTATTCACTCTGCATTTGGGTCCCTTCTTGCTAACCCTGACATCAGATTCAAGTCGAGTTAACTTTTTTAATATAATACTTTGTATTGTTATTCATCTCAAGTAAGTTCAGTGTTGATTGAGTTGTAAATTTATCAGTTTAGTTCAGCTATAAGCAGCTCTACGGAAGACAGTAGTGTTATTCATCTTGAGTCAGTTAAGTGTTGATTCAGTTCAATAACAGTGTCAATGCTGCAAAATTAGACTATTATGAAATATGATAAAGACAGATCATGATTCAGCTAAATTCAGTTCAAGTTTTTTTTTTCAAATACAGTTGAGGCCAAAAGTTTACATACACCTTGCAGAATCTACTAAATGGCAATTATTTATCAAAATAAGAGGGATCATACAAAATGCATGTTATTTTTTATTTAGTACTGACCTAAATAAGATATTTCACATACAAGACGTTAACATATAGTCCACAAGAGAAAATAATAGTTACATTTATAAGAAATTCCCCCGTTCAAAAGTTTACACCCGCTTGATTCTTAATACTGTGCTGTTACCTTAAGGATTCATAGCTGCGTGTTTTTTTTTTAGTGATAGCTGGATCAGGGTAAATTTTACTTATTTAGTCTTCTGCGGAACATGTAGGTATCTTTTGTAGCTTCTGAAGGGCAGGACTAAATGTAAAAAAAAAAAGATATTTAGGCAAAATAAGACAATACATTTTCATTCCATTCAAAAGTTTACACCCCTGCCTCTTAATGCATTGTTCTTCATTCTGAAGCATCGGTGAGCAAGTGAACCTTCTGTAATAATTGCATATGAGTCCCTAAATTGTCCTCTGGGTAAAAAGATGGATCTCAAAATCATACAGTTATTGTTGGAAAGGGTTCAAATACACAAAAATGCTGAAAAACCAAAGAACATGTGAAACCTGAATGAATGAATGAATAAATGAATGAATGGGTTGACAGAAAAAATTGGGTTGATGTCAATTTGACATTGCCTTAACGTTGGATTTTGGTTACTTTACAACACAACTTAAAAACAAAAAAATATCAACATCAGCTGACCTCAAATTAACATTAACATTAGCCGTTGAATTGACATAGTTTTGGTTAACCCGACTTCGCAACTAAAGTTTAACCATGGCCAAAATGAATGGACACTGTGTGGTTTATGATTCGCTGCCTCTCAGGTCAGATTAGTGGACTGATACGATTCAGAAATTCCTCCAGGCATTAGACAGGAAGGAAGAGATGTCGTCTATCCAGCAATATAAAATATGAAGATAGAGCTGCAGTAGTGGACGACTGGCTTATTCCAGAGGGCCGTGTATAATACGTCATAGTCTCACACACATAGTATAATATATTCATTCTTTTACTCTTGTATCCAAATCCAGTATTACCCTGTAAGATCTCATAGGGCAGGGTCATAATATTTTTCCGGACCCTGTCTTCGTCAATATTGCCTCTGCCAGCCGCTAACCTCCATAAAAGTGTCAGGCTGACTCATCACAGCTGCCTTCACTGTTTTATCACCCCATGAACCCAATCCCTTAATCAAACCCCCGCTGGGCATTGAGACTTCAGACTATACTGCAAATACTGTTACAGGAATAGCAAAAACTCCATTCGCTCACAAAGCCAAACATTTACTCTGGTATCTTACTTTTGTTAGGTGTTTAAAAGTGTGGATGTTCTGCCAGCCACCATAAAACCTCACGGCGAAGGACTTACATTGAGTGATGTTTACTTGAGATATTTGCTGCTTGCTCAAGTTAGTTAATTAAAATGAGCTAATACGACATTTAATTGCTGTGTAATCCTTTTAAATGTGCAAAACAGAAGTTTTACATAATTAATTTGTTGAAACTACATGAATAATTTTGTTGGTGTAAACAGTGGTACTGCTAAACCCAAGCAGGGGATTTCTAGTACTCAGCACACTTTGCAAGGGACTGGATGGGGAAAGAAAAAATCAAAATTAAACACTGTTTTTGAGCAAGATTAAAAAGTACAAGACTTATTAGTTGTTAATGTTCTGTTATTTTGGGATTTGGGGTTTACATCATGTTGTTGGCTTTGTGAATTACAATGGTTGAGCTTGTGCTTATGTAATTTGTGCTTGTGCAAATTTATTGCAACTTTCAATTATTTGTTTAGCGAGGTATGTGAAATGTATGCTGAGTGCTGCTTTGTTCAGAATGGAATTGGCTTGTAAATGTCAGTGGGGTGACTAACTGATCTTGTGATTTCCAACCACGCTAAACACTAGTGGGATAGGAATCATTAGGAATGAAACAAGTCCAGTTCATCAAACATTTCTGTTAACAATTCTTTTATTACTTATCCACCTTATTCCTCAATGTGGAAGTAAGCCTATGGGTTCACTAGCTGCTATAGGGAAATAACGTGCAGTAAATGGTAAAACAGTTTGCACTACAAACCACTGTGTTTATAATTAAGATAATACTTTAAAAATATGGCCCAAGCACGAAAATATGGCCGCAAGCACACCGTTACATTGAAACCTCAGCACAAACATGGAGGAGCAGCTCATCATTGTGGTTCAGGGATTTCCTGAACTTTATGATTTGTAGAAGAAACAATGCATGGAGACGCATAGGCTCCACGAACCTATGATTGGATTTGAGGAGGAGTTTTAAAATAATTTCAAATATTTAAAGAACAATGTGTCCTAGAGGCAAAGTTGTTCATAATGAGGAGATCAATCGTATGATGCAAAGATATAGTGTATGCGTGAACATATGACCATTTTCAGCCATATGAGCTCATTCACCATAGAAATAGTGTTTTTGAAACCTTTTTGACTGTTATAGTGCCATCAGGGGTCCGATCTCCATAAAGCTTTGCATGCTTGTTTAGAATCACCTGACGCATGTTCTCACCAAGTTTCATGAAGTTTTGAGTTTTCATGTAGGCTTTATAGGGTTTTGGGCTTTGAGCTTCCCAAAGGGCAAATTTCAACATTTTTTATGCCAATTATTGACCTAGAAAGTTCAGAGAACTGTTAGTGTGGTTTTTTTTCCGCAAAAGTGGAAAAAAAGTAGAGGTTTTTTTTTTTTTTTACATCTTCTCAGTCTTTTAATGAGTGATTTGATTGGCACCAGTGGTTCTAGAGGCAAAGTTGTTCTGAATGAGGAGGTCATATCATCATATGATACAAATATTGTGTGTATGTCTGAAAAACTATGCAATATACAATTGTTTTGGCCTCCCTTTGCGACGGTGAGTCTAAAGTTCAACTTTTTTTTGATAATATTTGATATTCACTCTCCAGAGAATCTTCCTGCACTGGTTTGGTTCAGATCGGGTGAAAAACCTATAGGACTAGTTTCCAAAAGTAGGTTTTTCAAAAAAAAAATTTAAATAGCCGAACATCAGACGCTTGCATTTTTTCTGCCATGATCCATGGATTTAAATGACATAAAGGTGCGTTCACACCGGACGCGAATGAAGCGGCAAGCGCGAGTGATTTACATGTTAAGTCAATGCAAAGACGCGAATAGCCATCCTGCGGCGCGAAACGCGCGAATGAGGCGGCGCGAAACGCGCGAATAGCGCGAATGGCGCGGCGCGCATTGAGCGTTTCAAGCGATTGCCGCGCCATTCGCGCGAAACGCACGAGTTCAAAAATCTGAACTTCGGCGGAATTCCGCGCCGCGGTGACCAATCAGGAGCTTGCTCTAGTAGTGACGGAGGCAGAAATCCGAAACAACAATGGCGGACAAAATCACCGTTGCTGTCTGTGGTTCCTCGGAGCTGTACGATACATCTTTGGACTTTAGTAGAAACAGGAATAAAAGGGATCTTGCTAGGAATAAAGTGAGTGAAGAGGTCGGACAATCTGGTTAGTTTTAAAAAACGCTCTTTACTCAATTTAACCTACATATATATTAGGGGTGGGCATAGATTAATTTTTTTAATCTAGATTAATCTAGATTAAATCTTGGAATTAATCTAGATTAATCTAGATTAAAATGGCTAATTTGAATTCTGCTGAAGGCATTCAGAATATGTGTGCTACCCAAATAATGACTAAAAGTAAGTCTTTGAGAATGGATCATAAAGGTCATAAAGCTGTTCTATGATAATTTGTTGATGAAAATAAATTATGTTCAATAAGATGTACTTGTGTTTACTAACTAACTAACAATGAAATTATTTTTTCTACCTATTAGATTGTGTTTTTTTAACGTCAACACCTACCCAACCCTAAATTTAGCCCAGTGTGATAAAAAATATACATCTACGTATATATATCTATGGTAGCCAGTGTTTCCCCTACGTTTCCAGCTTTGGGGGCGGGCGGGGGGGGGGGGGTTACATGTTACACCGTACTTTTATTTTGACAGGTTGCCTTGAAGTTTCTGTGTATACAGTATGATATGATGCTAGTTTTCTCAAATGAAACGGTAAAAGTGACACTCACAGCAGTTTTGTAGATTGAGTTTATCTGTTCATGTGAGATGCAAATGCCAAAAATTACCGGGAGCGTCACGTGTGTTTCAGTATGCGTGTAGTAAAAGCTCGTCTCCATCATTCATACATACAGCTAGGCAAACGGAACATACCGGATTCATATTAAAACGGTCTTTTTGCATTTCAGTTTTCACATACACTAGTCCAGGGCTATTCAATTAGATTCATTTGAGGGCCGGATTATCGAGCTGAAAATTTGAAGGGGGCCAAGGGGGTGGGGGCCGTCCCGATCTCTTTCTGGGGGTTGTATTGTTGTAACTAATATTACAACACCAACATCTATAAAAGGTTAACGTTAGTGCTGTCTGTCAATCAATTAAAAAAAAAATCACGCATTTTTCTGTAATTAATCATGATTAATCGCATATAGTCAGAATTTCATACTGGACCTCCAAATTAAGGTAGAAAAAACATAAAGTATATTTTAAATATGTGTTTAATGGCTTTTTTTTTTTTTTACCAAGTAGCCTATTATTTATGAAGTATTGATATCAATACTGGTACTGGTGTCTTTATTAAATGAATTATCTCTCAGTTTTACATATTAATTATGTCCATTCAACATTACAGTATAATTGAAAGCTCTGAAATATATAACAACTTTTAATTTAGATGATTTTCTTTTTTTTTAATTTAAATATCTTCACATGAACTATAAATTGTTTATGCGTAAACTACACAGATTATCATTGCAATATACTGGTTATAATTGTGATTTGATGTATTTTATTTTTTTTACATTAGTGTTTGTTTACCACAAAGTATATTTTGGCCATCAAAATAACATTCAGTTATTTGGCCATCCAAATAACATTGGATCATAAGAGCTTTAACGTGCTGGAAATGGTTGTGCAAAATGCTTGAAAGTCATTGAAAAGAGCTCTTTCAAAAGGTTGTACAAACCCTTAAGTGAATACTGTAATAACATTCGACTATGCTTAAGTTGGCGTTACTTCTGGTTTTCTGACATACCTCAGCACTGTTTATATCAGAATTTGATTGATTCTCAATAGATCTTGCAGCAACCTTAATTCATTCTGTGCGAATTCAAATACTTCTCACTGGATCTCGCAGCACTGTGCAGTTACAGTGTTGCGAAATCAACTTTGGTTCCCGGCTGTTCTGAGCTTGGACAAGCGTGTTTGCATTGCGGTACCAGCTGATAAACGGTCCGCGGTGCGCAGCTCAAACGTAGCGCGCTCTGGTTTCTCTTTCGTTTCGTTTGCTGTTTTATGTTTCTCATATGAAACAGAAATAGCAGCGCTTATGAGTTGAACAACGCGGTGGTCGCGCCAGTGCGACCGTTTACAAAATTTAGTCACACCGGCAGAAAAATGTGTCCATTTGGTCGCAGTCTGGAGCCCAACAAGTGCTTGTTAAATCTGCCGGCTATTGATGTTGCGGTCTCCGGTAGATTGTTGTTGTTCTTGGCTCTCTTGCTTTTCTTTTTTGCTGGCCCGGGCCAGCGTTGCCGCCTAGTGGACAAACTAATTAGTGCCAAAACAATTCAAGCCACTTGCGCGTACTTCTCCCTCGGCCCGGACGAAGATGATTGGCGGGCCGGATTGGGCCCGCGGGCCGCCAATTGAATAGCCCTGCACTAGTCCATATCGCGATTTGAATTAAGTGACAGACCAACATTTGATTTATGAATCCAAAAAACGACGAATTTACATGGCATTTCGCGCTATAGTAGATTCGGTTTTTATGAATGGAGGACGACGCGAACCCGTCTGTGTTTTGGCGGAGGAGACTTAAACGCGCGATCATATTCTATAGTCTTTGGTATACATCCGCGTTAAAATATCAAGGTGAAAGTCATCATAGCTTGCGTAGTTTAGACCCAGCTCCCAACCCAAATTTGAGAATAGATTAACGGCGATATTTTTTTTATCGCACGATAAGAGTCTCACGTTAACGCAGCACGTTAACGCCGATAACGGCCCACCACTAATATATATACATATTGAGACTACAAGCAAGCTAAAGCTGGCAAATTGAGCTCATTCACCTATTTTACAACTACTTTCCCGCTGACGAGTGGCAGAAGCCCCTCCCTTGACGCGAATTCGCGTCTGTTGTATAGAAGAAAATGTCACGCGCGAATGACGCGAATTTTACCGCGCGAATGGCGCGAGTAAACTCAAATGTTCAAGCGTTCAACTACGCGCGAATAGCGCGTTTTTTCCGCGCAAGTCGCGTCCGGTGTGAACGCACCATAAGACTTGAGTCTGCGACTAATGGTTTAGGAGTTATGAGCGATTTTGTACTTTTGATCACTGTAGCGCCCCCTGTCAGGCCAATTGGAGTGAGCCTTGGTGACATTGTAGGCGTTGTGAGTACCTTTGTTTACATGTTACATAGACTTATATATTTATATTATATTTATATTTATTATGACTTTACACTCTTTTTTTAGAGGTGGCATGCAATCTTAAAGAGATAGTTCACCCCAAAATGAAAATTTTGTCATTATTTACTCACCCATGTCGTTCCAAATTCGCAAGACCTTCATTCATCTTCGGAACACAAATTAAGATATTATTTTTGATGAAATCCAAGAGCTTTCTGACCCTACATAGACAGCAACGCAACTAACATGTTCAAGTCTCAGAAAGATAGTAAGGACGTTGTTAAAATAGTCCATGTTACAGCAGTGGTGCAACCGTACCCTACAAGAATGCTTTTTGTGCGCAAAGAAAACTTTTTTTTTTCTTCCCTGTCAGTCTTTGATGTGTATTCACGTGAGAACCATGATGCATGGTGTTGTGACGAAGATCTGGTGAAACTGAACTAAAGTTTTATGGGTTTGGAATGACATGAGGGTGAATAATTAATGACAGAATTTTCATTTTTGGGTGAACTATCCCTTTAAGACCCATTTTCTATGTATCGAACCACTGTGTACAATTGATTTAGCCAAAGAATTTGCCTGCCAGGTGCCAAAAGTAGACAACGCTGCAACGCTTCCAAATGCACAAGTGCATCACTGTCCAATCTCTTTGGCACGGTCGACAGCAACATCCAGTTACACCTTTAACAGAAGCTGTATATCACATTTCCGGAGTTCTGTTCTTTTAATAGATCGACATCTCCGGGGAGAGAGACGATGCTTTATGTGCCACTCTTCTCCACCCGTCTTCTTGGCTGTCGCACAATTTTAGCTTGAATCATGATGGCCAGGAGTGTTTTGTCTTTTGAAGTGGTGGCATATGTTTTGTTCTGACACTTCAGTTCGGCTACAGTGTCTTTAGAGTTCAAGACACCAGCAGAATAAACAGAAACTCCATATTCTTCAGAGAGACATGCATCTGGGGGCTTTCTAGTGAAGTTGTTTTGCTGACCCAGGTGTTTTTAAAAGATGTTTGGAAGTTGTTGTGATGTAAAAACATTTTCTCAGTGAGGCAGAAGGATGTAACGGCAAAGGATCTTTGTGCACTTTGATTAATTACCACTTGTTTGTAGCCATTGATTTGCCTTTTGTGCATGAAACACTAATAAATTACCATAAAAGAAGCTTGGAATAAAGTAGCTCACTGTAAACAGCCACTGATGCCTTCTTCACTATTTATTAGTTTTAACAGCATCAAAAAGGATTTGTTTGGGAATGGGTTTAGGGAAAATAAATGCACAGGTCAAGAAGATCAGATCTAGATCCATCAATCCCCACAAGCTCATGTTTAGATTGAGAGTGAGAGCAGAGTATTGCATGACACGTTTTACACCTCTAGCAATAAATCTAAAAGTAATATGTCAAATATGTAATATGTCAGAGACAGCCTTGATATTTACTAGCCCATATTTTTAATTAAAATGAGCCAAAATAAAAAAATACATATTACACCAGCATCTCTGGAAGTAGTTGACCTATTTTGAACCTGTGCATATGAATCATTGTATATTAAATTGATGAGGCTTCCCAGCTGAGACTGAGGCTTGTACCTTATAAAATAGTGTCACCTAGAGGTGTATTTGTGAAATGGCTCTTGTTTCATTGTGAAGAATGTCTCTATCTGCTGGTGACTGATGGTAGTACTGTATCAAGTGTTTGCATTTGACTGAGGTAATGAAACATTTAGTTTACCTTAGATGTGGTATTATACATTATACAATTATGCACTTTGCTCAACTTGAACTTTTAAATGTACTCATTTAATAGTGTGATAAATTTGTTTTATTTATTCAAAAACATGTTTTAATACTGCCGTTAAGAAGTCTCTTGTGCTCATCAAAGTTCCATTTATTTGATCAAAAATACAGAAAAATAAGTAATGTTATGAAATATTATTATGAACTTAAAATAACAGTTTTCTATTTTAATATACTTTAAAATAAAATTTATTTCTGTGATGCAAAAGTGAATTTTCATCAACCATTACTCCAGTCTTCACTGTCACATGATCCTTCAGAAATCATTCTAATATGCTGATTTATTATCAATGTTGTGAACAGTTACTTAATATTTGTTTGAAATCTGTGATTTTTTTTAGATTAAAAAGAAAAGCATTTATTCAAAATATAAATCTTTACAATAACTTTTGATCAATTTAATAATAATTGAAAAAACTGAATAAAATTATTTTTTCAAAGAAAGAAAGAAAAAATGTACAGACCCCAAACTTTAAACGGTAGTGTATATTGTTAAAAAAGATTTATATTTGAAATAAATGATGTTCTTTTTAAAAAATTTTTTTTCATCAAAATCCTGAAAAAAAGGATCACAGGTTCAATAATATATATATATATATATATATATATATATATATATATATATATATATTTAATAATATATTAGTCAAGCCCGAAATTATTCATACCCCTGGCAAATTCTGACTTAAAGTTACTTTTATTCAAGCAGCAAGTTTTTTTTTGTTTTTTTTTTTGTTTTTTGATTAAAAATGACACAGACGTTTCCAGAAGATGATGTACAAGAGGCATCATTGTGGAAAAAAAATATTTCTTAGCTTTTATTTACATTTGAACAAAAAGTGGCATGTCCTAAATTATTCATACCTTTTGCAAACTGTCAAAGTCTATGGGAAAATACAAAGTTCTATACCATTCCAAATAGTCCAAGCAGTTATAAAGCATCCTAAAGACAAAGGAGCTCACTGAGGACCTGCGGCTGCGCATTGTGGCTGCTCACAAGTCAGGAAAGGGCTATAAGACCATATCTAAATGTTCTGAAGTTCCAGTGGCTACAGTGTAAAGTATTATTAAAAAATACAAGACGTTCCGCACTGTGAAAAATCTCAGAGGATGTGGTCGGAAGCCAAAAGTGACATCTGTGCTGGCCAGGGGGATAGTGAGAGAGGTAAAAAAGAATCCAAGGATCACCACCAAGGCCATCCTGATGAATCTGGGCTCTGCTGGTGGCAACATCCCAAGGCACACCGTTGGGTTCCACGAACGCAGACCAAGGAGGACACCACTTCTCCACATAAGGCACACAAAAGCCTGCTTGGCCTTTGCAAATGCTCATCTGGACAAAGAAGAAGGATTCTGGTCTTCTGTTTTATGGTCAGATGAAACAAAAATTGAATTGTTTGGCCACAATGATGTAGCCTTCATTTGGCGTAAAAAAGGAGAAGCCTTCAACCCTAAGAACACCATTCCCACTGTCAAACATGGTGTTGGAACCTAATGTTTGGGGGTGTTTTTCAGCCGGTGGACCAGCGAACCTAATCACAGTAAACGGCACCATGAAAAAGGAGCAATACATCAAAATTCTCAACAACAACATCAAGCAGTCTGCAAAGAAACTTGGCCTTGGGTACCAGTGGACATTTCAGCACGGCAATGACCCAAAACACACAGCAAAAGTGGTGAAGAAATAGTTAGCAGACAAAAACATTAACGTTTTGCAGAGTCCTGAATTAAATCCAATTGAGAATCTGTGGAGGGAGCTAAAGATCAGGGTGATGGCAAGGAGACCCTCCAAACTGAAAGAGTTGGAGCTCATCGCTAAAGATGAATGGGCAAAAATACCAGTGGATTTATATTTCGCTTAAGGTTAACCTTTCTATGCATGCTGGTTCAAAAATGTTATTGGTAGGCTTCATCACAGAACCTGGGACAGTATAGTTGCCCTTCTGCATCGTGCATGACGTCTCCTACTGCAAACTCGTGCTTCAAGCTTGATTGCAATTATCTCCTGCTTTACACCTCTGTGCGAATGGCTGAGATGCAGTCAGATAATTGCATACTTGTAAATGTCATGACTCATCATAAATACATGGTGAATTGATTACAACCGTAAATGGCAATAGTAAGTGTTTTTACCAGTAAAATGTGAAATTACCAGTCGAAAAAACACTTGACCAAGGTTAAAAAATGATCTGATTTAGATTTGTTCTGAGAATATTAAAAATGCATTACATTAGGCATATAGACATATAAGTTTGGCATTTTAATGTATATGCATTAAATATGTCTCTTAGCAACAAGCCTACACAATTGTATCTTGTTTGACGAATCCTACAAGTTGCTAGAAGGCATTTGAGAGAAATGCTCTCTGCTCTCTTCTGTTCATCTCTGACTGGCTGGAGCCCGGCAGCCCGGGGCTGTCAGCATGAAGACTGCTCATTAGCACCTGGCCAGAAAGATTCCAAACTCTTTAACCACACAACAGTTCACATCTAATCAAATCAAACTGAGTTTGTAGCAGTTCTTCTCATTACAATCAAGAGTTGAGACAAGAATGAAATCTAGTTCTTTTTGGAAGCATGACATGTAACAAGGAAAAAGGCAACAGCAGTGCCACCTGCCAGTAATGGCAGCACTTCCTTCTTTTTTTTTCAGTAGTTTCTCTCACCCAACAAAAACCTTACTTTTTACCTCAAGGCTGAATAGACATGGATGATGTTTTATATAGAAATGTTATATTTATACTGTAATGCTAGCATAAATGTGGTTATATTATGTAACAAAATAGCTGAGCAAAAGTTTGGAATAATTACGTCTTTGAAAGAAGACTCCAGTCTTTAGTGTCACATGATCCTTCAAAAGTCATTCTAATATGCTGATTTGCTGCTTAAGAAACATTTTGTATTATTATCAAGGTTGAAAACCAAGCACCAGTATTCATTTATTAATTTCTTTCAGGAAAAAAGTTAATTTACTGAAAAACACATTTTTCTTTTGTGACAACATTCCCCAATAGCATGTTGGTACATTGGGATAATTATATTATAGGCTTTCCAGTAACAAACTCAAATGTACTTTATGTAAAATGTGACCCTGGACCACAAAACCAGTCATAAGTTGCAATAGCCAATAATACATTGTATGGGTCAAAATTACAGATTTTTCTTTTATGCCAAAAATCATTCGATATTAGGTAAAGATCATGTTTCAATATGTCAAAACTTAATTTTTGATAATTTCTAAGAACTTCATTTGGACAACTTTAAAGGCGATTCTCGATATGTAGATTTTTTTTCAC
The DNA here is from genome assembly GCF_049309525.1 of Garra rufa. Lineage (NCBI taxonomy): Eukaryota > Metazoa > Chordata > Actinopteri > Cypriniformes > Cyprinidae > Garra > Garra rufa. The sequence continues at coordinate 16,436,291 of NC_133366.1, forward strand.
CCTCAGATTCCAGATATTCAAATAATTGTATGCCTAAATATTGTCATATCCTAACAAACCATATAGCTTTCAGATTTATTTATTCATTTTATATTTATTTCTTTATTTTATTTTATTCTGTTTTCAGATGATGTATAAATCTCAATTTCAAAAAATAGATCCTTATGAATGGTTTTGTGGTTCAGGGTCACAAATGTTCTTCTACAAAGCGTATATTTACTTAAGTTTTTACAGAGACTAATCTAAACTTAAAAATACTGATACGTAGGTTTAGAGGTAGGAGTGGGATTAGACTATAATAAAATATATTTTTAATGCTATGTTGCTAAAATGGTAATTTCCCTGCATATTTCGGTCTATTATGTTTTATATCTTTTTATATTCACTATAAAGGTAGGTTAGGTTAAAGGAAAAGTTTCCTTAGTCATAAAGAAATAATGTTTTTTGAGAAAAGCATTTCAACATTGTTGCCCGGAGTTTGAACTTCCAAAATGCAGTTTAAATGCAGCTGCAAACTATCCCAAATGCGGCTGTAAATGATCTCAGCCGAGGAAAAAGGGAAACGATCGGTTATTTTATTTTTTAAATTAAAATTTATATACTTTTTAACCTCAAATGCTCGTCTTGTTTCTCTCTGCAATGTGCATGAGTACTCTGTGCATCTCTGGTTCAAAACAGTTAGGGTAGGTCGAAAAACTCCCATCTTATTTTCTCCCTCAACTTCAAAAATCATTTCAGAATCATCCTACATTGCCGCAGAAGTACCAAGCCAGTGTTTGCAAAGTGAACATACAACGAAGATTAAACACCCTTAACAAAAAAGGTAAAACAGCAATGTAGGACGATTTTGAAGTTGAGGGAGAAAATGAGATGGGAGTTTTTCAACATACCCTAACTGTCTTGAACCAAACCTCGGCTGGGATCGTTTACATTTCATTTCATTTCATTTCATTTTATTTAAGTGTCATACACAGAATTTGTGCCCAGCCCACATGGGCTTATAAGACACTGACATTTCAAATAAGAAGATGACCATATACCATTATAAACAATATCATTACATCTCGGGATAGAGCGTTCTTTGCCTTAAAATCCAAGCTTTCTCCACAAATGTTGCGACACTAAACCACTCATTATCAAACAACCAGCCCAACATATCCCCTTCAGACAACCAAAATAAATCAGGATTCTTACATTGAATCTTTTCAAACAAAACATTTCTCAAATCATTATACAAAGGACAGTAAAACATAAAATGAAATTCATCCTCAACTAAACTCAAATCACAGACAGCACAAAGCCGGTCTTCCTCAGGAACCCCTTTATACCGACCCACCTCCACCTCCAAGGGCAACACTCCTGCTCTGAGCTGCGCACACAGAGATCTCTGTCTCCTTTTCATATTACAATTCACATAGGGCTCTGTAGAAAAGCAGTCCTTAAATTGCACATAAATTCTCAATTTAGGTTTCTTTAACACTTCTAACTCCTACTGCTTTTTATAAATGTCAAATAATGTTTCTTTAATAGTAGATATCTTAAATTGTAAATTATTCTGAAACAAAGTTTGAGAGTTTACTTTATATGAAATCTCATGAACCTCTTTAGTCCAGGGGTACCCATTGGCTTTATCCCAGTTAAAGACTTTCCTGGTAAGTCTATAGTCAGGTAGGCTCACCAGGCGGTTCCACAGTCTAATCATTTCCGCCCGTTGCTTCACCACACAGGGCTCCCAACCCATATCTCCCTCTACAGCTACCTTAGGGGCGAACCTATGAACACCGAGAAAACAACGTAAAGCTCTATACTGAACAGAATTACACTCAGTACCCTCCATAAATCCCTACACCCCAGCTGCATAAAACAACACAGGTGCAACCATAGAATCATATAGCCGCGTGAATATAGGGAAACTCAATTCAGGGCATACCTTTAATTTATTAATCACAGACCCCAATGCCCTTCCAGCAGATTCCCCTAAAACTCTCCTGCCCACAGAAAACCTCATATTTTCTTGAAAAACAAAGCCAAGGTACTTATATGTCGCAGAATAGCTCAACAATGTTTGACCAAAATAAAATGCATAATCACTTTGGCAAGTAGATGGCTTTCTAAAATGCACAATTTGAGTTTTCTCTGAATTAATAGAAAGTCTCCATTTGGTACACCAATCATTCATAATATTCAACATTTTTTGCAACTCAATTTCTTTTTCTGCAATCAACACAATATCGTCAGCATATAAAAGAATACTAAGATTAAGGTCTTCAATAATTATTCCCAGATTTGCCATTTTAATTTCTTGAGCCAAATCATTAACATAAAGAGCAAATAACGTTGGAGAAAGAACATCTCCTTGTTTTACCCCAAACGGAGTAGGAAACCAACCAGTCCTTAAATCATTCACCTGAACACAAGCTACTGGTGCCTTATACAAGGCTTTAATTGATTTATAGAATTTACCGTTAATCCCATAGTTAATCAATTTATACTCCAAAAGGTCTCTATTTATCCAATCAAACGCTTTTTTAAAATCAACAAAACAAACAAATGTACTTTTTCCCTCCTGCAGCCGTGCTCTCACCACAGATGATAAGACATATATGTGTTCAATACATGCCCTATTTTTCCTGAATCCATTCTGCTCATCGACCAGTATCTGATTCTCTTCAATGTACTCACAAAGCCGATTGTTCAAAATGGCAGAATAAACTTTATAAACTGTACTCAGTAAACTTATGCCTCTGTAATTCAGAGGTATTCTGGGGTTTACAACCACATTTGGGATCATTTGATGCCACATTTAAACTTCAATTTTGAAGTTCAAACTCTGGGCACCATAGAAATCCTGAAATGATTTCCTCAAAAAACATAATTACTTTACGACTGAAGAAAGAAAGGGATGAACATCTTGGATGACATATCTTAATGATATATGATTTTTCAGCTGAAAAAACATTTTAAACATTAAAATATGTCCACATTGTACATTTTAGCATAAAAAAGTACAAAACTGTAAGTTTTGTGCTTGTAAATGTTATGTACTAAAACCTAGTACGTATAAACAATGAGACCAGGCTGAACAATCAAACAAACAAAACAATTTGTTATTTTTTGTCCCCAAGCAGTTCCATGTAGATGGTTCTTAGCCTTCCATGTTACTTGACTTCTGTAAATCCCATTGTGTGCTCAAATACAGATCCCCGTAGGGTGAATGAGATACACACTCGCTAATGCCTTAAAGCTCTACTAAGATTAGCCTCATGCTATCATTGTAGCACTGATGGATTGTGAATGCAGGAAAAAGCAAGCTGATCTTTCTTCAGGCACGAAGTTGCAGTTCTCTCAGGCACTGACTCAGCAAGAGCAGATTGGATTATGTCCTGTCACCCACCGGCGTCCCCACGGGCCAGTGCTGTGCCTCAGCGATACACTCCACCTGTGGCCCATTGGAAAACAGGATAAGCGCTTAGAGATTTTCATACACTCATAGTCACCCCTGAAAGCCGTTTACTGTGCAGTTCCCAATCCATGGCGTTGTTCTACATGCCAGAGCTTGACTGAAGTCATTTATGGCAGGTCAGTTGACTCATATTGGTATGTTCCTCCTCTTAGAATGCTTGACATTTGCATTTCCTGCTCTCGTTCTTTTAAACTGCTGAAAAACTGGCAGTTGTAACTTGCTATCTGGTGTCTTCTCGTGTCAAGCAAGAAACTATAAACTTAAAGGAGAAGTTCACTTCCAGAAGCTTTGAAGCTGCATTGAAACTGCAATTTGGACCTTCAACCCGTTGATCCCCATTGAAGTCCACTATATGGAGAAAAATCTTAGTGGACTTCAATGGGGATCAACGGGTTGAAGGTCCAAATTGAAGTTTCAATGCAAATGGCCAATCACTTCGCTAGACAAGACCCTTATTCCTCGGCTGGGATCGTGTAGAGCCCTTTGAAGCTGCATTGAAACTGCAATTTGGACCTTCAACCCGTTGATCCCCATTAAAGTCCACTATATGGAGAAAAATCCTGGAATGTTTTCCTCAAAAACCCAATTTTTTTTTTTTTTTTGACAGAAGAAAAAAAGACATGAAGATCTTGGATGACATGGAGGTGAGTAAATTATCAGGAAATTTTTATAATGGAAGTGAACTTCTCCTTTAAGCTGTTAAGAGCCTGGGAGTAAAAACTTTTTGATTTTGTTTAAAAGTTTACACCCTTGGCTTTTAATGCATCATTTTTCCTTTTGAAGCATTAATGAGCATTCGAACCTTCTGTAATAGTGGCATATGAGTTCCTCAGTTGTCCTCAGTGTGAAAAGATGGGTCTCAAAATCATACAGTCATCACTGGAAAAGGTTCAAATACACAAAAATGTTGAAAAACCAAAGAATTTGTGGGACCTGGAAGATTTTTTCTGAAGAACAGCAGGCAGTTTATATAGAGATGTGTTTTCAAAATTACATTTTTTGAGCAATGTTTGTCCATACAATGAAAATGAATGCGATCCAATGGTGTTTTAGACCTGTTTGAGTTTCATTGTCATTGTATTGGCAAAAAATCTTTATGTTCCACAGTAGAAAGTCATACAGGTTTTAAGCATATTATACTATAATGAAATATATTAGTAATATTATATGTATTACACAGCCTTGCATCTTGAAAAAAAGGCCTAAAATTACCTAATTTGATGATGCTGAGTTAAAAAATATTGATGAAAAACTTTCATTCACATAGTTTTTTTTTCTTTCCACAAAATAAGAATGAAAATTTTTAAAATGACATAAGAGCTTCTGCACCAAATGTCAAAAAAAGTTTTGTTTTATTACAGTAAGACATATTTAAATATCATTTAACTTACAGTCTGCGAAGGAGTGAAAAATATAGTCTTTTTAATGTCAAATCTGTTATTTTTTGTCACTTTTTAGAAGTAGTAAAGCTCTCACATAGAATATGTAGCAGAAAACATCTGGGAATTTTTCTTCTTTATTCTTCTTCTGTCACTGGCTATATTGTAACCTTGAACCTAGGATTAGACATAAAATGTCTTCAGAATGATAAAACGTGAAAATTGGCTGAGAATTTAACAACTAGTTGTAACCTAGCTCAGAGGAAGATACTGTAGGTATTATCTTTGTGGCAGTATTTCTGGTAATTAAGATGTTATACTAGACTTCTCTTTGCAAATGGTTGTAAAAAGCTGAAATGCTATGAAATGCACATCATATTTTGTGAGAAAGTATGATGTGCTAGAACAAAACAAGACAATATTTTTAGAAGCAGCACCCCAACGTTAATAAGAAACAGTATTGGATTTCATTAAATATGATGCAGGCCGCTGTTTTTTTTCATTATATAATACTATAATGAAATATTAGCAGGATATAGCATTGCTTACAGTCGCTTCGAGGCATTTGTATAATTTTCACAATGAAAACAAGAAACCATGAAGAGATTTTTTTGAGTTCAGGTGCTGGAAATTACAGTGCGTTTCACCTGACTGAACACTGAATATTATGTGCAGTCTTCATTGATGTGTCTCCTCTCATGACAGCGTGACAGGAGCCACCAGACTCATCCAATTTGCATAATCCTAATGAATATAAGTGAACCTTGTCCTCAAATGCATTTTAAATAGACAACTTTTGTCTTTTCTTTTTTTTTTTTTTTCTTAAAAGATTGAACAGCAACCGCAGTCTGTCCAGATGTCTGATGAGTTGATTCAGTGGGAATTTCAATGACATGAGCCTGATTAAACCACTGATAGTCCCTTTGATTGCCCTGACAAAACTTCCTGAAAGAGTCTGATGTTCAAGGAGATGAAATCTGGCCGTGTTAGATAAACGCATTAGTGCGAAAATCCCATATCTTCAAACTGTCATTGCCATATAAATGCTTTTTTGGGGTACTTTATGTCTTGGTGATGTTCAAAGCGAGGTCAGAAGCCCATCTGATTCATGAGAGCTTTCAGGTACCATTGACAGATGATAAAACAAAGGACTAGTTTATCCAAAATGAAAATTCTGTCAGCATTTAATCATGCTCACATTCTTCCAAACCTTCATGACTCCAAAGAAATTTAAAATGCATAGGTCACTTTTTTGTCAGTTACAATCTAGTTAAAATCTGACTTTTTCTCCGTTTAAGTGCTATAATCGGATCCCCGGTGCATCTACCAACCCAGAAAACATGAAAAAAAGAACAACCCAGTGACTTTGTTTTGGTAAGCCTTTCGCTGCAAGCTCAGATTTCACTTGCCCTGTCATGTAGGAAGGGGGTCTTATTATAATATTACCGCCCCTTAATCTGAAAGTTTCCACCCACGCCACCGCCATTTTGTTTAAGCAAGCGACAACTGTGTACCAGTTCTAACGTCATGGCAAAACTTCAAGCAAGGCATGCTAACTGTTCAGTCTTTGGCTGCACAGATGGGCATCAGAGGAGACAAGAAAGCAGTGGATTTATTCATTTATTTACTGTATATTGCACTGCTGAGTTACTCCCCAAAAAAAGTAACTAATTACGTTACTTAGTTACTTTTTATGGAAAGTAATGAGTTACGTTACTTTTGCGTTACTTGCGTTACTAATGTAGGCAGGGCTTGCTTGTATGTTTTTAATATAAAAAGTTCTATTTTTGCAAATGTAAAAGCCTTTTCACACCAAAAGTCTTAGGCTTAGAGAAAAGTTCATGTCAGCACAGTAGACTGCAGAAGAAAAAAATGTCAACTCTTCAGCAATAAAAAAAGGGAAAACAAATGTTGGATTATTTTGAGTAATTTTTGTTTATTAGTATGGATAAATTGGAGGTTTGCAGCAAAGACACCGTTTAATAAAATGTGATTAAATACATAAAGGATATTATTAATTATTGCAGGTTTGCGTTGAATTTCACTGTTTTTATTAATTTTGAGGAATACTGTATCTGTTTTTTTAGTGAGTGAGATTATTTTTTTGCATGTTCACATTTATTCTAGAACTAAAGTAACATCTTACTCACAATTTCTCTCAAAATGGGGACAGGAGAGCTTTTAATCCATAAATGGGGGGGAAAGGTAACTGGCATTACTTATTTGAAAAAGTAACTCAGATATTTTCTTGTCAATTAAAAAATAATGCGTTACTTTTCTAGTTACTTGGAAAAAGTAATAGTATTACGTAACTTGCGTTACTCCCAACACTGGATATAACCAACTGTTTTTGTAACTCATGTGTTTTTTAAACTTGTGTGTATTTAAAAGTTCAAGCGCAATAAGACATGAAAGAAAACATTATTTCGTTTAGTACTCGCATGCTGTGTGACAGCCGCTTTCTGTGTGTGTGTGTTTCCAATGTGTGTGCTCAGAAACCCGTTATATCAGAACTTCAAACTGAGATGGCTTTAAAGCGCATAATTTCAGTCCAATAGATGTGATAATCAAAACCGAACAGATGTTTTTTGGCAGAGTATCTGAGTAGGGTTGCCAGGTTTTCACAACAAAGCCTGCCCAATTGCTACTCAAAACTATCCCAATGGCTTTTTGAGGGGGGCCCCGGTACAGTTCGCATTCCAGGGGCTAAAAATAACGTTACTGGGGTCGTTTCAACCCGCGGACAGGAAAAACCACCCGCAGCAACAGTGTTGATGTAGCCCAATTCAACACTTGGCAACACTGTATCTGAGGTACAAGTTGTAAAGGCACAGCCCTTGTCAGGAAAAGGGGGCGGGGAAACACTAGCTCATTTGCATTTAAAGAGCCATGCACAAAACAGCGTGTTTCTGCTTCCACTTAAAATAGGCATTTTCAAAATGATATAATGAATTATCTGTGGGGTATTTTGAGCTGAAACTTCACAGACACATTCTAAGGACAGCTAAAACCTATATTACATATTGTAAAAAGGGGTATAATAGATCTCCTTTAAGCTTCAAAAATGATGCAAACACACCAAATGTGGTCCATATGTGGTCTTTGCTGTATTTTTGCTGGAAGTGATGTCTTAATTATGAAGAAATTGAGACTAAGGACCAACTCAAAATTATATATTCAAAATCATTAATTCAGTAATGTGGTCAACATTATTTTTTTATGGTGTTTAATGTCCTTTTTGTAAGCTTGAGAGCTTTAACCTCCACTCATTGTAGTTAAATGGTTAGGACAAGTACTTTTTCAGAATTTCTCCTTTTTGTGTCTTATGGAAGACTGAAAGTCATACTAGTTTGGTGGTGTTGGTGAATAAATGATGATAGAATTTTCATTTTTGCATTAACTATTCCTTCAACAGTATTTCTTTCCCATCCGAAAGAAGAAGATAGCAGAAAATCATGAGAAATAATCTTAACATTTCCAGACAGTACTTGTGGGACACATCTTGTAAGGCTGTTTTTTCTTTTCTTTTTTTTTTCTTTTTTTCTTTTTGTGTTTTGCTTTCATTCTCTAAATCTTTCTTTATTATATTCAAGTGCATTTGCAGTGAGTGCACAGAGAGGACACATGCCACTCTGCATTGATTGATGTTGTAGTTGCAGACAATGTCCAGCCAACCAGAAATGTCTAGAGAACTTCAAGCACTTTCCTTTATCAGAATCAATATGCTTACATTCGCTCTCTATTCTTTTGAACTTTAGCCATTCACTCTAGCAATGAATCATTTCTCTGACCTTCTCTTAGCTCTCAAAGTTCCTTTTATATCATGTACTATTAAAGAAATAGTTTGAAGATAGTTTGCAGTATACATTATAAAGTAGTCAATACTAGTAAGTAGTAAACTAGTAAGGAAGTGAGAGAGACCTCTATTGGTGAGAATGAGAAGTACAGAACATAATGGCTAAACAAAAGTCAGTGATTCTTTGGCCACAGGGGACCCACACATGGCTGTTTGCCACAATCAAACATCGGTGAGTGAAAAGCGTGGCGTATCTGTGGATCAGGGGTTGTGAGTCCCCCCGCAGGATCCCCATTCTCTAAAATTCAGACTCTTGCTTGTTCCCCCTCCTATTGTCATGCATTAGTGCCCCTGGGGTTAAAGGTTAAGTGAGTTCAAAGCAACAGTAGCCTAGCATTCATGTGAGTCAGCAGATGTCTGGCATTGACTAGATGTATGTTTTTGTAAAGGTGCCGAACAGCTGTGAAGGCTCGATAGAACACCTGCTGCAGTTACACATTAAAACATTATCATTTGTTTTACTATCTTGTTTACTATGCTAAGAAGAACAAAAGTGGGAGAAAAACGTACAAGTGATGCTTAAAACATGTGGAACTTATATTTATATACTTATTTTTATTTCATGCACTTGCACACACACACTTTGAAAATTCTAATTGCTGTGCAGAGGAAAAGATGTGTGATCATTTTGCTTGAACACAACAGCTTTGATTTTGCTGCTTAAAACTATGCTATTCAATTGATTGCTTTCAGCTGAACCGCTCGAAAATCAGCCAAACCATTCAACGGTTCGCTCTTCAGAACAATTCATTTTTGTAAGGACTCGATGAAGGCGTGATGAGTTTTTCATGAAATGCTCTTGACTTCCATTATTAGTGTGGTCACGCTGAGCGGATTTGAATGATTGAACAGGTTTTTTTTATCTAGTCTGAACTCTGAAGCAAATGGTCTTGATGGAATATTTTGTAATGTTTTCCTTTTCTGTAGAGAATTTAAATTCTCCTCTTCTTTAATTATCAGAGGTAAATTTTGACCAACTGTGACCCAAAAAATGTTTGATGGTGTTTAGTGCCACGTAAAAAAAGAAGGAAAAAAAATAAGATTGCGAGATTAAAGTCATAATATTTTGAAAAAAAAAAAAAAAAACGAAAATTACTAGAATAAAGTCTAAGCAATACGAGAATAAAGTCAAAATATTTTAGGAATAAAGTCAAAATTTAAAAATATAATTAAAATATTTTGAGAATAAAGTAGAAATTATGAGAAAAAAGTCAAAATATTTTGAGAATAAAGTCATAGTAATGGCAGAATAAAGTTGAAATATTTTGAGAATAAAGTTGAAATTATGAGAATAAAGTCAAAATATTTTGAGAATGAAGTCAAAATATTTTGAGAATAAAGTAGAAATTATGAGAAAAAAGTCAAAATATTTTGAGAATAAAGTCATAGTAATGGCAGAATAAAGTCGAAATATTTTGAGAATAAAGTCAAAGTCAAAATATTTTGAGAATAAAGTCAAAATATTTTGAGAATAAAGTCAAAATATTTTGAGAATAAAGTCAAAATATTTTGAGAATAAAGTCAAAATATTTTGAGAATAAAGTCAAAATATTTTGAGAATAAAGTTGTAGTAATGCGAGAATAAAGTTGTAGTAATGTGAGAATAAAGTTGTAGTAATGCGAGAATAAAGTTGAAATATTTTTTGAGAATAAAGTAAAAATTATGAAAATAAAGTCAAAATATTTACGCATTACTACAACTTTATTCTCAAAATATTTTTACTTTATTGTCATAATTTAGAAATTTATTCTCAAAATATCTTGATTTTGTTCTCATAATTTTGACTTTATTCTCAAAATATTTCTAATTTATTCTTGTTTTGCTATGACTTTATTCTTGTAATTTTTTTTTCTCAAAATATTATGAGTTTAATCTTGTAAATCAGAAAATGTGAAAAACGCTGTGCCAATACTTAAAATGTTTGTCTGTATTTAATAGTTGTAATGCTTGTCTGTATTTACTGTACTTTTTTACTGTTAGAAAATGTATTTATTGTCCTGCAAAGGTCTGCATTTACTGTTTGTTCTGCTTGGTGGCTCTTGACAATGCAATATGTAATTCTACTACAATAATGACAATAACTTTTGCGGTACACACAGATGAAAATGTTGGTCAATATACACTTATGCAGTTCATCTACATAATTAGAAATGTTTCAATTTCAAAGACAGTTTTGATTTATAACAATGTTCCATAATGTCTTTGAGGTCACATTCTGTAACTTTGTATTAGATTTGCATTAGATTCTCTCTTGCCCATAATAGCATTTCCTTTGGAAATCAATACAATTTAGTTTTAAAATGAACCTTTCTTGGACTAGAACTTGTGTTTTGGCCTGCATTTTAATAAACAGAGGTGCCAACAAGGCTGCAGATGACATCTGCTGCTTCATTTCGAATCTTAGATCTGAATTTACATCATAACAGTATCCTTATTTTACAAAGGGAGCAAGTTGTGGAAACAAATGGGGAAAAAATGGTGCTAAGAAGTGTTTTGTTACTTGCAAGAAAAGCCTCATGGCTTTTGTTCATTTGTTTTGTTTGTTTGTTTGTTTGTTTGTTTGTTCATTTGTTTTGTTTGTTTGTTTGTTTGTTTGTTTGTTCGCTCGTTTGTTCGCTCGTTCTTTCTTTCTTTCTTTCTTTCTTTCTGAAACATTGTGTATATTGCTTTTTTGTTTTGTTGTTGCTGTTTCTTTTGTTTTGTTGGGTTTTTTGTACTTTATGTTGTGTTTTTGTTGCGTTTTCAATGTTTTGTTTTGAAATTTTTTTTTTGTTTAGTTTTTTTTTCTTCAAATGGAAGAACAATGGTGCTAAGAAGTGTTTTGTTATTTGCAAGAAAAGCCTCATGGCTTTTGTTTGTTTGTTCGTTCATTCGCTTGAGCGTTTGTTTGTTTGTTTCTTTCTTTCTTTCTTTCTTTTGTTCTGTGTACATTGCTTTGTTTTTTTTTTGCTGCTCTGTTTCTTTTGTTTTGCTGTTGTATTTTGTTTTTGTTGTTTTTTTGTACTTTGTGTTGTGTTTTTGTTGTGTTTTCATTGTTTTGTTGTAAATTGTTCTTTTTGTTTAGTTTTTCTTTTCTTCAGATAGTAGAAAAAAATGTGCTAAGAAGTGTGAAGTGTTTAGTTACTTGCAAGAAAAGCCTTGTGGCTTTTGTTTGTTTGTTTGATTGTGTGTTTGTTTTCTTTCTTTCTGAAACATTGTGTACATTGCTGTTTTGTTTTGTTGTTTCTCTGTTTCCTTTGTTTTGTTGGGTTTTTTGTACTTTATGTTGTGTTTTTGTTGTGAATTTTTTTTGTTTTTCGTTTTTTTCTTCAAATGGAAGAAAAATGGTGCTAAAAAGTGTTTTGTTACTTGCAAGAAAAGCCTCATGGCTTTTGTTTGTTCGCTGTTCGTTCATTCGTTTGTTTCTTTCTTTCTTTCTTTCTTTCTTTCTTTCTTTCTTTATTTCTTTCTTTATTTTTCTTTCGTTCTGTGTACATTGCTTTGTTTCTTTTGTTTTGTTGCTTTGTTGTGATTGTTCTGTTCTGTTTTTTTTTTTTTTTTTTCTTCTACTGGAAGAAAAATGGTGCTAAGAACTGTTTTGTTACTTGCAAGAAAAGCCTCATGGCTTTGAATGTCTTTTAAAAAGCTGATTATAATGATCTCTGCCAGCTTGGGATCTCGGCTTAATTAATGGGCTGTGCTTCACTTTCGCTAGTTTTGTAGCATTTCGTAATGTCAGTACTCAAACTCTAGGTCCATATGTCTTTATGCTCTGTCTCTTCTCGATAATTGCATGTGCACTGGACTGAGAGGAACATGCGTTAGAAACTACTTCACCACAAGAAACTTTTTGAAGGTACTGAAGTCGAGTCAAACCTGGGAATGAGTGGATCAGTATCAGAAATTGTAACTTAAAAACTATTAAAATATTGATAGAGAGATTAATATGCATTGATATGAGGCTGGTGTTCATGTGTCCACATACTTTAGATCATAGTTTGAGCTGTTTTCAGGTCTTCTAGCAATTGCAATTATTTCTTGAACAGCATTTTACTGGCGGGTTTCACATTTTATACTGCTGTCATGTGTTATATACATGTTGAGTGCTTGAAAAGCTGTCACCATCATGACAATGTGATTCTGGGGAAAAAGGTGAATGCTATAATTGGTGTTTGTATATTGGTGCGACACAATTGCTGAGTGTGACATATGGTGTATTGAGTGGAAAGGCCTTCTAGGGAGAAGACTGAGAAAGAGAGAGAGCTATGGACAACAAGTGAGGAGGTGGATGAGGGAGGGCATGCATATGTCAATAGTCAGCAGGATATTGTCGGTGGACGAATTAAAATTTGTTGTGTAAGATGTATGTCCACAAATGTACTCTGGAGCTTTACATCAGTCAATTGGAAGTGGCAGGTGAAGCGATTCACACAATATAATGCATTTTCTACATACAATCTATTCAAACCCATAGAGAATGGTGCTGGTGGGACTGCACAGAAAAAAACATAGTCTCCAGCTGAGTACCTTCACAAAGCAACCTGGGTTTACGTGTGTTGCTCAAAAGCACAAGGTTCGAAATGTAAGCTTTACTAAATCCATTTATTATGAATTCATACAATTGAGTGATGGCAGGAGTTAAATCCTAAATGTACAATGAATGAAATGTACAGAATATCACGTTCTAGCTGCCTACATGCGTTCATTTAATGAAAGACTTTTGAAATTAAGAAATTATCTTTTGCACGTTTCTAACAGATCGAAGGACAGTTTTTGTTCACAGTTCTTATGGAACATTTCAAGCGTAGAGCCGTGGAGAACATTTTTACTTTGAAGAGTGAAAAATGAATCACTGAGATGATAAACAAATCATGTGAAAAGATGAAGCAGAAGCTACAGTGAACATAAAAAGATGGAGCACAGTTCTTCTCAGGTCACCTAACATTGAATCAAAGACATGAAGGTATTTTGACAGAATGTAACTGAGTTATCTAGCAATGTTACTTACTTTTAGAAAGCTATAATGAAGTTTAATGACAAATTTCTCGTGTTTTACAGACACTTTTGCAGTTTGTTAGAGCTCCATACCAAGTGAACCCCTGGACATTGCTTACCTGCCTACCTGACCAAAACGTATGTGTCACACAGTACATTACCGACAAATATAGGGAACGCTTCTTTCTTTCTTTCTTTCTTTCTTTCTTTCTTTCTTTCTTTCTTTCTTTCTTTCTTTCTTTCTTTCTTTCTTTCTTTCTGTCTTTCTTTCTTACTTTCGTTTGTTGCTCTGTTTCTTTTTCGTTTTTGTTGCATTTAGTTTTTTTTTTTTTTTTACTTCACTACAAGAACAGTTTGGAACATTCATTCGCTCATTTCTTCATTCGTTCCTTTGTTTGTTTGTTTCTTCCTTTTATGTGTGCATTGCTTTGTTCTTTGGTGTTTTGTTGTTTTTCTGTTTCTTTTGTTTTGTTGGATTTTTTTTTTTACTTTACTACAGGAACAGTTTGAAACATTCTTTCTTTCTTTCTTTCTTTCTTTCTTTTGTTTTTGTATTTTTTTTTCTTCACTACAGTTTGGAACATTTGTTTGCTTGTTTGTTTGTTTGTTCGTTCCTTTGTTTGTTTTGTTCTTTTTTTCTTTTGTGTGTGCATTGCTTTGTTTTCTTTTTGTGTTTTGTTGTTGCTCTGTTTATTTTTTTGTCTTTGTATTTTGTTTTTGTTGCTTTTTTACTTCTCTAAAGGAACAGTTTGTAACATTAATGAATTGGTTTGTTTGTTTCTTTTTTTCTTTCTGCGTGCATTGCTTTGTTTTTTTGTGTTTTGTTGTTGCTCTGTTTCTTTGTTTTGTTGTTGGATTTTGTTTTTGTTGCTTTGTTTTGTCTTTCTTTCTGAGTACATTGCTTTGTTTTGTTGTGTTTTCATTGTTTTGTTGTGCATTGTTCTTTTTTGTTTAGTTTTTGTTGTATTTTGTTGTTTTGTTCGCTCGCTCGTTTGTTTGTTCGTTCATCCATTTCTCTCTTTCTTTCGTGTATGCATTGCTTTGTTTTTGTTTTGTTGTTGCTTTGTTTTTTTGTGTTCTGTTGATACTAATTTTTTTTGTTTTATTGTATTCTTTTTTGTTGCATTTTGTTGTTATATTTGTACTTTGTGTTGTGTTTTTGTTGTTTTGTTGTTGTTGTTTAAAGCATCTCTTAATTTTTAACAATGCAAAGGGATAGTTCTTCCAAAAAAAAAAATTCTTTGACACACATTTACGAGAGTATCACAACGCATGCGTATCACATGAGTATCACAACACATTTACAAGAGTATCACAACACATGCATTTGATACTGTTGACGCAGGAGCCAGCATTCTGCATTGTGGTACTTTCGTGAAGAGAAGAAATTGTTGAATAAAGTCATTATTTTTGTTTTGTTTGCAAATGAAAAGTATTCTCGTAGCTTCATAACATTAAGGTTAAACCTCTGAAGTCACATGGACTATTTTAATGATGTCCTTACTACCTTTCTTGGCCTTGTACGCGGTAGTTGCACTGCTGACTTTGTAGGGCCAGAAAGCTCTCGGATTCCATCAAAAATATCTTAATTTGTGTTCCAAAGATGAACAAAGGTCTTACAAGTTTGGAACAACATGAGGGTGAGTAATTAATGACAGAATTTCATTTTAATGGATAATTAAGGTAGATTGATTTATTTTTTCCTCCCAAACCATGGCCTTTCAGGCAGACTTTTGCACTAACCATGGGGCTATGACTATTACTAAGGGTCTTGGCCCCTTTTAGCCCCTGTTTTGAACTATGCTTCAGCTGACTGAGTCTTTTTTATAGTCCCTGCTATTGTCACACTCAGTCAGTTTCACAGTTTTTGATTTCTAGAGATCTCATACAAGGACCGACTCTGCTGTCAGTCAACAGTATAAAGTGCACTCAGTGCACCTAAGTACGTAAGCTGGGATTCAGCCTCAGCATTATTCCTTTAGCTTGCTATCAGTTATGTAGCTCTAATAGGACATCCTGATGCACTTTCCTCACCTTTCTACCATAACGTTAAATCACACTGGCAGTTCAGTTCCACACTCCTCTGATTCACTGGGGTGTAATAGCGTGGTGCACCATCTGATTTACTGTCCTTTAATACAGAGTGTCCTGCCAGTTATAATAGACTGCTGCCTTGAGGTGAATGTAATGAAAGTCAGTGTTTTAATGACATCAGATGTACCAGATTTTTGGTACTTTTTTCTTCTTAAAAGAGTGGCGCTGTGCCATGAACTTGAAATTGAGAGAGGAGAACAACTAGTCTGAAAGGAAAAGATCCTTGTAGTTACCTTGAGTTGGTTTTAAATAGCCAGTGTTGGTGTTCTATCCATCTAAATATTTATCTATCCTTATTGTGAAGTGTTACTGATTTTTCCATGAGTGTGCGATCACAATTAGAGTTTGACTTTTTCAGACTAATTTTATAATAAATCCTTGAGCTGTTATTGTTTCTCTGAAACTGAACTTCACCTGTTCAGCTCTTACTAACTGAACCTGACAGAATGTCAGCAGATTTGCATAACGGTAATCACAGAAAAGTGAGAAGGACGGCGAGAGAGACTATGCTATGTGTGTATAGAAGCTCATAGCACATCTCAAATTATTTATTTGGCCCAGGCTATGCATACAGATGTTTCCATATAATTGAGTGATGGAATTGCTGCTTAGCTGAGGTTAGATGGTCATTTTCTGCCACTGCACTCTGGAACCTCCATTAGTTCAATGAGTGACAAGGGAAAGATAAACCTGTGGCAGACCCACACGGATAATGAATCCTCTGACAACAGGTGCCATTGTCAGAATAGCAGGTGTGAGCATCCAGAGGCAGCGGGAATTTCTCTTGTTATTACAGAAAGTGACTTTGTGTCACTTCTAGGGGTTTTTGAGCAATTTTTGTACTAGAAGTTACCAGCACAGTTTGCATAATTGTGTGAGCTTGTGCATGTAAATTTTTATTCTGATAATTCTGGGTAGAACTTGTATGAAGGCACACTTAAATTTTATGGGTCTGGCTTCCGGTCTCATCCATGTCCAGCTATTTTTAGCTCTACAAAACAAGTAATTTTGCTGCTTGATATTGCAAATTGGTGGAACACACTGTTTTCTCACCTTAATATTAT
The DNA here is from genome assembly GCF_049309525.1 of Garra rufa. NCBI lineage: Eukaryota > Metazoa > Chordata > Actinopteri > Cypriniformes > Cyprinidae > Garra > Garra rufa. The sequence continues at coordinate 16,453,122 of NC_133366.1, forward strand.
TTTCTTCATAGCTGACTGTGTATTCCTATACTGTACTGTACAGTTTGCAGAGCGATTTTTTTTAAACAGTTGACCATGAAACCTAAATAGTATATATAAAGGATACAGTGAAGTTACAACCTACCACATTAGAAGGCCAAGCAAGCAAAAATACTCTTAGCCCTGCATGAATAAATCAAATCCCAAGGCAGATCTTATGACTGTATCATGACTTATGCACAAATATAGATGAGTCAGATGGACCCATGATAAATAATGGATAAAGTATTGCAATGCAAAGTGAATATAGCAGCCTTTTGTAAACTATGCCTGAGGGGTCCAGGTGCGGTACAGTTAGCATCAGGGTTAGGAGTAACAAGTTATGACCACTGAGTTGAATAGAAATGTCGGCATGTTATAGACTCCAGGCCACAACAGATCTTTTTAGATGCATTAACATCCTAAGGACCTACATATAACTCTTGGCAGAGATTGTTTTAGGGAAAAAATAAGTTTTAAGTTTTAAATAATGATTTGATAATGCGCTTTTAGCTAGAGTGACAAATAAGTCAAGTAAACAGCTCTCTTCCTGCTGTGAAAGTGGGTCGTTTTGTCTTATTTTTGAAGTGTCAGACAAAAGTATCTGAACTGAGAGTAAGATACTGCCCTGATTTTATCAACTGTGAATATGATATGTGCCTTAGGACTTTGTGAGAGAACTTTCTCATAAAGATTGTATAAGGTAAATAAGCACAAAAATGCTGTAGTTATTTATTCTATGTAATGCTTTTATGATCTAAATATACAGCATTGAATTTATTCCAGATGTGTTTTTTTTTTTCTTATGACATGGAACAATCAGTAATGCAAATACAAATGTTGAATGTAGCTAGAACCCACGTAATAATAATATGAAATCTACAACATTTAACAAGCAAGGCTCTAGTGACTTTACTAGAGATAAATGTAATGTTTTACTGAAGTTAACTGAAAACCTATTTTATTTTAATGCAAAGATTTTCTAAATACTAAAGAAAAATTGGCATGATTTGCATCACACATTGTTACTAACAAGAACTCGTTCATGCCTCCTGTGTCAAATCTCAATCTAACTTGGGATGGAACCTAGTTTTTTTTCTCTTGCATTCTCTTTCCATGAAAAAAATGATGTTGTCTATGCAAAGCTAAATTGGAATAAAAGACCCAGTGTTCACTGGTCTATTTTTTTTTTCACTCTGAATATGATATGATGAAATGATGGGAAATAATGAGACAGTTCCTTTAATATTGCTGTTTGAAAAATGAAAATGATAAGCCTTTGATTTCAGCTGTTAATGTGAGACTTACCTTAGTTCTGCAAATGTAGAAGCATACAAGCCAAATTAGAGAAGTTATAAGACTGGATGAAAGGATAAATGAAATATATTTTAAATACGGTTTTGGCTGCTTCTTGGTAAGATGTGTGCAGGAATATTTTAAATATAGTATGGCTTTTTATATATCCAAAATAAAAAGATTGCACCATAACATCTAGAAAATGTAAGAAAATCAAATCTGGATGTTCAAAACGTGGTCTAACCTTTAACCTTTAATTACCTTTATTGAAGTAACTTAATTTATCCAAGTTGATTCAGTCATACTAACTAAAGTTTTACTTAAATGAAAACAGTTATGTTACCAAGAAAGGCATATTTGTGACCTGGACCACAAAACCAGTCATAAGGGTCAATTTTGTAATTTTGTAAAATGTATACATAATCTGAAAGCTGAATAAATAAGCTATTTGAAAATCTGGAATCTGAGGGTGCAAAAAATCATAATATTGAGAAAATTGCATTTAAAGTTGTCCAAATGAAGTTCTTAGCAATGCGTATTACTAATCAAAAGTTAGGTTTTGATATATTTATGGTAGGAAATTTACAAAATATCTTCATGGAACATGATTTTTACTTCATATCCTAATGATTAACTGTCACAGATAACGTGTTTAAATATTTTATTAAAATACATTTTCCAGTATTTTCAGTATGTTGAGAAGATAAAGAAGAGCCGTGACTACAGACTTTGCATTCAAATCTGCACATTGTTTAAGTCTAATGTAAATGTCAGAGTTTTATCAGACACTATCGCCTGGTAATGGTACGCCATAAATCATTCATCATGCCATTATGTACAAATAAACACCTTTGATGACAGAAGACCTCTCGTTGTGCATTTTTAATACGATTAGAGTAAATGAAGGACATTTTCTCATGTTCACAGGGTGTGAATATCCTCGATTAATGTTAAATACCATTAGCAACAGCTTTTGCAACATAGAGAAGATAATGGGAAAGATGTTTGATAGAGTCTCTTGACGTCGCTTGCTTTTAAATTGAAATAAGTGAAATTAGTTTGAATGTTGATAATTAATTTAAAGAATAAATTAGAGAGTCTGTTTTCTCATTTCTGTTCAAATGGACTGGCAATTGATTCAGCAATTCAAACTGATTTCTCAAACCTTCATCTTGTCTTCTATTGGCCAGCCAAATAGATAACTCATAACATACTCAAGCTGATGGTTCAGGATGTCAGAATAGCTAAAATGATTTAATCAATGTAACACACAGTATTTTAAAAATGACACACTTTAGCTTTACATATCAGTCACTTTCTTGAATGGAGCTAAAACCCTGGATTTTTCTATTCTGTCTTGGGGTGCATTATGAAATATTAAACAAAATTACTTTAGACTTTTTGTCTAGAGTTAAATGCGATGTACTGGTGAATTTTACAGTTACATATTGTCTAATTGTGTCAACGGTGCACTTATGCATGTGTGCCTCTAATACTTGAAGTAATGCAGCTCCTTAGGTTTCCAAATGTCTTTCGTTTTTCATTTCATGTTAAGGATACAATGAAGCTGTGGATAGCACAGTGGGTACTAAAAGGGTAATGAATCAAAAAGCTAAAACTTCAATACTGACCCCCCTTGGGCTTTTGCATGGTGAATATGGGACACCGCTGCAAATAGGACCATGTTCTCATAAGCGTAATTCCAGTCTTGAATGCTGAGATAGTTCTTAGGTCAGGACAACTTAATGTGGTGCAAGAAATTAACATTTGCATCTTGCTACTGGCGTACTGTATTTATGAAAAATCTACTGATGGACAGCAGTAGTTTTAATTTGTTGTTTTATGTTTTCTTCAACAGTCACGGTTGATATTTGGATGGAGACCAGAAATATAGATGTATTGATGATCTGTGACAGCTTTGATTGAATACTCAGACCTTTCTATAGATGTTGTGATACAATATTGTTGTTTGAGATGACAAACAAGTCACATTTATGATTAAATGGGTTTCATAGCTACAAGATATGCTTATTTTAAATTCATCAGAGTGTTTCGATGGTGATTGTTTATCATTAATGCTTATTTCAACACACCAGGTCTAGTAGGGCCCTATGTGGACAGAATAATGGAATTTACTGTACACTACCAGTAAAAGTTTTTAAACAGTAAGCTTTTTAAGTTTTTTTTAATGTCTCTTCTGCTTACCAAACCTGCATTTATTTGATCCAAAGTACATTAACAGTCATCCATGATTATTCATCCAAAATGTGCCAAATCCCACGATATTCCTCGTTATACACTACCAGTCAAAAGTTTTTGATCAGTAAGATTTTTAATGTTTTTATTTACAGAAGTCTCTTCTGCTCATCAAGCCTATATTTTAACCAAAGTACAGCAAAAACAGTACAATTTTGAAATATTTTATTATTTAAAATAACTGTTTTCTATTTGAATATAATTTATCATTTTATTTATTCCTGTGATTTTAAAGCTGAATTTTTAGCATAATTACTCCAGTCACATGATCCTTCAGAAATCATTATAATATTCTGATTTGCTGCTCAAAAAAAACATTTGTTATTAGGATGATGAATAAAAAAGTTCAGAAGAACAGCATTTATCTGAAATAAAAAGCTTTTGTAACCTTATACACTGTACCATTCAAAAGGCGGGATTCAGCATAATTTTTTTTTTTTTCCTTGGGAAAGAAATTTTAGAACTTAATACTTTTATTTAGCAAGGATGCTTTAAATTGGTCAAAAGTGATAATAAAGACATTTATAATGTTACAAAAGATCTCTATTTCAGATAAATGCTGTTCTTCTGAACTTTTTTTATCCATCGTAATAATAATAATAATAAATGTTTTTTGAGAATCAGAATATTAATGATTTCTGAAGGATCATGTGACTTGAGTAATGATGCTAAAATTCAGCTTTGAAATCACAGGAATAAATTACATTTTAAAATATATTCAAATATAAAACAGTTATTTTAAATAGTAAAAATCAACATTTTTACTATTTTTGCTGTACTTTGGATCAAATAAATGCAGGCTTGGTAAGTAAAAGAGACTTAAAAAAAACATTTAAAATCTTACTGTTCAAAAACTTTTGACTGATAGTGTATAATAAGGAAAATGCTGGAATTTGGCACATTTTGGATGAATAATTCAAAAGCAGTGCTTTAGACCTTCATGATTTTAAAAAGACAACACAGGATTTCTGGAAATATAGGGCCCCATTATTATAAAGTGTATTAAATTGTTCAGGTTTTATCAATTTAGTTGATTAGCCATGTTTTATTTAAAAAAAAATAAATAAATAAATAAAATGGAATGGAATCCAGAAAAATTAAAAGCAACAACATGGAATTTGCGGAAAATTAAACTGCATTTCATAGGACCTTAAAAGTGTAATTTATTAAACATTTAATAAACTGTTGTTACATTTTGATGAATTAGATATGCTTTTTGATTACTAAAATTTAATTTAACCATTAAGAAAATTTTAAATGGGTGAAAAAATAAATAAATAAATAAACCGAAAACAGAATTTGGGAAAAAATACAACTGATTGCATAGGGCCCTTGGCCAAGTTCTCAGTCTGTAATATATAATCTTGTGCAGAACTGCAGTTTTCTAGGAAGCTCTCCACATATCAATCAGATGTGCTACAGCTTGTGCCACATTCAGTAAATTCCTCGGAAATGCTACGACAGCATTAGTCTCCAGCTTTCGCTTGGGAAGGAGCTTAGGAAGAATATTCATCAAACATCACAGAGAAGATGTTTTCTAGAGCATTTTTTAGTGTGTCAGCACAGACGGACTGGGCAGAAATTCTGGTTGGGTCCAAATTTGTGATCATGAGCCCAGTCACACAGTCATTACCAGTCTGTACACCTTTGAATGGTCATATCTCATTGTGACTGTTCCCTAAATGATTTATTCTTTTCGTGTTATTAAATGATGAATGCTGTTTAATTCATGACCCAGGTGCCAGGAGACCCTGACCAGAATTCTGCAGTGGCTCGAGTTTTTCCCCTCAGGGATGTTCTTGCGCTGCACTGAAAATGTGCTGTCAAGTCATAGTTCTCTTTCTCTCTCTCTCACTGTCTCTCTCCCTCTGGTAACCTTTCGGTGCAGTGTTGTGTTCATTTGCACTCTTTTGCTTTGCAACATTTTGATTAAGCATGTTTGTTGGACTCATAGGTGCTGAATTACTGAGCCATCCAACAGTTGAGTTACAATTGCACAGCTTGTTTGGATTAGTTTACTAAAAAAAATGAAAATTCTGTCATTTACAGTACTTGCCCTCATGTTGTTTCAAACTTGTATTACTGGAACACAAATGGCGATTTTTGAATAATATGCTGGTCACTTCTTTCACACAGCCACTTTATAGAATTTTTTCATATTCATTTTTTATGTTGCGCACAATCAATAGACACTCCTACAATTAAATGTGCTTCACGATGCCATAGAAAAACCTTTTTTGTCTAAATGGTTCCATAAAGAACCTTTATCATCTGAACCTTTCTGTTTCACAAAAGACTCTTTGTGGTAAAATATGCATGTGTTCTTATTATAAAAAGGTAAGAAAGAGATGGTTCTGCAAAGAACCTTTGACTGAATGGTTCTTTGTTGGAACCAAAAATTGTTCTTTTATGCCATTGCTGTGAAGAAGCTTTTAAAGCACCTTTATTTTTTAAAGTGCACAGGTATGGAAAGTGAGTAAAAAAACATTTCTTTCTTTCTTTTTATTTATGTATTTATTTGGGTGAATTATTGCTTTAATATAACCATCACAATATTACGTCTTTGCCTTCAAGCAGTCTCCATTTGTGTGAAAATGTTGATCCTGGAATAGCTTTGAAGTTGGAGTGGCTGCTATAGCTGGATGAATAAGGTAAGGTCATTAGCACTTTGATGAGCATGCTGTGGACCTGAGAACTCTGCTCATGGATGTGAAAGGTAATGAATAGCTAGCGCTGGTAATGAATGACTGTATGGCAGTGTGCACTCTTAGTGAGTACGATAGTCACACTGAGAGTGCTTGGGTGTTGACGATAAATGTCGTCTCTTACATCAGGTGTTGACTTAAGGGGAACAATTAGCCTTTTGTGGCAAAAAACATCAGTGGTTGAGCCAGTGTTAGACCACACAAACACTATTGTGTTTACACTTGGGGGTCTGAATTGTTTTGAATCTTCTATTCAGCAAAGAGTCCTGAAAAAATGTGTCATAATTTCCATTGTAATATTAAGCAGAACAACTATTTTAACATTGATAACTGAATACCAAATCAGAATATTAAAATGACTTGTATCTATCTACCATCTATCCATCCATCCATCATTAACTGCTTAAACGGAGCAGGGTCACGGGGCCAGTCTCAGCAAGGAACTCCAGACTTTCCTCTCCACAGACACTTCCACCAGCTCCTCCGGGCGAATCCCAAGGCGTTGCCAGGCAAGCTGAGAGACATAGTACTTCCAGTGTGTCTTGGTTCATTCCCTGGGGCCTCCTCCCGGTGGGACAAGCCCGGAACACCTCCCCAGGTAGACATCCGAAAAAGATGACTGAGCCACCTCAACTGGTTGCTTTTGATGTGGAGGAGCAGTGGCTCTATTCTGAGCTCCTCCCGTGGAACAGAGCTCTTCACCCTCATCTCTAAGGGTGCCCTGCCACCCTGTGAAGGAAGTGCATTTCGGCCGCTTGTATCTGAGATCTTGTCCTTTCGGTCAAAACCCAAAGCTCATGACCAGAGGTGAGACTAGGAACGTATATTGAGAGCATCGCCTTTTGGCTCAGGTCTTTCTTTACCACAACAGACTGGTACATTGAACGCATTGCTGCTGCTTCACCAATCCGTCTGTCAATCTCACCTTCCATCCTTCCCACATTTGTGAACAAGACCCCAAGATACTTGAGAGACATAGTCCTTCCAGCATGTTCCTGGGGCCTCCTCCCGGTGGGACAAGCCCGGAACACCTCCCCAGGTAGGCGTCCAGGAGGGATCCGAAACAGATGACTGAGCCACGTTAACTGGTTCCTCTCGATGTGGAGGAGCAGTGGCTCTATTCTGAACTCCTCCCGTGGAACAGAGCTCCTCATCCTCATTTCTAAGGGTGTGCCCTGCCACCCTGCAAAGGAAGCATTGCAACCCTGCATATTCCGGCTGCTTGTATCTGAGATCTTGTCCTTTTGGTCATGACCCAAAGCTCATGACCATAGGTGAGACTAGAAACGTCTTTGGGCTCAGCTCCTTCTTCACCACAACAGACTGGTACATTGACTGCATTGCTGCAGCACCAATCCATCTGTCAATCTCACTTCCATCCTTCCCTCATTTGTGAACAAGACCCCAAGATACTTGAACTCCTTCACCTAGGGCAAGAACTCTCCTCCAAGGAGGAGGAAAGGTTAGTTCAAGCAAAAAAAAAAAATTCTCTCATTGATTACTCACCCTCATGTCCATCCAAACCCATAAGACCTTCATTCATCTTCGGAACACAAATTAAGACATTTTTTGTTGAAATCCGAGAGCTTTCTGACCCTCCATAGACAGCCAGGGTCCTACCATGGTCAAGACACAGAAACGTAGTAAGGACATTGTTAAAATGGCCCATGTGACATCAGTTGTTCAACTGTAATTTTACAAAGCTACGAGAATACTTTTTTGTGTGCAAAGAAAACAAAAATAACAACTTTATTCAACAATTCTTCTCCTCTGCATCACAGTAGGAGCCATTAATGGTGGCAGACTGTCCCAGAAGAGAAGAAATCATTGAATAAAGTTGCTATTTTTTTTTCTTTGCACACAAAAAGTATTCTCTTAGCTTATATAAAATGAAGGTTGAACCACTGATGTCACATGGACTATTTTAACAATGTCCTTACTACCTTTCTGGGCTTTGACCGTGGTAGGATCCTTGCTGTCTATGCAGGGTAAGAAAGCTCTCAGATTTCATCAAAAATATCTTAATTTGTGTTCCGAAGATGAACGAAAGTCTTGCGGGTTTGGAACGACATGAGGGTAAATAATTAATGTCAGAATTTTCATTTACGGTGAATTAGAAAGCTGTTGCGCTTTGCTCGTTGATTCGATTAAGCCGGGTGCTGAGTGATTAAACTGACTGAATTTTTCTTTATGTTTCATATGGGACACATAATGTTGGCAGTTGATTGGCCATTATTTAGGTCAAGTCTAGGTCAGAGCGCCTGCTGCCAATGCTTATTTCTCAGTAAGTGGAGTCTTAGCATTATGCTCTGTGCTTTTTTCACTATTTTATTGCACCAATCTGCTTTTGTTTGATTTCATACAGGCATGTGAAATACTCAAGGGATTTATCACAGCGGGCAGCATCTTCTCACACACAATAACGGTTTTCTCTCTTTTTGTATCCACAGGTGTGTGCTGTGACAGAAGGAAAACCACACTTTGCCGAAAGGCCGAAATTGCAGTCTACACACCCAATGTTGCATCACTAGATGCACTATTACAGCTGTCCCACAAGTCCTCTGCTTCCTACAAAATCAAATTGAAGTAATCTTTTATAAACTCTACCAAAAGACCAGATGTGTAACAATTCAACCTCATGTATTGGCAAAACACCTTGTTTTTAGTCTCAGCAGAACTACAAATCTTTTTATAAATCTTTCTGTTTATTACCTTTGTTTTAAGTCATTATTTTGAAGACCAATAAAGACTAGTAGGTAGAGCAGGGTGATGATGCAACAGTCCTCTAGTATGGCTCCACCCTGATGTGACCATTGTTTTGGTGTCCAGCTGGGCCACATGGTGGCTTTTTAACTGGTGTACTCAACAGATGGGCAGATTGGGGCCCCCAGTGTATGATCATGTCTGCATATACTGCATTTCTGTTCTTCTGCATTTCTGTTCTTCAGAAAAATCCTCCAGGTCCCACAAATTCTTTGGTTTTCCTGCTTTTTTGTGTACTTAAACCATTTCCAACAATGACTTTGAAGATCAGGCTAAATTTAACTTGTTTTGTCTTCTGGGAAACATGTAACGATCTTCTGCACTGCAAAAAAATGCTTTTCTTACTGAGATTTTTTGTCTTGTTTCCAGCCAAAATATCTAAAAATTCTTAAATCATTAAGGATTTCCTAGACAAGTTAAAATTAAGAAAAAAACAAATCAAAATTAAGTGAGTTCCCTTCCGGAGGGAACTCTACGCTGCGTCCTGGTGGACACTTTGGGAACTGCCTCCAGCATGACCGGTTCTGAAGCAAGCTATAGAACAACGACAGTGAACTTGACACTGGCCGGCGCTAGCCCATGACGTCATCAACAAGGTGCCTACTAGTATAAAACGGGCGCCTGTGAATACATCAACCATCTTTTTGTCTTCAGAGTCTTTGTTCTAAGCGAGTAAGTACAGCGATGCCTAGAGAGAAACTGTTTAGGAAGTGTGCGGATCCGTGTCAGAGAAATCTGACACCCGATGACGCACACGACCTTTGTGTGTTTTGTTTGGGTGAAGAGCACGCGCGCTCTGCTTTTGAGGAAGCAGAGTTCGTGCACTGTGAGAGTTTCTCCATGAAGAAACTCCGTTCTCGTTTGTCTCTTTTCTCGAGGGAATTGGGACATTCACCTGCCCCACGCTGCTCTGGTCCCGCGGCAACTGAGGCTGCCCGGCGACTGAGATCGTGGGGATCGCAGGTGGAGCTGGCTGACGAGTTTGAGAGAGGTATTAATCTCTCGCGCTCGTCAGCCGGAAACGAGGACGCGCTGCTGGCGGAGGATGTGTTGTCTCTCACATCTTACGATCCAGCAGCGAGTGCTCTTTTGGCTTCAAGCCAGGGCGAGCAGGATGTGGTTGAGATGGAAGAAGATGAGCTTACTGAGCCCATCCAACCCGCCTGCCCCGCGTATGGCGAGTTGATCTCTGTTATGGACCGTGCGGCTGCCCGACTGGATCTCCAGTGGGAGCGCGCAAAGGAAGAAGCCGCTCAGGGTAGATTAGATGAGCGGTTTCTTCCCGGCCATAACAAGCCAACTCCCGTGAGCCTCCCATTCCTTCCCGATCTGCATAATGAAATCGAGAAGGCATGGGACAGACCATATTCGGCCCGCATTCACAGGTATCAGCATGTGAATTATGCTGATGTCGAGGGAATGCACGAGCACGGATATGCATCGATGCCTCCCATTGAGCAGACGTTTGCGAACTATCTCTCAGCGGGAGGGACATCGACGCTGAAGGCTCCGACCCTGCCATCCAAGCCTTTGAGGGAAACATCTCGGCTGAATGGCAGGGCATACGCGGAAGTGGGTCAGGCTGGTGCTGCTCTGCACACGGTGGCAGTGTTGCAGGCGTACCAGGCTGATCTACTGAAAGATCTGGACCGAGGTCTGGGGCTTTCCCCGGAGGAGGTGGCTGAGCTGCGCCACACCACGGATTTGTCTCTGAGGACCACCAATCAGACAGCGACCGCGGTGGACAGGTCCATGCTTTGGTGGCCACAGAGAGACATCTGTGGGTGAACCTGGCGGACATCGGGGAGAAAGAAAAGCGCTTTCTCCTCGATGCGCCGGTTTCGCCTTCCGAATTGTTCGGCACATCCGTCGAGGCGGTGGTCGATAGATTCAGGGAGGCGATGGCGCGCTCAGCGGCTTTCAGGTCATGTATACCTCGTCGGTCCACGCCCTCACCCGAACACAGGGGAAAGCCCGGCCCGTCCTGGTCTACAGGCCAGAGACAGGGCCAGGTTGCTAGTGTGGCCACTCGAGGCCCTCCCCCTGGGAGGAGTCGGTCTCAGAGGAGGCGTGATGCGCGTAATAGGAGGGGGGATCTAAAGGAAACGATCCAGCGCAGGCGTGGCGGCAGGCCTGGATCGGTTACCTAGGGTCTCCTCTCCTGTTTTCCCCTCACGTCTGTTCGGCTGCCTGCCCCTTTCCCCTCGCTAAAGACTCTGGGGCTGGGCCGATGATGAGATTGATACTCAGTCTGATGGCCCGGTATGTGAGCTATATATGTTTTAATAAAACTTTTATGTGTATATGTATGTATTGTTCGTCTACCAGCTCCGCTTGGGTGAGACTTATTGTAATATTCGAGCCCCTTATTGGGCTCTACTGCCCCCAAGTGTCGAGTGTAGTCAGGTCTCCCCTCGTGTTTTAGCCAGTGTGTCGAGACCTCCACTTGTAATACTCCCATATGGGGTAAAGCGTTGTTAGGCTTCCTCGCCTTCTTGAGTTTTCTTGATGACTCCGCTATGTTGAGCTCGGCTTAGACATTATTTATACATACGTATGCATAGTTAGAAATGTTTCCTACAGAAAGCCCTGTGAGCGTTGTTAGGCCTCTTCGAGCTGAAGGAGATAGCTCTGCTGAAGCCTCCGCTCTCTGAAACCCTGCTAAGATTTTCCCTTAGGCATGAGTGTAGTCAGGTCCCTTACCTGTGTATCTTTGTATCATACAAGTGAGACCTCCACTCTTGGGAGTTTCGGTTCTAGGGCGAACAGAGCGTTGCTAGGCCTCCTCTCTGTGTAAGAGATGCTTTCCGTTGAAGCCTCCGCTCTCCTTAAAGCTCCGCTTTTTAGTAGACTATTTCTCACAGTACTTAGCTGGTAGGCCCCATTGGGCCTCCCTAACCATTATTTTTTGGTATCGTGCTAAGCCCCTCTGCCAAAACTGAGTGTAGTTAGGCTTCTCTCTTTTCAGAGATGTTTTCCTGAAGCCTCCTCTCTATGGAGTCCCGCTGGTGGACTCTTATGTGAGTTTAGTACTTTTTAGTGTTGAGTGTAGCCAGGTCTCCCCTCTTTGAGAGTCATTAGGTGAAGGCCTCCACTCTTTAGAGCTTTTTCCAGTGGTTTGAGTGTCGCAGGCTCCCTCTAGTTTGAGTGTTTCTGTTTAGCCTCCGCTCTCCAGAAATGCAGGCCGCAGTCATACAGCTAGTAGGCGCTTTTATGCCACCAATTATTTTGGTGGAGTGCTAACCCAACCACTCACCAAGACCAGGTGTTGTAGGCTTGGTTCTCTAGAAACAACTTCGAAGCCTCCACTATGCACAGCTCTGCATTTAGCATGTGAGCTCTTCTGTGAGCCTTGTCACTTTCAAGCGTTGCGTGTAGTCAGGTCTCCCTTCCTTAGAGGGTTTTACTGAGACCTCCACTCTAAGAGTCTCCTTAAGGTTGAGCGTCGATAGGCTTCTACGCGCTCTAGAGAGCCGTTCTGCTGAAGCCTCCCCTCTCCAAAAGCTCCGCTTCCGGGCTCTGCTATCGCCCGAAAAATATATGGTGTTTTCCTTGCGATGCCTGGGCACCTCCTCAAACCCACAATGGTGGTGATTACTCACGCAAGTCGTTGAGCACTCCTTAAAATCCACATGAGTGGTAAGTGCACTACTTAGGCACTTTCTGAAATCCATATTTATGGTAAAGGCCCCCCCTGTTTGTCGGGTCCTTTTCTGAAATCCTATACGGTGTGGGTTACACAGGGAAATCCTTCGTTCCCATCTTCGAGTTGGTTCCAAAACCTCTAGTTTTTTCAACTCCATTTGATAGCACAGTGTAATAGGTCTCCTCTCTGTCAGAGCCACAGTACTAAGACCTTCACTCTCACAGTATGGCAGCTGGTAGGCCCCTGTGTGCCTGGCTGACCGTTTTTGGGGGAGTGCTAATTCTCCACTCACCAAAAACCTAGTGTCGTAGGCTTCTCTCTTTAGAGACGCAATCTCGAAGCCTCCACTATACAAGCTCTGCTTTCAGCATTTGAGCTCATCTGTGAGTCTTGTAACATTACCTCAAGCATTGAGTGTAGTCAGGTCTCCCTTCCTTTAGAGGGTTTTCTGAGACCTCCACTCTAAGAGTTTCTGTAGGATTGAGCGTCGTAGGCTTCCTCTCGCTCAACAGAGCCGTTCTGCTGAAACTTCCCCTCTCCAAAAGCTCCGCTTTCAGGCCCTGCTACCGCCTAGAGATTGCAAGATGGTGATTTCCCTCGCTATGCCTGGGCACCTCCTCAAACCCACAATAGTAGTGATTACTCACGCAAGTCGTTGAGCACTCCTTAAAATCCACATGAGTGGTAAGTGCACTACTTAGCCACTTTCTGAAATCCATATTTATGGTAAAGGTCCCCCCTGTGTGTCGGGTCCTTTTCTGAAGTCCTATACGGTGTGGGTTACGCAGGGAAATCCTTCATTCCCATCTTCGAGTTGGTTCCAAAACCTCTAGTTTTTTCAACTCCAATCCAGGTAGCACTGTTAGCAGCATTGAGTGTCGCCAGGCTCCCTCTCGTTTAGAGAGTGTTCTTGCTGAAGCCTCCACTCTCCAGAAACGCCACTCAGGTAATCCTGTTGCATAGGTTGTTGAGCCTCACTGATTACCTCCAGTGTTGAGTGTAGCTAGGTAATGAGACCTCCACTCTTAGAGCTGTTTCCTGCTAGCACAGGGTTTTGCTAGGCTTCCTCTCGATGAAGCCTCCACTCTCCAGAAACTCCACTCAGGTAGTCTGTCGTATAGGCTATTCAGCCTCACTGATTACCTCCAGTGTTGAGTATAGTTAGGTCATAGACCTGCACTCTTAGATTTATTTACCTGTTGGCACAGAACATTGTCAGGCTTCCTCTCGTTTAGAGAGTCATTCTGCTGAAGCCTCCGTTCTTTAGAACTCCGCTTAGTATGAAGGTTTCGTTGTTAAACTTCATTACTTTCTGTAGCGTTGAGTGTAGTAGGTCCTCTCCTTTAGGGCCTCCACTCTGAGAGTTCCGTGCTTGGGTAGCCGAGCTAGCTATGACGCCCTGAGCTGACCTGCGAGGTAGAGCTCGGGCTCTGGCCCAAGCGAATTTTCCCTGAAGCAGGGGTGATGTTCCTTCTTGACTCCTCATTCAGTCAGTTGATCACTCATCCCTCAGCATGGCGGCGTTGGTATAGACGTTCCCAAAGTGTCCACCAGGACGCAGCGTAGAGTTCCCTCCGGAAGGGAACGTCTAGGTTACGTATGTAACCCCGGTTCCCTGAGGACAGGGAACGAGACGCTGCGTCTCGTAGCCATGCTTCGGGCCCTGCTTATGTCTCCGTCAGACAAAAAGATGGTTGATGTATTCACAGGCGCCCGTTTTATACTAGTAGGCGCCTTGTTAATGACGTCATGGGCTAGCGCCGGCCAGTGTCAAGTTCACTGTCGTTGTTCTATAGCTTGCTTCAGAACCGGTCATGCTGGAGGCAGTTCCCAAAGTGTCCACCAGGACGCAGCGTCTCGTTCCCTGTCCTCAGGGAACCGGGGTTACATACGTAACCTAGACGTTTTTGCTTAGAACAAGCAAAATAATCTGCCAATGGGGTAAGCAAAAAAATATTACAAACAGAAAACAAGATAATTTTTCTTACCCCACTGGCAGATTATTTTGCTTGTTTTAAGCAAAAACACACTTAATTTTGAGTAGTTTTTTCTGAAAACACGACAATACTTTTTAGTAGTCTAGAAAATCCTTCTTGATTTAAGAATTTTTAGATATTTTGGCTGGAAACAAGACAAAAAATCTAAGTAAGAAAAGCATTCTTTGCAGTGTGTAGCTTCTGAAGGGCAGTACTAAATGAAAAAATATGATTTTTAGGCAAAAAAAAAAAAAAGGAACACATCTCCATTCTGTTCAAAAGTTTTCACCCCCTGCTCTTAATGCGTAGTTTTTCCTTTTTTTATGATCCCTCTTATTTTTGTAAAATAATTAACATTTTGCAGATTCTGAAAGGGGGATGTAAACTTTTGACCTCAACTGTACAGTACTAGTGAATTGTGTTGCTTGACTAGAATTATGCAATATAAGCCTCATTCAGACTGTTAGCACAAATCCAATTTTTGTGCAAATCCGATTGAAATCCGATCATATTTAAATAGTCTGAACGGAAATTAACTACATAAAATCCGTTTCGAGCTACGTTCATATGTGGTTTGAAATCCTGTTCAAATCACATTACTGGAAATCTGTTTTATTCATACCTTAGTTCAGCATACCTAATAACTAATGTTTTATTTTTATGACCAAAATGCAAACTGTAATTGTAAATAAAAAAATATATGGAATTATATATAATTATCATTACATCATGGGTGATTCAGAAGCAAATGTACATACTGAACAAACAAACACAAATCAGGTTTGGCTCAGATTGTTTTCTTCTCAATAGCTGATTTGTTCCAGATGAAGAGAGTAGAAAGCAGCAGATGGTGGGTCTGAGTGGGGTTGGGCAGGACTAAGTCTCTCCCTCAGACTGCCATAATCTCCCCAGAAAGCCCTGCATGCTGCCCACTAACTTCCAAACTCCCAAACAGTCTGAGCTGGGCTGCTGTCATACAGCCAGACCCAAGACAGCGGTGTGTGACCGCGTACATAGTAGAACAGAAGGCAAAGGGTAATGGTGCAGCTTTATAATATTTATGACTGAACTGTAAAGCCACCTGTGCTGACCCCACCAGTTAATTTTTGCCCAATTCAGCAAGCATGTTTAAGTTTATTGTGTCCCAAAGGATGCATTAAAGTCACTCACAACTGACCTAAAATTTTGGCTGGAGCTCAAGTTTAATCATGTTTCCCATGCAAAGCACAACTTCAGCTTTTTGTAGTTGCTTACTTATTCCAGGCTCTGCGTTTTGTCTTCGAATTCAGCAAACGTACAGCGCTCAAGCGGAAGCCTCTGTAGTACTGATGAGCATGTGTCTGTAAACATAATCTGAAAAGTGATGCAACTGAAGCGGAACGTTACTTGTGACCTTCAGATTTTGTGGTTAGGTAGTTTAGAACAAATTTTCTGTACATTCATTTTAATAAGCAAAAGGGCAACTGTTGAGTTGTGTCAGCCAAACTGCTGTGATTAGAGGTTGTCATGTGTGCTGAACTTATTGTGACGTTCTGCTACTGTAGAGTTACATCTATTTTTAATCTGAATTGTTTAATTGATTAACGATTCATTAAAAGGATACCCCAAAATGAAAATCTGTTGAAAAACTGACCCACAGACCATCCAAGATGTAAATGAGTTTGTTTATTCTTCTGAACTGAGAAATTTAGCATCAAATCACTTGCTCACCAATGGATCCACTTAGTAAATGGGTGCCGTCAGAATGAGAGTTTTCACTTCACAAATTGTGAACTGATGGACTGCAGTCATGTGGTTTCATTGTGGGTTATCGTGATGTTTTTATCAGCTGTTTGGACTCTCATTCTGACGGCACCCATTCACTGCAGTGGATCCATTGATGTGAGCAAGTGGTGTAATGCTAATTTTCTTTGAATTTGTTCGGACAAAGAAAATCATCTACATCTTGGATGGCCCAAGGGTGAGTACAGTTTTGGCAAATTTACTTTTTGGGTGAACTGTTCCTTTAAATATATTGTGAACAGTTTTTTTGAACTGATTTTTCAACAAAGCCAAATGTGCATGCAGTAGATTTAGTTAGAATAATTTTTTTATTATGCGTTTAACTTTCCAAAATTGTCTGTGTTTTCGAACAGACGGAAGGTCTTTTTGCTATACTGGTACTCGCTTACTACAGCTTTATGAATATGTAAACCTCTCACTTATTCAGCACATTTATTATGCATACTGCCAATCTCTGGCAAGGTGTAAGTGTGTGTATCAGCAAAAAAAAAAAAAAAAAAGCATACAGGCTGTTGTTACACCATTAAAGCTGTACTGTAGTCACCATTCAGTGCTTTTTTTATCTGTTCTGTAAAATTACATTTAAAAATATGTGGACTAACCAATATAATCAAATTGGAATACTGTCGAGAGCTGATCAGGATTTGTGTGCCATAACTTTGTTCTTGTGGTCCTGACAGTGTTCTGATGTATATCTGACACAGCATGGCACAGCATGGTGAACATTCGCCTGAAAGAACAAAGATGTTCACAAACCCGGGTTCACCGGGGACACAGAGTAGCCTGTATTCAAAAAAATGTATATATATTGTTATACTCACTCCCATGTTGTTATAACCTGTATGTTGTTTTTTTTAAATGTGGGAAGCAAAAGTAAAAGTGTATTTTTGTAAAATCTCAGCTCTACAACAACAGTTACTTGTACAGTATTCAAGCCTTAAAACAACCTTGAGCAGCACATACATTTTTTTTAAAGGGGTCATGACGTGAGAAAGCAAATTTCCCTTGAACTTTTGACATAGTAGAGGTCTTTGTATGCTTAATACATTCTGCAAATTTAATAACTTAAAGTGTCCTCATCATCAGTACAAAAGCATTTATGTAATAACCCTCAGAAAATGGCTCATTTGGATCCGAGGTGCAAGATGTCGTCACCCGGGCGTAGTCGTTTGCATAAACACTGCCTCCAGTGCAAGACATTAATGAATAGTCTTCTCAATAGTCTCGTGCATTTAGTCACTTAACGCCTGACATTTGAATACACTTAATGCGAGTGTTGTGTCACGTCAACAGCAAATAGAAATTACAATCACTGCTGCTATCTTGTCTACACTGGATATACAGATGCGCATTCGTTTTCTGACACAGTCCATGCGCTTGAGTCTGTCGCCAATAGGAAATAACATTTGCTTTAGCACGTTTGGTTTAAACAGCTCGTTCATGTCTTTGTACGGATATCAGAAGGATCCCAGTGTAAGGAACAAGTGGATAGTTTATTTTTAATGGAATTCTGGATCTTGTCTGAGGACTGATCGGAGCATTTTGTTTTGTAAACGAGGCACAGTATCATGGAGAGTTCACAAAGAAACATTTGTTGAAAGATGAAGCAGTACTAGATCTGACTGCAGCTGCATCACAAACTGTAAGTAAATGATTTCATAATGCTTTGTCTGGAAATGACCGTTTTATTTTGTTTAAACACGCACATGCAATAGTGAGGGGTGTTGATACTGTTTCCTATGCATTGAGCCTATGCAAGGACTCGCCCCTTAAAACAGGTAGTTTAGACAGAGGGTCAGAATGAGGGTTGAAAATAATAATTTTCCCCCTTTTTTGTGCAAAAACCCTCAAGGAACATATTAAAATAATAATAATAATAATACAAAATCCATGCCGTGACCCTTTATCTGAATATGATTAATGAAATTTATAAAAAGCAAGAAAACCTTAGCAAAAAGTGTGGTCGATTAGCCTAGAAAAGTGCCAAGTCCCAAAATGTGCAATTTTGAGTGACTATTTTGTAAAATTCCAGTTGAGATAAACTCAATAATTATTTTAATTGCAATAAATATTGACTAATACTGATATTGAATTATTGAATATTGACATAGACCTACAATATAACGTATATCAGCGTTAAATCAGCCACCCAGCTCTATAAATATTAGTATCTTTAAAGGGGTCATCGGATGCAAAACTATCTTTTACATGTTGCTTGAACATTAATGTGTGTTGCTAGTTTGTGTACACAGCCATCCTACAATGAAAAAAATAAATTCTTTAAAAGTAATATCCCATTTTTAAAATCAGGTCATTCTCAGCTTCTTGTCGGTGTGACGAAACACAGACCGAGGTGTTCTGTTGTTGGATATAATAACTCCCAACATCTGAGCCTCTAAAGACGCAGAGGATAACGTTACTTTCATTTTTTAAAAGAAAAGCGCTGATCCCAATCTACATACGCGTTTATGTTCGTGCGAATCGTTCCTGATGCAGCTTCACCCACAGCAGAAGTGAAGTTTTTTTTATGCATCTTTGCAAATGGCCTTTCTTAATAATGTGCTTGTTGGCAAGTTTCACGGCTAAATGTGGCTAAATGCGGCAAAAGTAAACATCACGTCTCATCATCCCACAGCAGAGAGGGGCGGGGCGAGCAGAGCTCATTTGCATTTAAAGGGACCATGCAATAAAATGAGTTGAGTTTTTGCAGAGCTGATTTTGACAAAGTAAAAGGGTGTTTTTTTACACTACTATTGAGAATTTTTTAACCAAAGTATATTATAGACTTTTCATTAAGACCCTAAAGAATCATATGAACTTGTGGAAAATGGGCATCCGATGACCCCTTAAAAAAAAAAAAAAAAACGTTCTGTTCTTTTTTAGTACTTTTAATTCATATCAAAATCATATTTATGATCATATATTTTCGATTATATTTTTTAAAAATCCATATTATTTAAAATGGGCGTTTGTAAATAAATCCTTTACGTATACACAGAACAGTAGTGAACTGGCAATAAGAATACATCACTGAGCACGCGCTCCATCCTCCAGCTGAGCATCACTATTTAACAAAGATGCGCAGCACCATCTTCGCCCCGCCCATCCCAGGCTGCGCTCTTTCTCTCCGCGTTCACAGCGCAGGCGCATTAGAGCCACCGCGCGGCTCACTATTTAGCAAGAAGGGAGCGCGCATACTCAGCACCTGTCGTGTGTGTGGCTGGGGATTCGGTGGGAGGGGTCATTATTTGGCAGGGAGCGGCAGAGAGACGAGCATTTCCTAGATACCCACAGCAACGCGTGGATTCATTCTGCTCCCATCACTTCAGAGGCGAACCGGCGGATTTTCTGGGTTGTTTCAACTTACTGGCTAGCTTTGGAAAGCCGTCCGTTTGGAAATAAATCACACCATCGTATTTCCTCGGAAGTGTTTTGTTCCTGTACCGGGGCTGTCATCACTGAAGGTAGGATCTATGGAAGCCACTTTGGAACAAGCAAACCGTTATTAGATGTGTCAGAAAGGCGAGGCTTGAGCATCCTAGCCTTATTGCGCTGATTATCAGGATTTCAAATAGGGAAAAATCAGATGTCAGAGGAAGGATAAATAGGTAAATCCCCTGAAGCGACTGTCTATGCATCCCTCAGCTGTAGAAATCTACAGTTATTCCAGCACCGAGGTGATGGCCAGTGCCTCCCATCTGCAGCCTGCTAGCATACCGGCTAACCAGCTCATATTGTCTTAAATAAAGGTTTGCTTTTTAACAGAATAATAGCGGAAGGTTATCCGCGTGATAACGGGCGTTGTTTTGCATACGCATGGTCTATTATAATAATAGAAAGCATTGGTTCGACTAACTGCGGTCTGTGGACATCTTCAATCCTCATTGTCGGAGCGCCTCCCGTCTTTAATGTCCCGTTATTCTTTGTCTGCAATTACTATTGTGCTCGATTTTAGATTTAAATGACAGGTTGAAAAGGCTTTTAAGATCTGTACGTTTATAAGAAGTAAATATTAAAGTTTTGTAATAAGAGACAACTTTGGACTTTATGACATTGAGATTTTTTCTCTGTTCTTATTGCTGAATGAAACCCAGTGTTAGAATTAACTTTCTTTTTAATACAGAATAATATCTGGCCTTGAATTGATTTTCATAGACTCCATTTTTTTCTACCATTATGAGGTAAATATGCTTTTCAAAAAAATTTAATAAATAATGTATATATATATATAAAACAAAACGTAACATTCATCAAATTTGTCAGATACTCCAGATGCAGGGTGCGAGTTGGCGGTGGACTGGGTTTTTGTGGCAGTTGTGTCAGATCCCCCTAAATCAGCTTTAAACCTCAAAGCTAGTCAAACAAAATGTTGTGGTTTTTTCCTAACATGAATTGTATTTCAACATGACATTCATTATTGACTAGAAAAGTATTTATACTTTAAAACACATATTTTCATTTGTTTTTGTCACACTAAAGATGATTACAGTATAACGATAACTATAACGTTGTTCTAAATCTTTGAGATTAGGGAAGTCCAAATTGTGAAAGAGACAGAAGAATGGCATTGTTGGAATCACTTTCAAAACATTTTTTTTTTTTTTTAAACTGAGGATCAGCAGCCAATCAGAATCCACTAACTTAAAAGAGTTTGCATGTAAAGCAACACATAACAAAGTGATGGTCCATGTTAATAATAAACTGCATTATCGTTATAGTTATCTATAAAGTTAATTCACAGAAATTGCATTTCGGCCAGTGTGTCGATAAAGCATGCCAACTACTATCAGAGGGATCATGTTAATATAGATTTTTTTTAAAAATATATATTTTTAGCCTATTTTAATAATTGACATTTAGCTAACTGCTAGTGGCATAAATGACAAATGCTTGAAAGGCTGATGAGTTGAATATAAATTTAAGATGTTTAAATTTATAAAAAAGTTGAAATTAAAATAGTTTAAATCAATCGACTCCCTGAAAGTCATTGTATTATTCACACACTGTTATCACAGTTTGCTCAGCTAAATCAGATAGGCCAAATAAATATGCTATCCAAGCCTATAACTAGATTTGATTAAATATATAACATATATATATATATATATATATATATATATATATATATATATAAAGAAATTTCAATCTTAGGTACATGACATTTCGTCACATTTAGTGGCATTTTTGCTTTGCGCCCTGCTTACATTGGACCATAAACTGATTGTAAACTGTGTAATTGTTGATAACATATTGCAGTAGCCTTAGAAATTGTTGGAACTTGTATGCATAATTGATGTTTAATTTATCTAAACTCTATGTTGTGACTCTAAAATAAGCCCTGTGCAAAAACAGTCATTGTGAATTGTTACACCGTATGCCGAGATATACATAGTGAGTTTTTCATTTGATCCCATTTATATTTCACTAAGTGATTTTACACCTAGGATAGCTAAATGAATCAAACTGCATGTGTTATTTTTGTCGCTAAAGCCTCAAAACTGTAGTGGATATGTATTTTTTTCTGTAACCGGTGGGAGTAAAAATGTCTAAGTTGGTCAATGAGACCCAGTAGGAAGTTGCAAATAAATGTAGTAATCTAAGTAATGTAAATCCAGTCTGCTTTTATTTATACTTAGCAATGTTCTGCACTTGTCAAACTCAAAAGTAAAGTAAAGTGGGATTCAATGGGGTTATGTATTGCAAAAGCCTAAACAGGCATGTCATTTCTTAGGCTAATTTCCTGTAATGGAGTTTGTAAGCATACTTGCAAGTGTTAGATTCCTCTCAGTCAGTGTGTAACTACAAAACATTTTAATGCACCCTGTCCTTCACACTCAACAGTGCATTGTAACACCCTGCTAGCGAAGCCACCAACTGGAATGTTCCTATTATAATCAATGAAGCTGACTATTTAGACGGCTTCCTTGATCATAACGGCAGTGTTTTATTTGCTCACTCGTGTAGATGTGTAGATGTTTCCATGCCGTACAGAGTTGTAACAGTAGCCGTAAGCAGAAACCAAATGGGTGTGAAAGGGCAACAGTGAGGCTGCATTTAGAAGTCCAGCATTTGATTGACAGGGAGGTGTGCAACCCTATTACAGCTTCCACAATCATGTCAGGGCTTTTCTCAGCACAGTAAGTCAACCTGTTAGTCAAGCAGTGCTTTTAAAGGGTCACATGCTTTGTGTTTTCATGTAATATGACACTGATATTTTATATGCACAGTGTACAGTAGATGAGTAGCAGTTATTCTTGCATTTATTCAACAACAAATATTTCTAATTCTTTAGTTGCTGTTGTAATACCCAAATGAACTGGCATTGTACATAAATAATGTGCTTTATAGTGAGAACCAGGAGAGCAGATTTGCCCTGTGTCAGCTCTTCGGGACGCCCTGTGTGCGTGATCTCAGCGAATCTGGTCGCTATGGTGTCTCCAGGCTGAGGCGAGGGGCTCTGTTTGCTAAGACAAACAAGCAGTAATAAAGCACCCAGCTAGACGGAGAGACTTTCCGATGTGAAGGCGCGCTCACTGCACTGAATGACAGGAAAAATCCTAGCGTGCATTGTTGAGACTATTGATTCTAATGTGTGCAAACATTTATAGAGAGCTTGTCGTTTTGAGAAACCACACTTGAAAAGGACTTGTTGGTCTGTCTGTCTTTGTGTGCAGCCACCCGTTTATCTGCAGTGTACGTATGGATGTGAAAAAAAAAGAAGTGTTGGAACGTGTGCTTGTGCCACATTTATTTAAAGCAAAATATTTGAGTTTTTTTTTTTTCAAAAAAAGTTTGTGGTCAGTAATTTTTATTAATTTGTTAAAGAAAATAATGCCTTTACTCATCAAGCACATATTACAAATTCAGTGCAGTAAATACACTTATAACTTATAATCTTAAATGCTGTTCTTTTATCTTCCATTTTCAGCATTGATAATAATAATAATAAATGCTTCTTGAGCATCTAATCATCATATTAGAATGATTTCTGAATGGTTACTTGACACTGAAGACTGGATTAATGATGCTGAAAATTCAGCTTTGCAAGCACATGAATAAAATACATTTTAAAATTTATTTAAATAGAAAAGTTATTTGAAATGTAATAATATTTCACAAAATTGCTGTTACTATATTTTTGATCAAATAAATTCAGCCTTTGTGAACATAATTATGGAAGCCTGTTTCTGAATTTTAAAAAATGAATTAAAATAAATGTTAT
The DNA here is from genome assembly GCF_049309525.1 of Garra rufa. Lineage (NCBI taxonomy): Eukaryota > Metazoa > Chordata > Actinopteri > Cypriniformes > Cyprinidae > Garra > Garra rufa. The sequence continues at coordinate 16,476,786 of NC_133366.1, forward strand.
TGTAATCTCACAATTCTGAGACTTTTTTTTCTCAGAATTGTGTGATGTAAACTCGCAATTGTGGATTATAAAGTCAAAATTGTAAAATAAAAAGTCACAATTCTGACTTTTCTCTCAGAATTGCTTGATATACATTTGCAATTGCGAGAAATACAGTCAGAATTGCGAGATAAAAATACACAGTTCCGGGCTTTTTTCCACAATTGCGAGTTTGTATCATGCAATTCTGACTTTTTCTCTTGCAATTCTGACTTTTTTTTTCTCAAAATCACTTGATATAAACGTATAAAAAATTCAGAATTGCAAGATAAAAACAGTATTCAGACTTTTTTTTTACAATTGCGAGTTTGTATTTTGCAGTTCTGTAGCCTGGGTTTCCCCATACTGCCTTGCGCAGCGCGATTTTATTCACGCTGCTAGTCTAGTCTGGAAACCATGGACCTAATTTTCACCTAAGATAGGGAACCAATCACAGAACGGGGAGGGAGCAGCAAGACGATGACGCCTTCTATGCGACTCACCGAAGCAGTTTGTTAATAACTATGGATCCAGCAATGGCAGCAGATGCTAAGTAGTTTAGAACGTAAGTTTATTTTGAAAAAAGAGCAACTTTTGGCATTCGCTCTACACCGGACGCGAGCGGCGCGACAAATGACATGCTGTCTACACTGGAAGCGGCGCGGGGTGGCAAATCCCCGACAGTAATCTGCTGCCGCGTTCTATTTATGACGTGCTCACACAGAGTTTAAATGATTTGCAACGGTCGCCTTGTCGCGTCCAGTGTAGACAGACTTTAGCTGTTGCGGTGCGGCAACTGTCGCGTCCGGTGTAGACACGGTGTAGTGTTCGTAGTAGTTTAGAACGCAAGTTTATTTTGAAAAAAGAGCAACTTTTGGCGTTCGCTCTACATACGTCATCCGGTATAATTGAAACGATTGGCTATGAGCTACGCACAGGCGCATTTGAGAGACATTCGTATCGCCCAATAAACGGCTCTGGGCATTCGTAAACCACGCCTCAAATACGAGAAAATGAACATGTGGTTCCCAGACCACGAATCATGACGAAGTCATAACGTGGTCTGGCGTTAGCCAGGCTAGCAGTTCTGACTTTTTTCTCATAATGTGGACTTTTTCCCTCAGAATTGTGAGATATAATCTCGAGTTTGCGAGTCAGAATTGCAGTTATAAAGTCAGAAGACATAAAAAGTCACAATTCTGATTTTTTTTCTCAAAATTGTGAGATATAAACTTGCAATTGCAAAATACAAACACAATTCACACTTTTTTTTAACAATTATGAGTTTGTATTTTGCAATTCTGACTATTTTTCTTGCAATTCTGACTTTTTTTCTCAGAATCACTTGATATAAACTCACAATTGTGAATTTGTGAATCAGAATTGTGAGATATAATCTGGCAATTGTAAGTTATAAAGTCAGAATTGCAAGATAAAAAGTCAGAATTCTGACATTTTACTCAGAATGACATGATATAAATGCACAATTGTGAGAAATAAAGTCAGAATTGCAAGATTAAAACAATTCAGACTTTTTTCACAATTGGGAGTTTGTATTTTGAAATTCTGACTTTTTTTCTCACAATTCTGACTTGAATTCAAAATTGTGAATTTAAACTCGCAATTGCGAGTTATACAGTTTGAATTGCGAGATAAAAAGTCACAATTCTGAGTTTTTATATCAGAATTGCTTTACAAACTTGCAGTTGTGAGAAATAAAGTCAGAATAGCAAGATAAAATAGCAAGATAAATTTGAGTTTGTATTTTACAATTCTGACTTTTTTCTCATAATTTGCGGATATAAACGTCAAAGTCAAAGTTGCAACTTTATTTCTCAGAATTGCAAGCTTATGACCTTATAACTTGCAATTGAGAGTTTATAAAAAGTCAAAATTACCTTTTTAGATTTTTATTCAGTGGTGGAAATGGCTTCCATAGATAATAGACTTTTGAATGGTAGTGTAAATGTAATGTAAATATACAGACAGATACTCAAATCTTCATGGCCCAGTTTTTAAAAAGTAATCCACTAGGATTTTGGATAACAGATTGGATCAAATCTTGAAAATGTGTTTTTCAAAAGAAAAAAATGGATTACATAATTGGATTATATCACGTAATCCAATCTTGGTTTTGATCCGGATCAAACCTTTTGTTTGGGTTTTCCAGAACTTTTCTGTAGGATTTGGATCACTTTGATCCAAAAAATCTGGATTAAACTGATCCCATCAGAAGGGTGGATTCAGCGTGGATTTCATGCCCAAAATGTAATAAAAACTTTAAAAATGTATCAAATAATACTATATTTGGATCATGCAGTATCTTACAAGATATCCTATTTATTCAAGAGGTGTTAATTTTATTTGTTCATCCATCAGGCAACAGTGATTAGGTAAGGCTTTAACGTATTCAGCCGTTCAGTATAGGCCTACAGCAAAGTAGAAAGAGTTTGGCCTCATAAAATAATCCCCCAAACAGCTGTCAAAATTGACCAAAAACAATACATTTTATTCTGTCACTAATTGATATATATATTCATCACAATCAAAAAATATTTTTGTTTTTAGAATATTTATTAGTGTTGCATGCAATGATTACAGACTAACCAAAAAAAAAAAAAAAAAAAATGCAAAGAATGGCAATCACTGATTTTTGAAATCCAAAACAAATCCAAATCAGAAATAGTTTCTAACTATTGCGTCCCTTGTTGCACATCCTGTTTGCTCGTTCTGGCAGAGGAACAACTGACTCTGACCAAACTGCAGCAAACCACGGCCAGACTTGAGATCCGCCTCCTAAAGGCTACGCTTAAACAAGCTGGTCTCTCCACATCGATGAGGAAGTCTGAAATTATTATAGAGCATATGCCATTAAGTCTTGTTTTTTTTTTTTATTCAATACATCTATATTTGAAACTTGTTATAAATATCCTCAATGTACAGTGTTTGTGTTGTAGGTCTCAGATGAGTGGACTGCTGGAAGAGGATAGGGTGGGGGTTTTCTTTTTCTTTTTTCTTTTTTTAAATGTGTGTGTTTTCATTTCAAATAAAAATAAACTTATATTGACCCCACACTGGCTATTCTACTTGTTGTTCTTTACATATCTATAGTTCTACATTATGATTTCCTATCCTGTTTGAGCACTGGTTATCCAGATTTGGTGATCCTGAAAAGTTCCTATCCAGATCAGATTGATCCAATCCGATGTTGCCTTGAAAAACTGGCTCAAAAGTAAGCTGGATTATGTGATCACGGATCGCAAAAAAAAGGATTACTAAATCCGGATCAATTTCATCCAGATTAAACCTTTTGAAAAACCGGGCCTAGGAGTATAAAAATATTTCTAGACCTGTCTTTTGTATTTTTTAAACAGATTTGAAACTGTTAAAATTTGTTTAGATTTTATCAGCAGCATATGTTTGCCATTTCAGTATAATTCATTAAGTTAATTGCTTTTCTGTTTGTGAATCCGCTTATAAATGTGCCCATAAAGCAGTTTTTAGATGAGCCTTTAAATAAAGAGGTGAAATTGCCTTTGATTAGACTTTTATTGTCACAATTAAAAGTTAGGAGGGCTTTTCCAGTGGTGCATAGAAAAAGATCGAAGAACAAGTTGTGAAGTTTATTAAAATATAAGGTTGAAATAAGGCTTGTTTCAAAGGATGAGCAAGGCTCTTCGATAGCTCTTCGTGATGGCCTAGATCTAAGGCATTGTTTTTGTCTCATCACTACCTTTTTTAATTAAGATGAAATTAATATTGTATTATCTTGAGCATATGCCAACGACCATATGCAAATTTCATGAATACTCCCACTTATTCTTTGCTGACATTGTGAACTCACACAAGCTTATGCACTGTGATCTGAGTAATGGGAGTAATGTTAGCAGTGACTAATGCGGAAAGACTTGAAACACCCATTTACATCAATGTTAATGTGCCCAAGTACAGTGTGTACGATGCCTTTTGGGATGCGGATGTAGCTTTTGTTTCGTCAAAGTTCCCCATCAGGTTTTATGCAGAAGTTGTTCTTTGTACTCATCTTCATCATATTCTCATTCATTTATAAAAGAGGAAGCATTAAACTGATCTCAGTTGAGTACAGAGGCCTAGCAATGACAAATTGACTCAGACAGAAACACTGTTCTTGTTGATTTAAAGTTTCAAACAAGTCATTTTAAGCCTTGTCATCCATTATCACATTTTGGCTCAATGTCTTTAACCCTCACGCTGTATTCCAGTCATCTTGACCAAGAGATGACCTGATATTTGCTGAAGTTTTTTAATGGAAAAAGTGAAGTTACTTGGCTTTGCGTCATAAATGTAGCCACCAACACATTATATGGGCAGCTCTTCTTGTTGTCAGTTGCGATTGGTCTTCGGAGAACCATATGCTTGGAGAATTTGAGGAAAGCTTAGTGATGGTGGATCAGTGCAAAAGGGCAGCGACTACCTGGAGACACAGTTGCTTTTTAAAAGTCTGCATTGCAAGTAGTGATTAGCATTTTTTGAGAGGAAGACAGCAGTACTGTCTATATTTTATGCGAGATGCTGAGCGAAAAGCCACTTCTCTGATCTTCTCGTTTGCAAACAGCAGCGCCTTTGAGTTTGGAGACGGTGCGAGCAACTGCCTGCAGCGCTCCAGAAGTAACTGAACCAGTGATGCTGCGAGATTTAACTTATGGAACACAAACAAATCACAATTTATAATAGATTGCAAGCGGCACTTGATACACAATGTATTTTATAACTTTTTATTTGAACTCTTTTGACACTTTGATTTGATACTTTATGTTATTGTTTTCGTATTTCAATTTGTCAAAAGAAAAAGTTATTTCTCAATGCACTTTAGCATTCGAAAAGCTGATATTTTTTATCGGACCAGTTTTGTCACAGCGTCTCCCTGAAGACTTTTAAAGGGCACTACTAAAACTGGTCTCATTTTCTTTCTCGAGCATGTGTGACTGTGATAAGTCAACAGAAGCTTTTTTAGACTGCATCAATTTATCCTTTTCTTCTTTGGTTTCATCTGTTCCTCCTGCTTTCTTTAGTTCCCTTCTTTCTCCAACCCAATCTGCAAACAACATCCCAATGTGGCGTATTGAGGAATCATTGTAGGAGTCATCTCCTTTCTCGCCTTGCAATCTCCTTCTATTTTCCTCCTCCATTCTTGTTTTCTGTATCATGATTTTTGTTGTTGTTGTGGGTTCCTTCTATGCACTAGGATCTGTACTAATAATAATTGTAAATTACAAAATAATATTAAGATGAAATATTATTATTATAGGCTGAGGTTTTATCATTGCACATTTTAAACTGACATTTAGTGATATTTGCATGGATTTAGAGTATATTAGCTTGGTTATATTATCTCATTAAATCTTATTAATCTTATTTTGAAAAATGAATCTTTTTAAACTTTTTTACACCAGGGTTAGAAATTAACTGTTCAGTTAAGGGGCAATATTAAGGGGCATTTTTACATTTTTACATTTGGGAAGTTGATTTTTATGATCACTGTATTATTATAAAAACCGTATGTCGTTTAAACTGTTGTCCATAACAATAGACTGTTTAAAATTGTGTCTAAATTATACATGTAAAAAAACAGGAGCTCATAGGGCTGAAACATTATGACAAATATTATCTTTATAGAACAGTTCTTTCTGGTTCTCGAATCTGATTGGCTAATAAGAGTCCGATATTAGAGCAATATCAGAACTCCAACAGCCGTTTCACAGTTTGTAATTGTATCACTCCGCTTGCGGTACTTCTAACAGCGAGTGTCATGGCGGAAGCCCAAATCGGCTGTAATTTTATAAATAATACTGTTTTTGTGTCACGAAATGTAGTTTTAAGAGGTTTTTCAGGTAAAAATGTACTTGTTTATTGTTCAAATATGCAGTTTGTTAATAACAATAACGTCTATTTGAAAATTTGTGTCAACGTTTTCGGACATATGAGCTCCAGGGCATCAGTGACCTTTCGGCGCTCATGAATCCGCCTGAGAGCAGTCTCACCTCGTCCAGATCTCCTGGAATTTACCGCTGGCACTCATGCCTCTATAGTAGTTAAACATGAGATATAATTTGTTTTGGTTAAAGGTAACGGGCAGTCTTTGGTCTCATTAAACTATTAAACCACTAGTATTTGAGTGTTTAGTATTGAGAAACGTTGTTTGTGTTCGTGATGGTGATTTTAGTTACATTGTTCCGCCATTACATGGTGACAAGAAACTGTTTTTATGAGTGAGCAGTAAAGACTTTTATACTGAAAAGTTAACGCTATAAAATGCACTGAGCAGCAAAATCACCCTTAACAGATGAAAGGATATTAACATTATGACAAAGATAACACTTTCCTCAGCAGATATTCAAAGTAATGTTTATTTTGAATATGAGATCGATCTAAAGGATGAATTCTGCATCAGATGCAGGTAATCACACTCGCCCGGTCCATCTCATATCTCACATCTACTTGTGTGATATTGCTCTTTATATTCTAATAATGATTATTAATACCGATATAGAAAACAATATAAAACATTTTTGTTTCTTTTTGGGCACATCACATTCTGGCTTCACAGTTTAGCACAAGTTATGCAAAAACTCCCATTATAATCACTAAAGCTATGGAATTAATCTTTTCTTTACTTCGTATCGGCACTGTGTTGTTTATGATAAGGGAATTCAGTAGCATGCTGACTAATCTGATTGTTTTTTTTTTCAGCGTTGACTAATCTAAGTGCCTCTTTTTTTTTTTTTCATTTTAGTGGCACTTTTGCCACAAGCCCTCATTAATTTCCGACCCTGTTCTACACTTTATTAATAGCAGCTGTTGCTTAGGTTAAATACTGACATTTACATTTACTGCACCATGTAACAATACTTCATTACTATCATGACAACTCTCAGAGAGTATAGAATGGTAACACAAAAGTTTAGTGCAAAAAAGTATGCTTTTTAATTTAAAACAGAATAAATTTAAAATTTGTTAGATGTTGAAATTAAAATATTGATGCCATGTTCCTGTGCAATTTAGTAAATCTCTTTAACGCAAAGGCCAAAGTGAAAAATGGTCTGTTTCGAAGATTAATGTTCAGACATGAAATAGGATTGTTGTTACATTTCCCAGCATACTGAGCATAAAAAGCAGATGTCTAAAAATTATATTTGGGAGTAGCTAATATTGTTTGAATGCCACAACTTGGTGTCTCAGCATTACATATAGGAAATAACCCCCTATACAGGGACCGAAATTAAGTTTTTGACACACCGGCCAAGTTGGCCGGTGGATTAAAAAAATCAACCGGCCAAGCTTATTTTTTACCTGCCAAAATTCTGAACGATTGAACACAGATATATCTAAAGCACGTTATTCTGTATATAATGTGTGCTCCAGACAGAGAGGAGTGACAATTAAAACATCAATAAGAAAAACAACTTTTTGGTCATTTTAGATTTTTTATTATAACTTTGGAAATGTTTTTAACGAACTATCTGATCTAGTCAGACTACTTGTTTTCTTTGTCCATGAAATCTGGCCTCCTGCTTCTGACGCAGTCTTTGTGCCACAGCAGGGTTCAACGCTAAGGAATTTTTCTACTGGTCCGATCACCAAAAAGAAAAAAAAAAGTTAATATTTATTTCTTAGCCACATATTTTAAATGTGTCAAAAGCCAAATATAAATACATACACTTTTTATTCAGCATAACTTTTCTTTAAATACAATTGATAATTTAAAGAATTAAAGAAGTATTTAAGATTTCAATAACTTAAAATATATGCCAGCAGGTGGCGGCACGAAACTGAAATTGATCACTGAATTATATTCATTTGATTCGTTTGAATGCATGGTTCATTCAAGAATAAAGCAAGTGACTCTCTTTATGAATGGGAAATTGAATCATTTCACTAGATTCGTTTAAAAACGCATGTTCACTTATAAACGAAACACCGCTGTGTTTGAATGGAGACGCGCAGAGCCGTTGCACATCTACAATCAAACACAGCAGTGTGACTTGGTCCAGAATAATTTTGACGACGGAAAATCAGCCATAGTGTTATTGTCAGACAATGTAAGTTACTTAATAATAACTTCTTGTTTATTTAACTGCTGTATTAAATCAATATCTCATTTACAAACTCCCATAAAAAAAATATTAAAAGCTGTCACTCATCTTAGTTTCCGATATCACAAAGCTCTATTATAATCAACGACGCTCTCTGTACCGCAAAATCAATCTCTTATTTACACTCTCTCTACACTTTGTTTATAGAAGAATTCTTGAGATATATCTGTGATACATTACTGTGCTGTGAACCCAGACACGTCGGCATTTGGCTTTCTGGTGTATTTAGGACTTACACAACACAACAGGTACAAAGCAGCGATCGTATTTATCTCTGCCATGGTTGATCGCGCCACCTATTGTTATAGACGGGAAAAACTACAGCGAGTGACGCGATGCGCATATTCGCTTGGCTTTCGGTGTGAACCCACCATTAGACTGTATTTGCGCACGGCAAATTAAACTTTAGTGACAAGGCAGCACAGGCACGATCGGGGAAGCATCACAGAGATCCGCGAGACTGATACTGATTAACATTACTGGTGAAAAGATTTACTCGCCATGTGGCGGATGGCGCTTTAAATTGAACTCGCCAGACAGAGAATTTGCTCGCATTTGGCGAGTGGCGAGTGTTAATTTCGGACCCTGCCCCTATATATAGCATACATGAAATCATCCCGTAGCAGATCTATACAGGTGGAGCTGGGGAAGGTGGAGGGTTTCTGAAGTGTTTCTGCAACTGCTACACCAAGCACTAGCTGAGTATTTGAATGTCGAGGAGCAAGCTGTTATTATGTCATATTGAGTTAGAACCTTTCAGACTGCGCCATCTAATGCGCCAGTTTAAGGACAGAACTTTGGATTTATAATCCTACTTTACACATATTCATAGTATTTCGACCATAATTTTTAAACACATGTTTTGGTGCATTTTCTGATCATGTATTAGTTCAGTAAGCTTATTTTTCCCTGTGGCTGTTTAAATACATTCGACAACAGGAAAGTATACTATAAAAACAGTCCGGTTGAATGCATTTTCAGTTTTTTTTTTTTTTTATGTTTCATTATTTTTCACCTATATTTTGGAGAAAACTAATCTTAATACCAGTAAACAAGGTCTGATTCATTCTCTGTTTTTGTCCAGAATGAAATGCAGTGATTACCAGACTTTTTGCTTCAAGTCAGGAAAATATTGGACTACTCAAGACAATGCTATCCCTAGTTTTTCCCCCCTCTCTTTTCTTTATGATACTTTCTCCTCTCCTCCATTTTCTTCCCATGCGTTCAGCACCCCTGAGGGAAATTCTATAGCAGAAATACTTCCTCAGTGTGTGTAGGAACACAGAATATTACACAGAGCTGTCCTCCATCCTTTTTTAGATATGTCCTCTTCTTCTAACTTTACTCACTCTTGTTTTTTTTCCCCCCGAATGCTTCCCTGACATTCTATTTTTGAGATTTTCAACATTAATTAACTTTCTTAATTAACTTTGGTTACCTAAGCCAAAATCTATGAGGGGGTCAATGAATGTTTTAGCTCCACTATTACCGTTTAAAGCACCAGGTACAGAAGTGACCACCAGTCTTTAGACATCAGGGTGTTTTAGGCAAGCTGAGCCCATTTACCTCCTTTTGAGGTGTCAGCAGTCGCAGCATTGGACAGATGGTCACTCCCCCTCCTGGCTGGCTTGAGTTCTATTACTGAGGGAAATCAATAGGACTGTAGAAGTCACCGTGACCTGTAATTTAAGAACGTCTATAAAACTGCATGCTTTAAACTTTGCTCACTTATTATTAGGATTCCCCTCTGATGGGTGCATTGTCTTTTTGACCATAAGTGCAATTGATTTTCGGCCGAGAAACCAAGTTGTGGCATTCAAACAATATTAGCTACTCCCAAATATAATTTTTAGACATCTGCTTTTTATGCTCAGTATGCTGGGAAATGTAACAACAATCCTATTTCGTGTCTGAACATTAATCTTCGAAATAGACCATTTTTCACTTTGGCATCTTCATGCAATATGTCTGTAATCAAACCAGGAACAGATCTTATTTGCCTTTGTGTTAAAGAGATTTACTAAATTGCACAGGAACATGGCATCAATATTTTCATTTCAACATCTAACAAATTTAAAATTTATTCTGTTTTAAATTAAAAAGCATATTTTTTGCACTAAACTTTTGCATTATATTTCAAGTCAGTTTTGTGTAAGGAACAGAGCAAAAGTAAAGTCATTTTGACATCTGCACTAGCTTTTCTTGGTGCTTTCTTGAAAGTTCAGCTATGTCTGATTCATGACCAAATTGATCTCTTAAATTATAATGCATTTACAAAACCTTACAGAATGATTTGTTTATGAATCAAAATCAATTCTCAAACCTATTCAATGATTCACTGATCTGGTAGCGATTGTAGCGCACCAGAGAAGAAAATTTATCAGTGAAAAATAAATTTTCAGCTTGTTCACTCAAAGCTATGACTTCAGAATTCCAGTAATATAGAATATGAACCACATTTATTATGCTTTTGAGTCATTTTTGAAACTCGAAAGCTCTAGGTCCCATTAATCATTATTGCATTGAGAGCTTCCAGTACAGAATTCTTACTTTCATGTTCCACAGACGAAAGAAAGCCAGATGGGTTTGGAACAACATGAGGATGAGCAAATTAAAAATTTGTCATTTTTGTGTGAACTAATCCTCCAACAGTTTTCCTCACGAATGCTGAAATTAGCTGTCAGCGCTCATTTACCTTTCCCAGAAATAGATGGCTCCAACATTATTAGTCTCAGCTCCAGAGGCAATTGCTGCTGGGAGTAATTTGACTATTGCTGCTGTTGTCAGTTTGTTTTGCAACGAAACGCTATAAAAAAGTTGGAATTTTTGCGCACGTCATTTGTCACCAGAGAGCAATAAGTGAGAAATTCTGTTCTCCATTTAGCTCAGACCTGTTTGTTATCTCTATGCCTCTTCAAGAAAATGAAGAAATAAGCAATATTCGGAGCGGAAGCTAATAACAGGCATCTAAAATGGAAAGAGCTTTTCCTGCTCTATAATAAAGAGTCTTTTCTTGAAGGAATAGTTTACATAAAGTATGTACAGCGTACAGCATATCGAAATTGGATGCCATGAAAGTAAATAAGACAAAATTTTCATTTTTGGGTTAACTATTTTTTTATGGTTATTTGCATACATTTGCATGCAAATGTTTCATAGTTCTTTTATGTTTTTTAAGTATGTATATTTACACACCCTCAAGCTGTTTCCTTTTTTCTGTTGAACACATAAGAAGGTATTTTGAAGAATGTTGATAACCAAACAGATGATGGTCCCGATTCACTTCCATAGTATTATTTCCCATACTATGGAAGTCAATGGAGACCAGCAACTGTTTAGTTATCAGCATTCTTCAAAATATTTTCATTTGTGTTCAGGAACAGAAAGTAATTGCACACTGTGAAATAAGTATACAGTTAAATCAAAATTTATTCAGTCACCTGCTATAATTTGTTATATATATTTTTTACTAGTGGGTGCAGGACACTATAGTTAATTTATGTAAGTGAGGATAGCAAAATAATATAAACTGTGACATATTATACCCACAAATTTCTCATACAGTGGACTACTACACTGCAAAAAATGCTTTTCTTACTTAGTTTTTTTGTCTTGTTTCCAGCCAAAATATCAAAAAATTCTTAAACCAAGAAGGATTTTCTAGAAAATTAAAATACAAGCAAAATAATCTGCCAATGGGGTAAGCAAAAAAAATCTTATTTCAAATAGAAAACAATATGATTTTTCTTACCCCATTGGCAGATTATTTTGCTTGTTTCAAACAAAAACGCACTTAATTTTAACTTTTTTTCTGAAAACAAGACAATATTTTCTACTTGTCTAGAAAACCTCTTCTTGACTGAAAACAAGACAAAAAATCTAAGTAAGAAAAACATTTTTTGCAGTGTAGTAAAATTGATAAAAATTAATAAAAAAAAAAAAATAATTCAGACACTTTGACCTGACCATGTTTTGCTTAAGTGTTTTTTCTTTCATTGCTAATGCAACCTTTTTACACCACAGACTGACAAAATTAAGCATTGATAAGTAAATGGTCAACAAAGTATTGATAGTTGTGTAAATATTACCATACTAACAGTTGTCTGAATTTTTAGTTGATTGTAATCCATAATCTTCCGTATCTGACATTATCAGGATGAATTTGTTCTGATGCAGTTTAACTCAAGTTCTTGTCCTGTTTGATTACCATTTCTTATCTATAGCGAATAAACCGTGATAATGTGAGAAATGTTGAAAGTGTCTGAATACATTTTGGTTTGACTGTACTTTGAAAGGCTATGCAGTCAGCTAGTGTACATACTGTACGTTAAATATCCCATCAAAACTGAAGTATACTTTAGACTTAAGACACACACACATATGAGAGCTGTCCTAGCTAAGGCTGCTCTTAAAGTATTTGGGAACAGAGATGTGAAGCTAATGGTCAGTGTGATCAGTGCAACCGTCTCGAATCACTAAGCAAGGACCTTTTTTTAAGGAATTTCATTATGAGATACAGTGCCTTGCAGTATAGTAATATTGGAAAAACAGAAGCTCCAGTCTGAGCTGCTTGTCCTGACCTTGTTTTACATGACTGCATGTGTTTATCTAGGTATTAACCTCAATTTGAGCTTTGACTTAATCTGGGTAAACAGCAAGGTACTGTGAAAGAGATAGGACTGCAGTATTGAGTTTTTTTGCACATAAATTTGTAAGAGAGAGTGGGGCTAGTTGAGTGGTGGGACTATCCATTGTGACTGGGCTTCTTTAAAACACCAGGTCTGAGTTGGCCGATCTTCACTGCCATAGTCCCAAAATGAGAGCTTTTCGAAATAATCCATGATCTCTATATTTGGTAATTTTTGTAAAGCAAACGGTAACTTGTTTTGCACATCCTAAAGGAAATATCAGTGCTTGCAAGGCAGCAAAAGAATAGTTGACAGTCAAAGCAGACAGGTTAGATATACAAAGGCCATTATGACTGCTCCCATTATAATTAATGGAGATGTCTGTACTGCAAGTGCCTGATTGCATTACATAGGGCTTTAGTTAATGGATGCCTTCTATTTTTGATGCATTGCACAGCTACTGTACTTCAGCTTACTGTTACATCAAAGCAAGCTTGTGATGTCTCAGATCTCTGACCTATTATTTTATAAGATCCAAGTATAGTGTTTGTTACTGTGATGTTCATTTTGACGCCAGTGGAATTCATCTCTTTTTACTTTTGCCCATGCTCACGTTGTATTGGTTCATGGTTCTGAGTAGATATGGAGCTGAAAAGCTTGCAATTGCATGGAAAAGAGTGACTAGCTTACATAAAGGGATAGTTCACCCTCATGTTGTTCCAAACCCGTAAGACCTTTGTTCGTTTTTGGAACACGATTTAAGATATTTTTTATGAAATCCAAGAGGTTTCTGACCATTCATAGACAGCAACACAACTACCACATTCAAGGCCCAGAAAGGTAGTAAGGAGATTGTTAAAATAGTCCATGTGACATCAGTGGTTCAACCTTAATTTTATCAAGCTACGAGAATACTTTTTGTGCACAAAGAATACAAAAATAACGACTTTATTCAACAATTTTGTTCTCTTTGCTGTCAGTCTTCGGCTTGTGTTCACGACAGTACCGTTATTTTCCTTTTCTCTGTGCACAAAAAGTATTCTTGTAGCTTCATAAAATTAAGGTTGAACCAGTCACATGGATTATTTTAATGATCTTCTTACTACCTTTCTGAGCCTGTAATGTGGTAGTTGTGTTGCTGTCTATGCAGGGTCAGATAGCTCTCGGATTTCATCAAAAAATCTTAATTTTTGTCAAACGTGAACGAAGGTCTTAACGGTTTGGAACGACATGAGGGTAAGTAATCATTGACAGAATTTTCATTTTTGGGTGAACTATCCCTTCAAATATATTTTGGATGGCTCCCAACATGCTGTGGTGCTTCTTTACCATCTTAACCAGCACCAGTTTACTTGTTCAGTCAGCTTCACCAGAAGGACCCAGATGGTCTAACAGTTTCATGTTGTAAATTCATGTTGGCCTTAGCTGTTTTGACAGGCAAAAGACATTTAAGTCCAATGCTTGTCTAGCAGAAGTTACACACATTTTTCAGAATTGAAATGATCACAAAGGAATCTTTGCTGGATCGGTATAATGTCTGGCTTGAGGCAGAGCAAACAAGACCGGTCGAATGGTACTAGTCTTTATTCCCTTTGGCGTTTCATCTGAGGTTGTAGACAATGCTCTGTTGATAATAGCGGTGGTTACTGGAGGCCTTGCGAGCATCTGTGCGTCTGCTCGGCCTGAAACAAAACAGAGCCCAGAGCTCATTCTCTGTCTGAATGAGGATTAGTGAATCAGATGGACGGTTTGCTCACAATCCTCTTTTGAAAAGAAATCTGTGCGTTAGTTTGGTCTGTGGGCTTGTTAGTCTGACTGGGCCGCTACACGCTTATCCAACTGACTTTGGCCTTTATCACTTTTAGAGAATGCGATAAGAGAGTTATTTTATATTTAATTATGAAGAAAATGTCTGAACTAAATGTGTTTTTATTAAAACATAATTTTATGCAGTGTCATATGGTCACTAAGTCAATAATAAATACAATAAAATCTAATAAAAAGTTTTGAAAACCATAAAAGACTAATTTGTGTTTGATGTTGATTCAGGGACAGTCTGATTCAGTGAGTTAATTTGGTGAATGGTTCATCAGACTGATTCAAAGTGATCTTTGTGAATCCTTTTGAATGTTGATTCACATATTAAGAACTGGTGCAAAAGCCATTTTCTTGTTATTCAGACTACACTGCTGATACTATACATTTGTTTTTGCATGCAGCCTGATAAAACTCAATAATAGAGAGACATGTTTTCTTGCTTTTATTTTGTGGTACACAGCTTCTTTATCTCATTACATTCAGTGCAGACTGTAATGTCAGGATTAATTTTTAAAAAAATGTTTAATTTGGTCCCAAACCAGCCAGTTAGACAGGAAAGGGCCATCTGTAATATACAGTATTACCAATTTGGTTTTTATGTGACAGTTGTTTCTGATTAGTTTTATACTGGAGTGAGCATTAATGAAAGAATAAAGAAAGAATGTCAGTAAAAATGGCCATATTAGTCCAAATAACATATAGAGATATTGTATCAGTGTGAGAGTCTGCAAGCCATGAGTTTCCACTCTTATAAGTTTCTGAATATTTGAAGGACAAATGGTATTTCAAACAATGATGTCATGGTGATATAGTTTTGAAATGTTGCCGTTCCAGTTGGAATTTCACGAGGGTTTGCTAGAATGTGGGCTGATAAGGAATGTGCATTTGTTGTAGTGGCAGTCCAGTCTGTGCTGTGCCTGTTTTGTCTCTCTGGTGACTCATACAAACACATTCTAAGTTTAGATGTGTGTGAGTAACAGAACAAGATTAATTATCAATTAGTCTTATCAATATCATTTATTTTTCTTGGATGTTTAGCTTACCTCTTATGTACACTCACACAGTTGAGCAGCAGAAAGGCTATGCAGGTTTTTTTTTTTTTTTTTTTCGCACCTGTGTCTGTAATGACTTTATTACATTGCTTACCAGTTGTTTCTCTGTGGTCAGGACTATTTTAAGAGTGCTGCTCTCAGCAAAAACAAGCCACCCATACCATTAATGAGTAATCTCTCCAGGAGAGATCAGCCAAATAGAGATTTATGCTCAATAGGCCTATCATTTGTAAGATAAAGAGTAACGGTCAGGAGAAAGACGTTTGGAGTTGTAAATCTCAGAAGAATAGTGAAATTGTCACCATGTGATTACAGAGTAGTGTGCAAAGATAATGATAGCTAGCAGTGTGTTAGAGTCCCGGGCCACATTGAATCATTCAGTGAATCATTTAATGATAATTGAATGACAACTGAATCAGTTCCAGTGATGAATGAATCAACTAGGGATGGCGAAAACTAAAAAAATTCTTGACCGACCACCGAGCCTCATTAGCCGGTTGAAACCGGTTAACCGATTAGTTTAAAATATGGTACACTATTTGAAATAACAGCCATTTCGAGCCGCGCCTGCAATTTCGCAACTCTGTCGCATATGGCCGCGATCACACCGAACGCGTCTTTTAGTTCTAAAAACGCGAGGCGCACAGCACTGCCTTTTTTTTTTTGGTGACTTTTAATAAAAGAGCGTGCTGCGTTTTTTTATGTTGCTAAGCAACGACCAAAACAGCTGTCCTGTCAGTCAAATCAAAGGATTATTGCGCGAGCACTCTAAAATCTTAGTTTTATGCTGTTAAGTAAACTGTCATATTAGCAAAAACCCTAAATAATACAGCTCCGGGTTACCCACGATAGACAAAAGGTTTCTCCTCTATTTCTTGCAGTCTCCGGACTTTTTAAGCAACCGTAAAATTCCGTCACCACAACAGAAGGCCCGCCTCTCCATTCATTCGATTGGACAATGGAAAAGAACGCGAATGACGTTAGGCGTTTTTCCGCTCAGAGTTGATTTTTTTTTCAACTTCACGCGCTCAGAGCGCTCCTGCAAAAACGCGAGGCGCCTGGGGCGCATAAGCAGAACGCTCACTGCCAACAGAAAACCATTCAAAAGAGGCGCCTCCAACTGCAAAAACGCGTTCGGTGTAATCGCAGCCTCTCTCTGCCGCTCTGCCTCCCGCACACACACACACACACACACACACACTGCCACTCACGTCACTTTTTTTAAATCCCCCTACAGCGCGAAACATGAGTCCCGCAAACGCGGCGCCGAAGAGCTTGTTGTATGTAATCGTAGGACAAATGGCTCCTTAGTTTCAAATGGTTTGGGTACAAGGTGATCGCTTTGAAAATAATAAAGGCGCTTGTCTAGGTTAGAAGCTCATTTGAAACATTGCCACGGCTCATTTAAGAAAATGACAGCTCCGAAGAGACGCCGCTTTAGTTGAGGTAGTGCTAACCATAATAAAGAAAGATGATGATCATCATCACCTTATCGGTTACCACTGAAATGTAGATGTAAATGTATTTCCAAATCTAAGCCCATCTTAGGCCGCGATCACACCGAACGCGTTTTTGCAGTTGGAGGCGCCTCTTTTGAATGGTTTTCTGTTGGCAGTCAGCGTTCTCCGCGCTGCTTATGCGCACTGGGCGCCTCGCGTTTTCGCCGCCTGCTGCGCCTCGCGTTTTTGCAGGAGCGCTCTGAGCGCCTGAAGTTGAAAAAAAATCAACTCTGAGCGGAAAAACGCCCAACGTCATTCGCGTTCTTTTCCATTGTCCAATCGAATGAATAGAGAGGCGGGCCTTCTGTTCTGGTGACGAAAGTTTACCGTTGCTTAAAAAGTCCGGAGACTGCAGAAAAGGAGGAGAAACCTTTGTTGTCTATCGTGGGTAACCCGGAGCTGTATTATTTAGGGTTTCTGCTAATATGACAGTTTACTTAACAGCAAAAAAACTAAGATTTTAGAGCGCTCGCGCTATAATCCTTTGATTTGACTGACAGGACAGCTGTTTTGGTCATTGCTTAGCAACATAAAAAAACCGCAGCACACTGCTCTTTTTTAAAAGTCACCAAAAAAAGGCAGTGCTGTGCGCCTCGCGTTTTTAGAACGAAAAGACGCGTTCGGTGTGATCGGGGCCTTATGCGGAATGTTGCCTAATAGACTGCAACATGATAAAACCAATGGATAAAACAGGCACCTTCAGAATGCGTAAAAGACGCACCGGCACTTTTTTTTTTTAACCGACTACCGACAACTTTGACCGGTTAACGTTGATACGGTCAACCACCGGTCAAACGGTCATCGGTTAACATCCCTAGAATCAACATCTGACTCAATTAGCAGACTGTGAGTCATATGATAGCATGTAGTGTTGATGCTTTATATACAGTGTCTTGCGAAAGTATTCATACTCCTTATTCTTTTTCACATTTAGTTATGTTGCTGCCTTAAATTTTTTTAAATGACTTTTTTCAGTCTACACCCGTACACCATAATGGCAAATAAAAAAAGCAGGTTTTTAATATCTTTGCAAATTTATTGAAAAAAAAAAAAAAAAACTTAAATTATTCCATTGCATAAGTATTCATATCTTTATCTGGGACAGCTGAAATTTAGCTCAGGATCATTCATATTGCTTGTAGATGTTACTACACTTCAAGTGAAGTTAACCTGCGTCAAATTCAATTGAATGGGTATGGTTTGGAAAGGCACACACATCTTAATAAAAGGAATAACTGCTGAAAATGCATGTCAGAGCAAAAACCAAGCCCTCAGGTAAAAACAAACTGCCTGTAGAGCTCAGGGGAAGAGTTCAGAAAAGAAAAAAAAAAACTGCATTGATAGTTCACAGAAGCATGTGGTCTCCATTACCCTTAATGGAAGAAGTTTGAAACAGCCAGGACTCTTCCTAGAGCTGGCATCCTGGACAAACTGAGCAACTGATAGAGAAGGGTCTTGGTTAGAGTGGTGACCAAGAACCTAATGGTCACTCTAGCTGAGCTCCATGATCATATATGCAGATGGGAGAAACTTACAGAAGGACAAACATCACTGCAACACTCGACCGATCTGGACTTTATGGTGGTGTGGCAAGACTCAATCCTCTCCTCAGTAAAAAGACAATGAAAACACACATGGAATTTACAAAAAAGCATCTAAAGGACCTTCAGATTTCAGAATGTGAGAAACAAGATTCTCTATGGTCTGATGAACTTCAATTCCAAGAATCATGTTTAAAAGGAAACCTTGCACTGCTCATCTCCTCCAGAATACCATCCCAGAAGTAAAGTGTGCTGGTAGCAGCCTCATGCTGTGAGGCTGTTTTCCAGTGGCAGTGACTGAGGGACTCGTTAGAATAAAAGAGAAGATCAATGCACCAAAATATTGATTTAGCCTTAATGACAACCCAGTCCAGAGCATTCAGAACCTCAGACTGGGCAAAAGGTTCACCTTCCAACAGGGCAATGACCCTAAGCACACAACAAGAGTGACTTATAGACAACTCTGTGAATGTCCTTGAGTGGCCCAGCCACAGCCTGGGCTTCAACCTAATCAAATATTTCTGGAAAAACCTGAAAATGTCTGCCAAACCCCATTTAAGCTGACAGAGCTTGAGAGGTGAAGAGGTAAGGAGAAGAATGGCAGATAATGGCCAAATGTTGATGTGCAAATCTTGTCGCATCATACCCAAAAAACTGTAAAGGTGCTTCAGCTAAGTACTGAGTTAAGGGTATGAATACTTATGCAATGCACTTATATCAGTTTTTATTTTTTTTTATAAATTTGTGACAATTCTTTCTATCATTCATAAATGCCACTACTATTTATTTATTTATTTATTTATTTAATGTAGTTAGTAAAAATACTGTCTAGAAATTATAGTCAAACACAAGAAATCGAAAGCAGAAAAATAAATCTTATTTTTGAGCTCTGCTGAGCCTTTTGTCCTTGTGGGCATCTCACCATCAGTGACATGTTCCAGAGACTTCCGCTGTAATGTGACTGTCACCGTTTATTTGCTCTGTGTGCTTTCTTTATTCTGGGCCATCTCCCTCTCTCTCTGTCTCTCTCTCTGTCTCTCCTTGTCATATACTTTTCCATCCCACCTCCCTCCTTCCTGTTATATTCACTATTCTCTCTCTTTCTCTTCATTTGTTTCCCTCGGCTGCATTTCCTCTTGTCCTCTACTTTGTCATTTTATCCACCCCACACTCTTGCTCTGTCTTTCTCAGTCCCCTCTTGCTGTTCTCTGCCCCTGTGGCAAGAAAAAAAAACAGTGGAGGAAGGAATCAACATAATTACTGGCGATATTTGGGTTGGTTGAAAAGGTTGAAAGAAAAATACAGTATGAAATGGCACAGTTTAAGTTGCTCCCTGTCAAATGCAGCAACGCCCTCTTGTCCTCCTCCTCAGCATGTAACAAAGTCCTTTCCGGCGCCACCCAAATTTCGAGTGAAGTGCACAAGAACATTCTTGGTTTGATACCAGTTTCAATGCTACCACCTACTGTAGAGCAGGCCAGACTTCAGCCGGTTTTAGCGTTCTGACAGAGCGCTGTGCTTATAGCGTGTTAACAGCCTAACAGTAATTATACTGGCAGCAGCAAGCTAAAACCCTCTCAGAGAAATTCTGTCTCTAACTTCATCCTTTTTAATGCTCCGCCAACTAGTTGATTAGTCATTCAGACAACCCATCGGGTAGTCGGTTTTGAAAATATCTGGTTTTGCAAATCACTAAAAAAAACCTGCGCTTCAGTGACTTTCGGAAGTTGTGCAGCAGGCAGAACTGATGGATTTCACCACCTCTAACTGTCTTACTGCGTAATATCAAGGGATGTGAGTCTATAAAAACTGCCTTTCAGAAGTTTGGGATCACTAAGACTTGTAATGTTTTTTTTTTTTTTTAAAGTAGTCTCTTATGCTCATCAAGGCTGCTTTTATTTGATCAAAAATACAGAAAAAAATGTAATATTGCGAAATGTTGTTACAATGTAAAATAATGGATTCTATTTTAATATACTTTAAAATATAATTGATTCCTGTGATGCAATGCTGAATTTTCATCCAGTGAGCCATTACTCCAGTCTCCAGAAATCATTCTAACATGCTGGTTTATTATTAGAATTTTCTATGTTTGCAACTGTTGTGCTGCCAAATATTTTTGGAACCTTTTTTTCAGGGTTCTTTGATGAGTAAAAAGTTCAAAAGCATTTATCTTGTCTAACAATATAAGCCTTTGCTATCACTTTTTGTCTGTTTAACACATCCTTGCTGAATAAAAGTATTAAATTCTTTCAAAAAAGAAAGAATAAAAATGTTCTGACCCCAAACTTTTGAACGGTAGTGTATATTGTTAGAAAAGATTTTAATAAATGCTGTTCTTTAAACTTTTTATTCATCAAAGAATCTTGAAAAATGTATCACTAGTTCCAAAGAAATATTAAGTACTGATAATAAATCAGCATATTAGAATGATTTCTGAAGGATCATATATTTTCATGTATATTAAAACAGAAAAATGTTATTTCTCATTGTAATAATATTTTACAATATTGCATTTTTGATTTAATAAACAGCCTTGATGAGCAGAAGAAACTTTTTTTTAAATCTTACTGATGAATGTCAGTGTATATAAATATACTACCACTAATAATAATAAACCTAAACCTAATTTTTCCTTAGATGATCACATGCTTAAATATGTGCTGTAAATATTTTTCTTACTTTTTGTACTTTTTATTAGAAATTAGACTTTTAATGGCAGGAACTCTCTAAGGATGAGTGTTTGTGGGCATTTAATGATTTGCTCATCTGTTATTTAGCGTGGGTTAATCTAAGCTTTAATCTTGGCTGCTCCAGGGCAGGATCTTTGGAAACGCTCTGCAAAGAAGTTTAGGCTCAGGGTTTAAATTTAGGATCCGAGGCATGAATATGCAAAACAGAATCAGCCGTCCTTTGAAATTTTTGGTGATCTGCTGTCCTCATGTATTCTCTCAAATACACACAAAGTTGATGATCCCATAAGTTTTCATTCATTTTCATATATTTTGTGTCTGCTCTGTCTCTCTTTCTCAGTCTGAGATAAGCACACTTCTCAAAAGATAGTAGCACCGGCATATTGAGGTCAGCGTGAGGAGTTGGAATGGACAAAAGAGGTCAAAAATGGCTATGCTGGCTTTAGTCCGCTGTGGCTTAAGACGTGTGTGTGTGTGTGGGATGGGGTCACGATGAGTCTGGCCTGATTGAGCTGTGTCTAATCCTTTCTACTGTTTGAGCGTCACACGGCGTTACAGGTTTGCAGACGTTTATTGCTATTTATATGTGGGTTTGCAATTTGATTTGTTAATCTAGTGAGATTGCATTTTTCAAAAAGTAATGTGATAAAATGCAATTAACCATACCCTCTTTGACTCATACGTAAATGGCATAAAAAGGATATTATCCTATTTAAGCCAGATAGACTAGATGGATTGCTGTGAACTGTAGGTCATTTATGATAAATGGCTTATGCTTGATGATATGAAATACATCAACCAAATTATGAGTTTCTGAAGCCTTTTTCAGATAGTCTGTCTTTAAATTACTGTATCATCATTTGAATGCTTTCCACAGCCAATTTTGATGTTGTACTAAAAGCAATTAAATGACCATGTAGTGTAATAAATTAAACTGAATAGAAATAAATCAACTGGCAACACAAAGCAGCATGTTTTGTTTCATCAACAGTAAAGACTTGCCTTGTCTTTGTGGCAGTTTCTCGGTTAACGTGACTGTTTCTGCACATGAAAGCTAATGGATCTGAACCAATAAGCCTTGTGACCCGTCCTGACTCCAGTGTGTAGAAAATGCATTCGTGAAAGTCTCTCATTTTTGCCATTTTGCGCTCCTCGTTATGACTGCTGTTATTATCATCCTGGCAACCAGGCACAAATAGCGTAATTATTCCGCTTCCCATTTCCGTGGGATAATTGAAGCATTATTCGGTGATAATGGAACTGAAATAGATCTTGCACAGCTTGCTTCCGGCGTGCTTTACTGGAGGTGGCTGTGTGATATACTGGTCAGCTCACTGTGAAAATAACCCTTTTTTTTTCTTTGCTACAAGTAATTGTGAAGTAAATTTTTACCCTCGCCTCGAGTCCATAAAGTGAACAACTAAACTTGATGCCATGTTTTATTTTATACAAGTAACTTTTTCTTTTTCTTTTTCTTTTTCTTTCTTTCTTTCTTTCTTTCTTTCTTTCTTTCTTTCTTTCTTTCTTTCTTTCTTTCTTTCTTTCTTTCTTTCTTTCTTTCTTTCTCTTTCTTTCTTTCTTTCTTTCTTTCTAGTATTTTAGAAAAAAAATCTCAAATGATTTTATTGCAGAACCTCTATTTTATATTGAACCAGATGTAACCATAATTGTTTATTCAAAAAGGTCATTGAAATAGTACCATGAACTATTTAATGTCATGTCATTTTCATCAATTTTACTCTTATTAAAATATGTGATACACTACCAGTCAAAAGTTTTTGAACAGTAAGATTTTTTTTATTTTTTTTAAAGAATGCTCTTCTGCTCACCAAACCTGCATTTATTTGTTTCAAAATACAGCAAAATCAGTAATATTGTGTAATATTTTTACTATTTAAATTAACTACTTTCTATTTAAATATATTTTAAAATGTAATTTATTTTTGTGGTCAAAGATACATTTTCAGCATCAATACTCCAGTCTTTAGTGTCACATGATTCTTCAGAAATCATTCTAATATGCCGATTTGCTGTTCAAGAAACATTTTATTATTATTATTATCGTTATTATTATTATCAATATTTAAAACAGTTGAGTACCTTTTTTCAAGATTCTTTGATTAATAGAAAGCGACAAATATCAGCATTTATCTGAAATAAAGTTATACACTATTCCATTTAAAAGCTTGGAGTTTTTATTTTTGGAAAGAAATTTTAGAAATTAATACTTATATTCTACTCAGATGTTTTCAACATAATACTGATAATAATAAATGTTTATTGAGCAGCAAATCAGAATATTAGAATGATTTCTGAAGGATCACGTGACTGAAGTAATGATGCTAAAAATTCAGCTTTGAAATCACAGGAATAATTTACATTTTAAAATATATTCAAATAGAAAATTATTTTATATAGTTATTTTAAATAGTAAAAATATTTCAAAATGTTACTGTTGCAGGCTTGGTGAGCAGAAAAAAGAAAAAACATTAAAAATTTTACTGTTCAAAAACTTTTGACTGGTACTGTACATTTAAGTCATCAAATTTTACTGCACAGGCAAATAGCACAATATGCACAATATATTTTAAATGTATAAGTTTGTAATGTTTTATATACTGTTCAGGATATAACATGCATATTTAAGTTGCTTCTCCCCTTATTATCAGCAGTGTGCAACAAAAAGAAATTAACTTTACTGTCCTTTTTTGTGTCTTAACCCCCAACTTTTAAGGACCCAGAAACGTCCCAGGTTACGTATGTAACCCTGGCTTCCTGAGGGAACGAGACGCTGCGTCCAAAAACGCTATGGGGAACGCCATTGGCGAACCACGCTCTGAATATTGAGTGTAACAAATCCAAAGGAGGGGCGTGACGTCACGGGCGGGTGACGTAAGCAACCAGAAAGTATAAAAGCACGTGCCAGCTTGTACAGGGGCGTGAGCGCAGACCTCCCTGGTGGTTAATGTAGTAGACCACAATTGTGTTGTCGGTGCGGACCAACATATGGCGATCTCTAGTTCTGGGAGGAAGTACTTCAGAGCCCGAAACACAGCCAGCATCTCGAGGCAGTTAATGTGCCATAAGAGATGGCGAGCACACCCCAGACTGCGGGCCACTCATGACCGCTCCCATACCAGTGAGGGACACATCCGTCGCTAGCATTACCCGGCAACAAGGAGCTCCCATCACCGGGCCCTGAGGTAAGGACCAAATTCTTTTCCACATGTCTAAGGCACGTAGCACTGCCGCGTGACCTTGACCATGTGAAAATGGGTTTCCCCTCGGGGAGAACCCTTTGGTCTTAAGCCACCACTGTAGGAGTCTCATGTACAGTAGTCCAAGAGGTGTCCCGTTGAATGCTGCTGCCGTCAGACCCCACAGTACTTGGAACTGTTTTACAGTGAGTGACTGGCTGAGCGGCCACTCATGACCGCTCCCATACCAGTGAGGGACACATCCGTCACTAGCATTACCCGGCAACAAGGAGCTCCCATTACCGGACCCTGAGGTAAGGACCAAATTCTCTTCCACATGTCTAAGGCACGTAGGACTGCCGCGTGACTTTGATAATGTGTATACGGGTTTCCCCTTGGGGAGAACCCTTTGGTCTCGAGCCACCACTGTAGGAGCCTCATGTACAGCAGTCCAAGAGGTATCCCGTTGGATGCTGCTGCCATCAGAGTGACTGGCCTAGCTTGATTCTCATGACTGCAGTGAGGATCAACCCAATCCGAGCAGGTGATATGCGTGCCTGCACCGTGGTCGAATCCCACACCATGCCTAGATAAGTGGTTCTCTGTAATGGAGATAGCACACTCTTCTTGGCATTCAGTCTCAATTCCAACGTTCTCCTGTGAGCTAGAATGGATGCAAATCGTCTCTTAACCTGTTTCATAGATCCATGTGCAATCCCCATGACAACAGCTGCCACCCTGCCTCGGCAGAAGCGGGACTGAGCTGTGGGGAACAACAAAACGGGCAGTCAGCTCCCTCGAGAACTCCCATGCTTCGCTCCTTAACAGAAAACAAATAGACTGTGTGTATCCCCACTAGAGTGCGGATCAGGCAGCATTTTTCTGTCCGAGCCCGGCCCGCGTCCGACAGAGCAGTAACCGAGCCCGACCCGAACCCAACAGGCATTAAGATATTTATGTCCGAGCCCGATCCCAGCCCGACACAGTTAAAATCTTTTTTTTTTCTCATACTAATGACACATGCACTTTTTTGTGTGGAAAGCCCGCTTTTTTTTTTTTTTTTTTTTTTTGATTTATTTATTGAATTTTCATAACAAAACACACATATACATAATTAACATATAAACATTATAAAAATAATAATAAAATAAGTTGAAAAGAATCAATAAAAAAAAATACTAATTAAAATAAATAAATAATAGCTTAGTAATAAATGCGTGCTACTGACTTGACAATACAAGTGAACAATTTGGATAAATGAAATCATAATAGTACAGTGTAGATGGAAAATTACTCAAGAGAGACTGCATCCAACTGCAGAGTTCTAACATGATCAATGAAGGGTAGCCATATAGCTGAGAATTTTAACATGGAGCCACGAAGACTGTGTTTAATTTTTTCTAATTTAATAAAAAATAAAGCATCTTTTATCCACCGAGTGTGAGAAGGGGCATGAGGACCTTTCCAATGCATCAGAATACAACGTCTAGCTAGTAAAGTGAGAAAGGCTACCAGCCCAACAAAATGAGATGACAATGAGTAATTAGAAGGCAAGACTCCAAACAACCCAATAAGTGGAGAGGGAGAAAGTTTAACAGATATGGTAGCTGAAAGTGAATCAAAAACTGACTCCCAAAAAGTAAACAGAGCAGGACAAGTCCAGAACATGTGGGCTAAATTAGCTGGTTCTAGATGACACTTGTCACAACATGGATCAATATTGGGAAATATACGGGCTAGCTTACTTTTGGACCAGTGTACCCTGTGCACAACTTTACACTGTAAGACTCCATGGCGAGCGCAAACAGATGAATTATGAACACGCTTCAAAACTAACTGCCATGTCTCTGTATCTATCTCCATGTTAAGGTCTCTAGCCCAGGTAACCCGAAGACAATCAGAAGCCTGGGGCTGATATGTAAATAAATGATTGTATAAAGTAGAGATAGCTCCTCTCTGAGAAGGATTCGTATTGAGAATCATGTCGAAAAGGGTGGAGGGTGGACTCATGGGGAACCCAGGAAAATGCTTACGGGCAAAGTCCCGGATTTGCAAATATCTAAAAAAATGTGACCCTGGCAAGTAAAAAACTTGAGTCAATTGTTCAAATGAAGCGAACGTTCCATCAAAGTAAAGATGCTTAATAGAAATTATCCCCCGGTTCACCCAAGTCGCAAAGGCCCCATCAGTGAGAGAGGGAGGAAAGAGGGGGTTAAGGTTTACTGGACATAAAAGAGGTGTTGACTGTAAAGTAAAATGCCGTCTAAGTTGACACCAGATCTTTAGACAGTTCTTAACTATAATATTATTGGAAAATGTTGAAGGCGATAATGAAAGGGGAAGACAGAGAAGAGACATCAGTGAAGATTTATCACATGCAGCCTCCTCAATCCCTAACCAGGGGGGCGGCTGAACATCAGAACTACACCAGAATAACATATTTTTGACATTTGCAGCCCAATAATAAAACAAGAAGTTGGGTAATGCTAAACCACCCAACTCCTT
This sequence comes from Garra rufa, assembly GCF_049309525.1. Taxonomy (NCBI): domain Eukaryota; kingdom Metazoa; phylum Chordata; class Actinopteri; order Cypriniformes; family Cyprinidae; genus Garra; species Garra rufa. The sequence continues at coordinate 16,503,869 of NC_133366.1, forward strand.
GGTTTTTTGTAAGACACCTTTTCGTATTCTGGGAGTTTTCCCATTCCAGATAAATTGAGAAATAGAGCTGTCTAAAGAGTGAAAGAAATGCTTGGGAATAAAAACTGGTATGCATTGAAAGATATATAAAAATTTAGGCAATATATTCATTTTTATACAATTTATCCTACCTGCTAGAGAAAGAGGCAATAAAGACCAACGTTGAAAATCTTTAGTCATTTGATCCAGCAGTGGAGAAAAGTTACACTCAAAAAGGTCAGAATAGTTTTTAGTTACACAGATGCCCAGATAATTAAAATGATCTAGAGATTTCTTAAACGGGAGTGTTGAAAGAGGATAAGATATGGCCGCCGAGTTTATAGGCATTAGCTCACTCTTATTAAAATTTAGTTTATATCCTGAAACCTGTCCAAATTTCTCCAATAAGTCTAATGCTTGGGGTATGGATCTGTCTGGATCAGAGATAAAAAGCAAAAGATCATCGGCGTATAAAGACAGTTTATGCACAGATCCCCCCCTTGTGATCCCCATCATCTGACTGGACCTAAGGGCTACAGCCAAAGGTTCAATAGCAAGGGCGAACAGTATGGGGGAGAGTGGACAGCCCTGCCGAGTACCACGTCGAAGAGGAAAATATTCAGAATAGTCATTGTTGGTACGGACACGAGCTAAAGGAGAGGCATACAGAAGTTTAATCCAGGAAATAAATTTACTGCCAAAACCAAATCTTTTTAAGGTGTAAAGCAAATAAGGCCACTCCACCCGGTCAAATGCCTTCTCTGCGTCCATCGAAATAACCAATTCAGGAGTGGTGGATGTTGAAGGAGAGTATAATACATCAAATAAACGCCTAATGTTGTGGAAAGAGTGTCTTCCCTTAACAAACCCTGTTTGGTCTGTAGAAATGATTGAAGGCAAAACAGCCTCTACACGCCTTGCCAGCATCTTGGCTAAAATTTTAACATCCGCACATAACAAAGAAATAGGGCGATAGTTACTACAAAGGAGCGGATCTTTACCTTTCTTTAATATTAGTGAGATGGTGGCCTGTCTTAAGGTTTGTGGAAGAATGCCGGATTGAAAGGATTCATTAAACATGTTTAAAAGTAATGGGGAAAGTTTATCAACAAACGCTTTAAAGAATTCAGTGGGCAGACCATCAGGCCCAGGGCATTTCCCACTCTGCATTGAAAATAATGCACCTTTAATCTCATCTACAGTAAAAGGCTCGTCCAAACTAGAAGATGTCTCGGGGTCAATAGAAGGAATGTTTAAGGGGTTAAAAAAAACATCAAATTCAGCCTCTTCAGCTAAACACTCAGAAGCATACAATGAAGAATAAAAACTCCTGAATTGGTCATTAATAGTTTGAGGGTTAATAGTTGTACCATCATTGGTATTGATTTGTAAAATATTTTGAGTTGAGACAAATTGTCGAATTTGGTGCGCCAATATTTTGCCTGGTTTATCGCCAGATTCATAATAATTATAACGAGACTTAAGTAATGCTTCAATTGCCCCATCAGCGGCCAATAAATCAAATTCAGACTTTTTAATAAGCAAATCTTTGATAAGTTCAGGATCGGGTGCATCTGCACATCTGGACTGTAAGTTTGACAAGTCCCTAGAAATAGAGACCCCCTTTTCAGCAGTATTTTTTTTCCGAAAGGCAGAGTAGGAAATGACCTCTCCACGTAAATAGGCTTTGCATGCCTCCCAGATTGTTGATGCTGACATGTCCGGGTTAACATTAGTAGAAATAAAGAGATCAATGCGACTGTTAATAGTTTCAATGAAATCTGGGTCAGTAAGAAGAAATGAATTAAAGCGCCAAGGGGATCGTGTAAACGATACACCCGAGAATGAGATATCCACTGTGATGGTACCATGATCTGAAATTACTATAGGACTATAAAAACAGTTACAAACAGAAGAGAGCAACTTATTATCAATAAGAAAAAGGTCAATTCGAGAAAAGGTACCATGTACAGGAGAAAAAAAAGAAAACTGCTTATCATTGGGGTTAAAAAAGCGCCATACATCTGAGACTGCATACTGCTCCATAAACAGCTGAATGATTTTAGATGATTTAGATTGAGAAAGGGGCTTATTGGAAGAGCGATCTAGTGAGGGATCAAGATAGCAGTTGAAGTCTCCACCCAGAATAAGCTGACTAGAAACTAAGTCTGGAAGAGAGAAAAGAAAGTTTTTATAGAAGTCCTCATTATCCCAATTTGGGCCATACACATTAGCTAAAGTTAATGTACTACCAAAGATTTTCCCGGTAACAATAATAAAGCGACCATTAGGATCTGATATAACTTTAGAAACAGATAGAGGTACAGATTTGTGCACTAGGATTGCAGTCCCACGAGCCTTACTTGAAAATGAAGAATGGTAGATTTGGCCTACCCAACCTCTACGAAGTTTCATATGATCAGATGGTTTAAGGTGGGTTTCCTGCAAAAAAGCAATTTTTGTGTTTAAACTTCTCAAGTGTTCAAACACTTTATTGCGTTTCACAGGTGAATTTAACCCCTTCACATTCCAGCTGATAAATCTCAAAGCACCGCTGGATGACAAACTTGTGTTACGATTTAACATGCGCACTTTTTAGAGGTAATATTCCAATCTACAACCATGCCAAATTACCGAAGACAAAATAAAAAAGGTAGTAGCACGCAGGATTGTAAAGTTAAAGAAAGAAAAAAAAGAGAAAATAAATAAATAAAAAACAGACACCAACAACACGAACACAATAAACATACTCACCCCAAACCAGTTGCCGAAAGGAACAGTAACGAACAGCACTCTGATACAAGGATCAGCTTAGATTAATACTTCCTTATACCAATCGCACTGCCCCCACATTAAAGTGTAAATAGATTTAAAGAACACAAGTTAAACCTTATCAATCGAACATATCAAAATAAAACACAGAGCCCTGAAGCTAAAACGTATGCAAACCGAACGGGCTACCTATGCAGAAAAACTGCATTAAACTAACAGCAAACCTACCAAGCAAGGATTAATACACGTATCAAGATTCAAAGTTAAAAATAAATAAAAAAATAAATGAAATAGATTTAAAGGGGGAAAAAGGCCAACACCGCAAAAATAGCAACGGCTCAATAAGTCATCACTAAACAGAAAGTGTCCGTTCGCTTTCTTATGAGTTCGTGTAAACCTTTAACGAACTTGACAGCATCCGAAGTAGACAGGAGCACAGTTTTTTATTCGTTGGGTAGAGTGGTGCGCAACCAAAACCACAGTGCAACTGTGGATACTGAAATGAAGATACAAAACTTAATAAAAAAAATGGACCGGTTATTTACGCAACTACAGTCCATAGTAAAACGACGTGAAAAAAGAAGAAAGAGTCAGCACCACAATACCAGCAACGGTGTAACAAGGCATCAATAATCAGAAAATGCCCGTTGGCCTTCTTAGGAGCTCGTGTTTAAGTCCTGAACGAACTTGACAGCATCCGATGCAGACATAAGGAAAGTTTTATCCCCGTTGGGTAGAGTGATGCGCAGCCTGGCTGGATAAAGGAGCGCGGGCTTGTACCCGCGTTTGTAAAGCTCAGCCATCGAATCCCTGTACTCGGCGCGCTGCTTCAATACGTCGGGGCTGTAGTCATCAAACATGCGAATCTGATAGTCCTTATAATGCAGGACGCCCCTTTTGCGAGCCTCGCGGATTACAAGGTCTTTAACTTGAAATCGGTGAAAACGCAAGATGACTGGCCGCGGTTTTCCTCCCGGCGCTGGCTTGGGTGCGAGGCTCCGATGTGCTCGATCAATCTCGGGGGGCGAACTGAGGACCTCCGAACCAAGCACATCAATAAGCAGCTGAGAGAAAAACGCTGATGGACGAGGGCCTTCAATCGATTCAGGCAATCCAATGATTCGAATGTTTTGACGTCTGCTGCGACCCTCCAGATCAGCTACTTTGTGTTTGAGCAAATCATTGTCTTTCTGCAACGCAGAGAAGGCACCCTCAAGTTGCTGGAGCCGTTGGTCAACTGATGTAGCGTTTACTTCGAGAGAATCAATGCGTTGCCCGTGATCGTTAATTGTTGATCGGATGCTATCCAGCGTAGACGCAAGGGAGTCGAAAGAGGATTTGAAATCGGCCGAAAGGGCCGCTCGGTGTTCGTCCAGCAGCGAGCTTATGTCGGCCATGGAAATCGGCGGGCACTCCTTTTCCCTTTCTGCTTGTTTTCCTTTAGCTTTAGACATGATAAGACAAGCTAAACAAATACAGCCCGTTTGCGAAACTTTGTTGACTCTACCGATGAAAAAATAAAGGTTTAACAAGAAACTTAAAGATAAAACCGCGGGAGCAAGCTAAGCGTGCGACTACTCTGCACACCTCATAACCGGAAGTCTCGAAAGCCCGCTTTTATTAAGCAACTGTAGGAAGGCGTTCGGAAATGTCAACAGATGAGCGCATCAGTGCACACGGGGCAAAAAGCGCTGTTATAACACAGGCGCACTATCGCGCTGATGTAACCGAGCCCGACCCGAACCCGAGCATCCTTTCTAAATATCTGTCCGAACCCGGCCCGGCCCGTCGGGTTCCGTCGGGTACCATCGGGCTCGGCTCGGGTATCCATCCTCTAATCCCCACCCAAATAACGCGGGTAGAGATGAACACACAATCTAAGATGCTGCTGCTAATATTCTTTGCCCCTAGCTTAGACATTGTCACTCAAATAAAAGTTGTGCAAACTGGCACAGAAAAGGAGTGACAAACAGACAACAACACACAGAGCGCTTCGCTGAAATGACTGAAGCTGACGCCGGTTCCGCCGCACGTGCTTTTATACTTCCTGGTTGCTTACGTCACCTGCCTGTGACGTCACGCCCCTCCTTTGGATTTGTTACACTCAATATTCAGAGCATGGTTCTCCAATGGTGTTCCCCATAACGTTTTTGGACGCAGCTCGAGTTCCCGGAAGGGAACCATAATGGTGTTCTAAAACCTATAATGTACAACATAAATGGCTTTTTAATCTCCAAAGGACTGTATAACCAATTCAAGAACTATATAGTGCGGAGAATAGGTTTTTGATAAGCAGAAGGTTTTTGTTGAACTTAAGGTGCTGCAGACCCACTGACCCACTTTATTTTGAAGGGTTGAAGTGTAAACCAGTTACACAAATTTTTAGGAGTAACACTGACATGCTGAGCAGGAGAGGTCTCAAACGTGTGGTTTAATAGCTGTTAAGTGTGTTGTGCGGGACTCTGGAGTTTGTGTGTTTGACACTGTGCTTTAGGGAGTGTTTGACACGGCGACTGAGCCTGTCGGGAGCCTCTCTTGAGGATTCACTGACAGCTACATCAGAAAAGAGGAAATACGAGACACAGTTTGAGCACAAAAGAATGGTGATGCCCAGAAAGCCCTTTTTTTGTGTGTGCAGCTCACTGACAAGTGAAGAACCGTGACTGGAGCAAACAGCAGATGATCGTTTGATCTCATGCTGATTCTTCTCACACCAGACTGTTCTAATATGTGTCAAGGAGATGGAAAAACACATTTTATTTAATGAAAAAAGTTCAAGCCAATGTTCTTGATGCCAGTGTTTGGAAAATAATCGGTTGAATCTGTTTAACATCAAAATCATCTGAACTGAATACAGTTTGTCATGTTATTTTAAAGTACAAATGATGTAAGATTATCCTGAACTGACTCCAGAACTGAAACAAATCTGAAATTAAATACAAGCTTAAATAGATATAAAAAAAATGACAAAAGCATATTGGCACTCAAACAGTGTTTTCTTAAAATTAAAAAAGGAGTTTTAAAAACACAAAAAAGTGAATGGGAACTATTCATTCACTCAGAAGATGTGTTCAAACTTTATTAGTATTTCTGAATAATTATGTTACTTAAAAATGCACAATTGTCCACTTTTCATCGTTGTAAAACTTTCCTTTCGTAAAAGGATTTACCATATTTCCAGATTTCTTTTTTAAAAACAGAAATGTTTGCATTAAAAAATGTGTGTACATCTTCAATTATTATTCCAAAGGTTCTCTATTTTCTAGTGAATCAAACATTTACTCTACAGATTTGTTCAAACACACCGATTCATGAATGTAACATCAGAAGTATTTCTGTTGCAGAGGTGAAATGGAACACTCAAAAAAAAAAAAACTCTGTAAACTCTGTAAAAGTTGTTTCTTTGTGAAATCGCATACTCCCTCATACTCTTTTCTCCACATTTGCTCGCAGCTTGAAGGCTTTTTACTCTTAAGTTTCCACTCAGTCAGGTAAACTTTTTTTTCCTCCTGCTATGCAGGCCTGATCCTGTACCTCAGATGTCTACCTTAATCAGGAACCACCTGCTTACATTACCGGTGTTCAAAGGGCCTGAAGCTGGGCTTCGTACGTGCATATGTTTTTTGTAATGAGTATCTGGATGCAGGATCTAAAGATGCAGGATGGAATCTAGGCCAGTACTCTAGTGAATGACAATATGATTGAAAACGCCTACGTTACAGGATCCCCCCTACCAAATGAAAGTTAATAGTCACTAACCTAAGGCATCATAGGTGGAGGGTGTATAGTTTTTGAGTTGTGGTTCTCCAAAATCTATTTATTCAGTAGCTGATTCGAGCAAAGTGGCTTACGGCCAACACTTAAAGAGATAGCTCTTTCAAAAATGAAATTTACTCGCCCTCAAGCCATCCTAGGTGTATTTGACTTTCTTTCAAACGAATGCAGGCAGAGTTATATTAAAAAATGTCTCTTCCATACTTTATGTATGGCTGTTGAGATTTTGGAGTCCAATAAAGTGCATCCATCCATCATAAAGTATACTCCACATGGCTCCAGGGGATAAATAAAGGCCCTCTCAAGTAAATCGCTGCATTTGTGTAAGAAAAATATCCATATTTGAATTTATAAACCATAATCTCTAGTTTCCGCTAACTGTCGTATGTGCAATGATAAACAAATTTTTGTGGTGAAGTAAATAATACAGAAAAAAAATAAATTAAATTTAAATGATTTATTTCAGACAAATAGTCAATTTAATATTAGTACTCAATTTAAGCTTGTAGAATTTAAAATTTGAACTTATTTTACTTGGAATTGTTTGTTATTTTTTTACAAAGATTTTTTTTAAAAGTCATGATCACGTTGTTCCCATCATGCTCTTGGGCATGAACTTTTTTGCTGTTTTCGAGATGTATTTAAATTGTTTTATGGTTGCTTTTGTCGTTATGGTTAAGTAACTTGCTGTTTTGTAACATCTAAAGTTCATTTTCTACTCAAAATGACCCATTCATACTCACATATATTCACTAATTGTTACCATCATTGTGGATCATGCGCCAAGTATTGAGGTCTCTGTGTTCATTTGGTTAGTAACTACATTAAATCAACATATAACCTTAAAAACAACAAGGAGCTTGCTTGTCTTCTTGCTTACGTACATGTTTGTAAGTGAACCACATGCTTTAATGGCTTTTTTTATTTCAGTTCTATAATGTTTGAGTAAAAAGGTTTTCAAACTGAGTGAATTGTACTTGAGGACTGCAGGGTAAACTTAAAATAATTAAGTAGAAATTACTCATCAAACTCTAACTATACACGTTACATTTACTTATTTCCTTTGCTAATTTTACTTTACTTAGTTAAGTAGATTTGACTTAATTCCATACTTAAATTTTACTTAAAAAAATATGCATGCAAAAACTTAAAAATTAAACTTAAAAAAATAAAAATTAAGTACATCTACTTATTGTTTTTTTCAGTGTGCGTTTACGAGAGAGTGACGTTCCAGTGGATGACGTATTCAATGAATACTGAATGTGTAAATCTTCAATTATTTTACCAAAGTTCATGTGATATCTAGGATCTCAGATACCAAATTATTTTAAAAGTTTATGAAGTTTGAGAACTTTGCGACTGTTTTAGGTTCATAATTAATATTTGAGACATTTAAATCACATTCTGGCTAATATATTATGGTCCCTCTAGTCTGCGTGTTTGTTTTTCCTCATTAAAAGTGAGATAATATAGTCTGACTTGCAGAACAATGTCTGGATCCCACATTAAGACTCATTCCGGAGTCATTAGCTTTTAATGTAATGCGGCGTCTCAATATTTTATAGTCTCAATTTTAGTGTTTTAGCTTGATTGATGTGCAACGTTTAAAGACTTTTCAATGGAGAAGCTTTTCAGACTTAATAATAGATGTGCGGCAGGCTCACCGGCCTTTGATTTTGTTAAGAAAGTCATGAAGCATGAAACTGATAACTGAGTCTGTGATGTCTGCACCTTTTTCCTTTTATCATCCCATTAAACTGTCATTCTTTGTTTTTAACATCTCTTTCATCCTTTCAAATTTTCACTCTGTTTATTTTCTCTTATGCCTTTTCTTTCCACAGTAAACATGACGAGCGCTACGTCCCCAATCCTGCTAAAATGGGACCCCAAGAGTCTTGAGATTCGCACACTGACTGTGGAGAGGTTGTTGGAGCCATTGGTCACACAGGTAATGTCTTCTTGGTAAATTTTCACTGCTTGCATTTTCTTCTTTGCAGGTCTATTCATTGAATGTATGAACCATATTGAATCTTGGTTTTGTTGAAAGCGGCCTGTCACTCCCAATGTACTTCACTAATTGAGTATTGAGCATTCAAAATGAATATATCAGTGATGATCGTAACAGCATTAATGGCATGTTTGCTTCAGCTAAAGGTTTCTTGGATTTTGAAGTTGGTCTAGTATTGTCTGATTACTAGACAAGGTAGAAAACAGTTTGAAGGCCTTGTCAGTGATGTGCAAGTTAAATATAAGTTGTACTCAGATGCTGGATGTTACATTGTACATTGTCTCCAGAACTCCAGAGCTCACAGAAGGAATCACAATTTACAGTTGTTTTTCTTTGTTCCCTTGTGCCTAGGATATGTCTCGTTGGGCTTAAAATACAGAGTGAACTTTGCAAATGAAAAAACAAGCAAACTTTTTGGACTTCCATACCATCAGTCAAAAGTTTTGACACACCTGCTTATTCTTTGTTTTTGCTATTTTTCACATGTTAGAATTTTGAATAGTCATCAAAACACAACTGGGAATTATGTAGTGACCAAAATGAAGAATGAATCTTACATTAGAGCTTCTTCAAAGCTACTTTCTTTCTTGAGATATATCAAGATAAATGTAAGTTTGGTTAAGTGTGTCCAGTGGTTTACTGGTTGTTTGTCAGAGCAACTTCCACAACCATTCAAAAGTTTTGGGTTTGTAAGAATTTATTTTAGAATGGTATGAAGAAATTAATAATAGCAGTGATTATTCAGCATTAAGTTACTGTATAGACTTCTCCATTGAAAAACTGTTTCAAGTAAATGCTGTTTTTTAACTTTCTATTCATCAAACAATTCTGAAAAAAGTATCCAAAATATTACTCTGCGTTACAGTTTTCAAAACTGATAATACTAAAATGTTTCTTCTTGAATGCCAAATTAGGATATAAGAATGATTTTTGAAGGATCGTGTGACACTAGTGCTTGCAAATGCGTGACACTACAATTTTTAACTTTTAAAATATATAAATACATTTAAATTAGGGATGCACCGAAATGAAAATTCTTGGCCAAAGCCGAACAAAACTACACACTGGGCTGAAGTCCAAAGGCCAATTACCAAACACCATTTTTCATGTTTTTCTCCCATGTATTTCGCCAATTTTTTCACTATTGATAAATTAAATAGCCAATATTTGCTTTTTACAGTTTGTCTTGCTTTTCAAAGAAAAAAAATCAATTACAAAAAACCTGTTTAAAAATATTTATTAAAATAAATTGTTGTTGTTGTAAACACTGAATATTTAAATATTTTAATAGACATTATAGCCTACCAACAAAGCACAATTTAACTTAAAATTAATAAGTTAGTAAAATAATATTCTTTGGCCATTTTTAAGACCCCCCTTCTTGAATCAGGCGTGTGTTTTTAATGTACAAATAAATGCAGCCTTGCTGAGCAAAGGAAAATGTTATAATAAATGTATTAATGGAGCTTTTGTAATGATTGTCATCATTATTTTTGATCCTTTTTTATTTGATTTTACAGAACAACAGTAAAATTACTAACATTTATGAATGTTGACTTTTATTTTGGTGGAAACCCGCAAGAAGACCTCAGTATTACTTTTTGCTGACAGCAGCAGATTTATGAATTTTCATCACGCAGATTTCCCTCGTGCTTTGGACTTTGAACCCTGGCTAATGAGCTCGTCGCTGTCAGAATAAATACAATTTGTACGTGTATTAGACAACATAAAGTTCTGTAGTTTATTTACTAATTATTTACTAATGGTTTAAGTTGATTTTTGCGTCTTTCTTGGACAGTTTTAAATACTTTCACACTGCCGACATTTTTGCTGCATTAGTGCGCACCTCTATTTGATCGTGTCACTTCATTGTTTGGTGTAATTTATTCGGCCTTTTCGCTTATTCTGAATAATTTCGGTTTCTGAACATTCAATGCATCCCTAATTTGAATTATTTTAAATTACAATATTATTTATTGTTTTAACTGTATTTTAATCAAATGCAGTATTAGGGCTGCACGATAGATCGTTTCAGCATCGTCATCGCGATGTACGCATAAATAAAGTAATTAACTCATGTTTAAAGGTTCTTTAAAAACTACAATGCACACGTTGCTTCACCTACTTCGTGCATGCAGGCGAAATGAGCATGGGACGGGAGAAAAGTGCCAAAATGGAAGATTTGATCGCAAAAAGAAACGCAACGTCAGTCATATGGAAGTATTTTGGATACAAAAAGCATGCTGCTGACCAAAAACAGGTGCTTTGTCGGGAGTGCCTGGCAGTTGTTGCCACAACTCGCGGAAATACTACGAATTTAAGGGACCGTTCACATCGCGCCTAAAACGCGTGGAAAACGCTAGGCGCGTCGCTTTCTCCTTCTTTCCAAAGCGCTCTGTAACTTGAGTGGCAGAGTGACGTCTGCCGTTGCTAAGCAACCATGACCCACACTCTCCCAAAGACGCGGAAGTTTCAGCAAAGATAAATAAACAAAGATAAATGGATTTCCAAAACTAAAAATTGCTTGTAGTAGCTCTGCTGCTAAAAAATGTTATCCCTGTAACAGCTATGATCGGCTGTTCCTCCATCTTGGCTAAGCTTTTAATGTTTTTCGTGAAAGGAAGAAGCTGATTTCCCTTTCATCAGGGTAAAAGCAACATTCATTATTAATTTCATATTAGAGCCTTGATTTGCCTGAATTGACAGTGAATAAGGTGAGTCAAACTGTTTATGAAACTACCCAAAATAAGCTTTAAAAAGTATTTTATTTCAGGGTTTTGATTATACTGTACTTTTAAATTTTTTTTATTCTTTGAAAATGCTTACAAAATTACCCCAATTATTCTTGTATTATTATTTGATTTTTAAGCAGTTCAAAACAACCTGATGAACATAAATGAATTTGTACACATATATATCGCAAGAAAAAAATATATTGCAATGTAATTTTTTCCCAATATCGCGCAGCCCTATGCAGTATTTACGAGGCTCAAAAACATTATAAGAAATCTTACAGACCCAAAACTTTTTTAAATGGTGAATTCAGTCTTTTTCCCTTCAAAAAAAGCGGAGATCATTATTGTCTGAAGGACAATTACATTTCCCATTAAACAGTATTTTCTGTATTCTGAGCAATTATGTGTCGTTAAAGCGCTGTTTTACAGTCTTTATAGCTTTCTCAGGGAATTAGTTGTTTTAATGAAGTGTTAGATCTTATAAAACAAAAGCATATCTTCTCCTAAAACGACTTCCCATTAAAAAGAGACCTGGAGCTTTTTTCTCTTCTCAACATTAATTGATGGCTGAGTGCAGATGCTGGGCACGAGCTCACTATACATTAGATAAGTCCCTAGCATAGATAGCTTCCTCCTGTTTCTTCTGGGAGAGAAAAGGGGAATTGTGACTCTTGGGTCATGCATAGACTGTAAAGTTTTGGAATTGACATTGCTGTACTGTAATCACCTTGTTTGAACCAACTTGTTTAGTGTTCGCTTATTTTGACAAAAGAAATTAGACTGTGCAGACATTGTAATATCCCATAGCAATTCCCCCAGGAATTTATCTTTCATTTTCTCCACTGTATTTACTCACACATGCTTTGATCTAATGAAGATGTACCTGGACCTCTCACAGAGATGCCATTTACCATGCACAGTTCTGAGGACAGACAGTCCAGTTGTCTAGATCACAATGCCCTCAAGCTGAAATTTCAAAGCTAGGCTGGAAAATTTGTTGAGGTATATGGCCAACAGTCTGTTTCACTATTATTTGAACTTACTGCTTTGATCTAGAAGAGGACGGTTCTTAAATCCCTTGTCTGAGGGTTTCTGAATGTTCAGAGATAATTCTTAATCAGGGTTTTAGTGGTCAATAGTGGTCATGTTAGGATCATGAGGGTCGACTGATCCAACAACTGATCACTTGATTAGTGAGGTGGACAAGCTTTATATAATTCGTTTTATATATTGTTATTTAGCGTTAAACAGTTAGTTCACCCAAAAATAAAAATTCAGTTATTAATTACTCACCCTCATGTTGTTCTGAACCTGTAAGACCTTTGTTCATTTCAGAACACAAATTAGGATATTTTTGATGAAATCCAAGAGCTTTCTGACCCTGCATAACCAGCAATGCAACTTACACCTATAGAGGCCTATAAAGGTAGTGTGGACATTGTTAAAATAGTCCATATGACATTAGTTGTTCAACCTTAATTTTATGAAGCTATGAGAATACTTTTTTACACATGTATCGTGGTACTCTTGTGAAGACTGACATGAAAAAGAAATTGTTATAAAGTCGTTATTTTTGTTTTCTTTAAGCACATAGTATTCTCGTAGCTTGCAATGCTGTCTATGCAGGGTCAGAAAGCTCTCGGATTTTATAAAAAAAAATATCTTAATTTGTGTTCCGAAGATGAACGAAGATCTTACGGGTTTCATTTTTGGGTGTACTATCCCTTTTTTTCTGGCTTCCTGCTTTTTTTATTTAATACATTCTAAAAAATGCTGGGTTAAAAACAACCCAGTTTGGGTTTAATAGCCCAGCGCTGGGTAAATATTTTGGACAGAACACATGCTGGGTTATTTGATTTTAAATGTTTTCACCCAACATGCTGGGCTATTTTATTTAAGTCAGCTCAGCTATTGTTTAAAAGTGATAATATTGCTGACTTAAAAATGGTCTGGAAATTAAAATTCACGCACGTAATTACAGAGGCAACAGCAATAATCAAAAGATGAACATGTATTATTAAACAAGAACACCCATGGACAAAAATATAAGACAAATAGAATTTATTTGGATCAATATACCATAATATACAATATTACATACATTTAAACTCATTTAACAAGCATTTTTTAAATAAAACATTTTACATTTAAAAGTACCATTTTAATTTAACTGTATTAAATCATTCTCTGTAATCACTTTTCACCAAAATAGCGCTAATTCTCGTGCCAGTTTAGAATTATAACAAATAAAATCAATTTGTTATGCAAGGCAAAAGGCTTTTCTATCATGCAAAATGACTGATCTCGTTCTTGCATGTTGCGTTGCGTAAAATAAAAGAACTTACAGCACAGTAAAGACTTTATAAATAAAATAAAATGTATACAAACCTTTATTTTGCTGAAGAAATTCACCAAATCGGTGGCGCTGTAAACCGCTCTCTCCTGAGGAAGCAAAAAGCCAGTCAACAACAGCTGGGTTGTTTCGTCAGAGACAGGCTCAACTCAGCTGTTGGGTAAAAAAAAAAAAAAAAAACCTAATATTTAATAAACCCAATAAAAATTACCCAGCAGCTTAGTTACAGAAAAATATATATATATATATAAAAAAAACTCAACAAGCTGAACCCAGCATTTGGGTTAAAAAATAACCCAGCATTTTTTAAAGTGTATAAATGTATTATATTTTACAATTTAAAATATAAATTTTTTTTGGCAAACAAAGTGCTCCACAACTGAGGTTTACATTCTGCTATACAGTACTAATATATATATATATGTCATAATTTCTTCAAATTTAACCAAATGTTTGTTTTGGTAGGTTGTAGTGAAAACATTTGAGCTTGTATCTGACAAAAGTGTTTATCAAATGAAATGGTGAAATGCTTGTAAAGTGAATTTCAGAGCATGAGAGATGAATTTCATTAATATTCACGTCCTTATGAAATGAGAAGGTAGACAACAAGTGCGTATGCTTAAGTATAGTAGACAAAACTGTCTCATTCATTCACACGGTGACGATTTAATATTCCCAGACACTAGTCCATACTGTGATTTGATTAAGTGGACAAATTCTGTGATTTTCACAATTCTGTCCATGTTTTCAGCATTGCGGAAATCATAGGGCCTGAGATGTCACTCGATTTACTACGATGACAAGCCATTCCTCTTGCAAAATGTCGTACAGGAAGCATGTAATAGCTCAGAGCATAAGACACAGCCTGTGGAAGAAAGAGTTTGATTTCAGATAAACAAGCGAAGAAAAACATTTGCTCTCTGGGTGAGAGACTGATTGATATGGCCAATTTACAGCTTTTGTGGAGTTTAGCACTCAGCCTTCATCTCTCGACCCTTTGCCGCGCGCTCCCTTTCTTTCCCTCATTGTTTCTGTCTCTCGCACGCTCCTCAGCACAATGTGACAACTCCCCAAAGTTGTTCGCCTCAGCTTTCCCATTGTTCTGTCACATAATGGAGGCATATGGCACAAGGAATCATGGGAATGCTAATGGATTCTTAACACGGAGTTAATGCTTTATTTGGAATCGCCGTCAAAAGCAGCCCAGCTAAAAACAAGTCTTTGGTTCTGCACTCACTTACTCTTTTATGATCTCAGGAGGATCTGCTGAAAGAAGTAGAGGTATTGAGGTTGAACAAGGTTTTGTCATCTTGTTTACGTCCTGATTTGTGAAAAAAATCCTTAATTACAACAAAGCTAGAGTAAAATTGTATTTGTGCACCTTGTAGAACACAAAAAGATGACTGAATAAGTGATGTCTCAAATAGACACGAACACCAACTAACATTAATCAAACCTTACAGTTATTCTATATTCAACATGCAAAATTGTCTTTCATTTCAAGGAAAAGATCTTCAAGACCTCTGCATTAGCATTATGAGACATGGTGAGTTTAGTTATTGTCAAACCAAGTCAATTCGGTTTGTTTCCTATCAAGGACAAAAGAAACAGATATTGAATTTCTTGAGCGAGTGTGTGCACACACCTACGCAGGTTTTCATTGGAGTGGCACCTCAACAAAGTATTCTGTGAAATGAGCCCGTCTCCTTGAGACAGGTTAAAGTCGATAAGGACTGTAAGATAGATGAGTACTGATTTAAGGTCAAAGCTGAGGAATATACTGGAATATCTTCTACTGCATTCATTTTGATCAGAGCTGTGTTAAGCAAAGCTAATTTGTCGTATACATGTCTGGTCGATAAAACAATAACGATAATTATATCAAGTTTACTAAAGTACACTCTTAAAAATAAAGACGATGCCATTGAAGAACCATTTTTGGTTCCACAAAGAACCATTCAGTCAAAGATTCTTTAAAAAAACATTTCTTTCTTACGTTTTTATAATATGAAAAACCTTCTTTCGCCACAAAGAACCTTTTGTGAAACAGAAAGGCTGTTCAGATGTTTAATGTTCTTTATGGAACCATTTAGACAAAAAAGGTTCTTCTATGGCATCGTGAAGCACCTTTATTTTTAAGAGTGTAGATACGTTTACTCACTGAACACTAAACAGCGCTGTGATCCAGTGTGAAGTGCTTGGATTAAGCGAAGAACACAAATGACTCAGATATGATTTAGATGTTTATTTTAGTAAGGAAAAATGACTGGAAAAGTGAAAAGAATTCAAGAAAAAACGTGAGGCGTTTGTGATGTTTTGACCATATAGAGTAGTTTAAAACCACAATTAATGGTTAGGAGCGAAAACCTTTAAACTTGAAAGAAATAAGATTAAGAAATATGGCAAAAGCAATGATCACGCCAAAATTTTTCATATCACCCACCCCTTTTTTTATTTATATATTTCTTTCAAGTTCACTTCCACAACAAAAATTTACAGATAATTTACTCACCCCCTTGTCATCCAAAATTTTCATGTCTTTCTTTCCTTTCTTCAGTCGTAAAGAAATTATGTTTTTTTGAGCAAAACATTTCAGGAATTTTCACAATATAGTGGACTTCTATGGTGCCCACGAGTTTGAACTTCCAAAATGCAGTTTAAATGCAGCTTCAAGGGTCTCTAAACAATCCCAGCCAAGTAAGAAGGGTCTAACCTAGTGAAAGATCAGTTATTTTCTAAAAGTTTTTCCAACATACCCTAACAGTTAGAGCCATTTGAAGCTGCATTTAAAATGCGTTTTGGAAGTTCGAACTTGCGGGCACCATTGAAGTCCAATATATGGAGAAAATTCCTGAATTGTTTTCCTCAAAAAACATTTC
Organism: Garra rufa; assembly: GCF_049309525.1. Taxonomy (NCBI): domain Eukaryota; kingdom Metazoa; phylum Chordata; class Actinopteri; order Cypriniformes; family Cyprinidae; genus Garra; species Garra rufa. The sequence goes on from NC_133366.1 coordinate 16,520,408, forward strand.
TTTACGACTGAAGTAAAAAAAACATGAACATCTTGGATGACAAGGTGGTGAGTAAATTATCTGTACATTTTTGTTCTGGAGAAGTAAACTAATCCTTTAAAGGAATCATCTTATCTTAGTCTGTTTCAACAACCCGAATGTAGAAACTCTAATTGAGTGTGTTTGTGTTCATGAGCTCACTGTTCAGAAGCACTGCCTTGACAGGCTTTTGCTGAATTTTGCACCCTGGTCTCAAGAGGCCAGAGGAATAGGAGGCAACACTGTGAGAGAGTGAGATTACCTGTTGTGCTATTTGTGTGCTGGTGTGTTGTGCAGTTTTTCTGGCTCTTCCTTTGCCCTCTTTTACTACAGTATCTCTGTCCTGAGGTAAATTATGCAGGCATTTTGATTAATGGCTGTCTCTAATTCAAACAATAGTTCAGCATATTCAGCTCAGGTGCTGCTTAAATCATGTTGCAGAAAGCGGCAGCTTAACGCCAGGCAATGTGCTCGGGTTGTTGAAGTGCTGAATTTTTAAAGTGATTTAAAATGCAGCCATTTGGTGTAGACTGGCAACAAGTCAAGGTCGTGACTCCCGTGACGGATGAGGAGAAACTGGCTCATCAGGGTGTGGACTGGACCGGACACCAGGGATTTGTGACTCACTGATTGAGAGACGCCCTGTGGATTTAACATTCCAATGTAAGCGGTTATGCTGCCGTCTGCATGGTTATGACCACATGGATGATGCGTGGGCACTAATTCAACGTCTTTTTATCCAGAATAATCGATTTGATTCTGCTTAAGATAACATATTTAATTTTTTTTTTAATCTAACATTTCACATGCATTGCAGTCTATTTAAGGACAATAGAATTTTAAATGTGGATATCTTCTAAAATCACCAATGTTTTTCAGTGCTTGCAATCATATTAGCATATAGATGACCTTAAAGGATTAGTTAACTTCCAGGTTGTCATCCAAGTTGTTCATGTCTTTCTTTCTTCAGTCGAAAAGAAATTAAGATTTTTGAGGAAAACATTCCAGGATTTTTCTCCATATAGTGGACTTTAATGGGGATCAATGGGTTGAAGGTCCAAATTGCAGTTTCAATACAGCTTCAAAGGGCTCTACACGATCCCAGCCGAGGGTCTTATCGAGCGAAATGATGGATTATTTTCTAAGAAAACCACAAATGCTCATTTTGCAGTAGCTCGACCTCACACATTACGTAATGACAGGTACATCTCAATTAATTAGAATGTGGACAAGTTCATTTATTTTGAGTTTCAAATTGTGAAATTCGTGTATTTAATAAATTCAATGCACACAGACTGAAGTAGTTTAATTTTTTGGTTCTTTTAATTGTGATGATTTGGCTCACATTTAACAAAAACCTACCAATTCACTATCTCAACAAATTAAAATAAGGTGACATGGCAATTAGCTAATCAACCCAAAATACCTGCAAAGGTTTCCTGAGCCTTCAAAATGGTCTCTCAGTTTGGTTCACTAAGCTACACAATCACGGGGGAAGATCTGATCTGATCTGACAGTTGTCCAGAAGACAATCATTGACACTCCTCACAAGGAGGGTAAGCCACAAACATTCATTGCCAAAGGAGCTGGCTGTTCACAGAGTGCAGTATCCAAGCACGTTAACAGAAAGTTGAGTGGAAGAAAAAAGTGTGTAAGAAAAAGTGTGAGAGAACCGTAGCCTTGAGAGGCTTGTCAAGCAAAATCGATTCAAGAATTTGGGTGAACTTCACAAGGAATGGACTGAGGCTGGGGTCAAGGCATCAAGAGCCACTACACACACAGACGTGTCAAGGAATTTGGCTACAGTTGTGGTGTTCCTCTTTTTAAGCCACTTCTGAACCACAGAGAACATCAGAGGCGTCTTACCTGGGCTAAGGAGAAGAAGAAATGGACTGTTGCCCAGTGGTTCAAAGTCCTCTTTTCAGATGAGAGCAAGTTTTGTATTTCATTTGAAAACCAAGGTCCTAGAGTCTGGAGGAAGGGTGGAGAAGCTCATAGCCCAAGTTGCTTGAAGTCCAGTGTTAAGTTTCCACAGTCTGTGATGATTTGGGGTGTAATGTCATCTGCTGGTGTTGGTCCACTGTGTTTTTTAAAAACCAAAGTCACTGCACCGTTTACCAAGAAATTTTAGAGCACTTCATGCTTCCTTCTGCTGACCAGCTTTTTAAAGATGCTGATTTCATTTTCCAGCAGGATTTGGCACCTGCCCACACTGCTAAAAGCACCAAAAGTTGGTTAAATGACCATGGTGTTGGTGTGCTTGACTGGCCAGCAAACTCACCAGACCTGAACCCCATAGAGCCCCTACCAAGTATTGAGTACATGTATAGTAAATGAACATACTTTCCAGAAGGCCAACAATTCACTAAAAATGTTTTTTATTGGTCTTATGATGTATTCTAATTTGTTGAGATAGCGAATTGGTTGTTTTTTGTTAAATGTGAGCCAAATCATCACAATTAAAAGAACCAAAGACTAAACTACTTCAGGATCTGTGTGCATTGAATTTATTTAATACACGAGATTCACAATTTGAGTTGAATAACTGAAATAAACGAACTTTTCCACGACATTCTAATTTATTGAAATGCACCTATACGTTGGAAAGGTCACACGTGACGTAGGCAGAAGTACCGACTCAATGTTTACATCGCCCTGAAATGTTTTCCTCAAAAACCTTAATTTCTTTTCGAATGAAAAAAGAAAGACATGAACATCTTAGATGACATAGGGGGGAGTAAATGATCAAGAATTTTTTATTCTGGAAGTGAACAAATCCTTTAAAACTAAAAGATAATCACTAAAAGTTAGTAAAAAAGGTCTAAAATGTCTGGGGTCTTTAACTGTTTTAAAACCTGGGTAAACAATTTACTCACAGATCATGCCTTTGAGCCAAAGTCTTTTCATTCAATGTTTTTTTCTTTTTAGGGTTTGTAATTCATCACACTAACTCTAGCTGGCAAAGGAATCTAAGTACTGTTATATATCTAAAAAAGTTCTCTCAATGAAACTTAAATCTCTTTTTGTAAAAAATACACACAAACAAAATCACACTCCAAAATGTTCCTCACTCTCTTAGTTGTTTTATTTCCTATGAAAATATCTGTCTGAGGAAAACTACAGTAAATTACTTTACACAAAGGACCCTGAGCTCAGCTTCAGTCTTTTGTCTTGTTCTGTGTCTGCTTTTGTCTGTATTCTGTTTATTAAACATAAAGGTCTCAAGTTTTTGGTTGCTTTTGATCAATGTCAAGTTCTTCTACTAAGAACCTCAGAAGAACCATTAAAAAGCTCAGATTGTAGGCCACTGTTTGATTGTCTTGCCTCGCTAAATCGATTATGCAAGTTAAATGTGTTGTGTTCAATGAGCTAAAAAAGTGCAATTAAATATATCCTTTAAAGGTGGAGTGAATTAACAGACAGAAGAGAGCAACCATTGTTTTGTTGTTTTTTTGAGTTAATTGTGTGTGTAGGAGGTGTTGACTTTGTGCATGTTGCTAGTCCAAGTAATTTTCTGAAGCGTCTTGGTTTTAATGAGTAATTCTGCAGAAAGTGGTTGAGTTCACTGGCCCTTTTCTAAAGAAGGGAATACTTCACTGAAACATCTAGAGCTTTGTGGTTTGTTAGCAAGTGCCATTTCTTTCCTGCAGTTCAAGGTTTGTTAAATATTACTGCATGCAGGAGAAAAAAAGGCTTTTTCTTTCACTCTCTCACTTCTGATAGACCTAGATTATGTGATGAAGTAAAGGAATGGAGTAGCTTTTTCATCTTTTCAAATCTCCTTGTGTGACTCGTGTGTTTGTGAAGAAGGAAGTGGGATTGTTTCTCCAGTCGATTTGGAGGATGTGTTTCTGAGGGGATTGATGATGACTGTGGAAAAGGGCTTGTGTCGGTCTGTACAGAGAACAGCTTTTCCTTTTATCACAACACCAAGCGCTGCTAGCATCTAGAGGCCAGATGCCCTGCTGTTACACACTCGCTAATCGATATTTTACACCTACATACACACACAACTTTGTTGTATCGTTATGTGGACTTTTCATTCCCACTTTATATAAGGTGTTTTAATCAAGATAACTAATCCTAACTCTAAATGCATTTTTAATTAACACATTACTCACTCTTTGAAGGTTTTTAACTTGAGAATGTGATCTCAAAACGTTGTTTCATCAGGTTTTTGTGAATCTTTTGTGGATTTTGAGGATTTGTGTTCCCACAAGAATATTAAAATCTATCTAGAGACAAATGTGAACCTGGACTACAAATCCGGTCTTAAGTAGCACAGGTATACTCGTAGCAATAGCCAAAAATACATTGCATGGTTCAAAATTATTATTTTTTCTTTTATGCCAAAAATCACTAGGATGTTAGCTAAAGATCATGTTCTATGATGATATTTTGTAAATTTTCTACTGTAAATGTATCACAACTTAATTTTTGATAAGTAATATGCATTGCTAAGAACAGTAATATGGTGTTTAATTTAAATTTAATTTAAAAGAACTGTTTCTATTTTAATATGTAATTTATTTCTGTGTTGACAAAACTTAATTTTAAGAAGTCATTGCTTCAGTCTTCCATGATTCAAGACAGTAGTGCTCAGGAAGTGCTCAGGAAGTATTTATTTGTATGAGCAATATTTGCTGCTTGATTTTGTTTTGTAAAAACCGTAATACACTGCCTTTCAAAAATAAAATAAAATAAAATACTGTAAAATATAAATAAATAAATAAATAAATAAATAAATAAATATATAGTGATATCATTAATTTTGTTGCCAGAAAAATAAAAACAATAATTTTATTTTATTTTATTTTATAAAATACGACCACTGCTTTAAAAAAAAAATAAAAATAAAAAATAAAAAAATAAAAAACATAACTTAAAATGAGTTATGTTTGGCAGATATAGATATTTTGTAATAAATAAATATACATATGTAATAAATATCATTATTTTGTAAGAAAATATATATTTTTTTATTTCTTTTTTTATTAAAATAAAATAACTAAAATAAAATAAAACACTGGAACATAATATAAAATTAGTTATATTTGCCAACTATATATATATATATATATATATATATATATATATATATATATAGTAATATTGTTAATTTCGTTTCCAGAAAAAAAAAAATATATATTTTTTTTCTCTCTTTTTTAATTGTATTTGATTAAAATTATATATATAAATAACTATTACTAAAAATTAGATTACTGGAACATAACTTAAAATTTGTTATTTAAAAAAAAATAAAAATAAAATATATATATATATATATATATATATATATATATATATATATATATATATATATCAATATATTGATATATATCAAAACTACTTAATTTTATTTATTTATTTTTGAAACCCTGGAGTTGTTAAGCTACACCTACCAAATCCATCCATCCATGCAATAACCATTTTGAACTTTCAGCGAGATCCTAGCAAGGCCTACATCTATTCAAATCTAGTTTTTCTTCAAAAAGCCATGTATTCCAACTAACTAAGGCTTATATAACCTTCAACTTGCTGTAAACTTTCAGGCAAGGATTTGTCAACATTAAACTTTTAAAGTTTGTTTTGACAAAATGTCCTTTCTAGTAATAAAGTGCAACCAAAGTAAAACGAATGGAAGAAAAGCACAAGCCAAACCCCATATCTGGCAGCGCTGTCACTCAGTATTCTTTGTATGTTGTCATCTGCTGTAAGTGCTGCCTGACAGGCTTCCTCAAGTGCTTTATTAGAGATGCATATTTCCTACTTGATTCCATTATTCCAGCAATACTCAAATGTACTCAGGCCTCACACTCTAGCTTCAGTGTACAAAAGCAGATGAAAAACTGCACTGCAATTTTGATTCGCTTGGCATTGAATTATAGAGAGTGTCCTGAGAAAAATTTCAATCTGAAAGGTTTCCTGCTGGTGGTGGTGAAAAGTGCATTTTGATTATGTCAGATAGTTAGGCATTTAGAAGCAGCTGTGGCCCAGTTGCGAGTCTGAGTTGTGTTCTGTAGCGCTGTTGCAAGTGCATTGTGAGGTTGACAGCGGAACAGAGATCACAGCTTCTGTTACGATCACAAAGTGTAGACGTCAACAAGGACGTCTCTGGATGAGGAAGAAGTGTGTGTATATGCCGTAGGTCCTGCTGACTCTATCTAACACATTTAATATAGTTTTCCCTCAACACACTCATGGCCACACATCCTGGCATTGCTCCAAGCAGAAAGGATCTGTTGAAGTATCCATTTGATACAGTCTTCATCGCCTTAGGTTTGTTGTATTTCACCTGTCTCGCTTCGGATTGCATTGAATTCTGACTGCACACTGGTTGCTGTGCAAATCCCCCACTAAATCCAGCATGTTACATTGCATTTTTTTGTGTTTTGAAGCATCGAGAATACCAAAAAGGATTCTCGTAGCTTCACAAAATTAAAGTTGATCCACTGCTGTCAGATGGACTATTTTAACAATGTCCGTATTACCTTTCTGGGCCTTGAACATGGTAGTTGTGTTGCTGTCTATGCAGGGTCTGAAAGCCTGGATTTGATCCAAAATATCATAATTTGTGTTCCGAAGATCTTACAGGTTTTGAACGAATTGTGAATTTTCATTTTTGGGTGAACTATCCCTTTAAGTTCTTGATGCGTATTACAAATTATCAGTGTTTGGAAGCAAGTTTAAATTAAGTGTTTTGAAAATGAAGCCGAAATGTTTAAAGAAAAAAGACGAAATGTTTATAGGATAAAGTCGAAATTACAAGAATAAAGTTGAAATGTTACGAGAGTAAAGTTGAAATTACGAGAATAAATTGAAATACTTTGCAAAATTACGAGAATGAAATGTTTTGAAAATGAATCCGAAATGTTCCATGTTTAAAGTCGTAATATTTTGAGAATAAAGCCGAAACGTTTTGAGAATGAAGTCGAAATACTTAGTGAATAAAGTTGAAATTACGAGAATAAAATGTTTCCAGAATAAAGTCGAAATGTTATGAGAATGAAGCCGAAATGTTTTAAGTTTAAAGTTGTTGTTGTTTCAAGAATAAAGTTAAAATGTGTTGAGAATAAAGTCAAAACATTTCAAGAATAAAGTCAAAATACTTCATTAATAAAGTCAAAATTACGAGAATGAAATGTTTTGAGAATTAAGCCAAAATGTTTAGATTAAAGTCGTAACATTTTGAGAAAAAAGTCAAAATATTACGAGAATAAAGCAGAAACATTTTGAGAATAAGCCGAAACGTTTCGAGAATGAAGCCCAAATGTTTTGAGATTAAAGTTGTAATATATATATAGAGAATAAAGTCAAATTATTACAAGAATAAAGTCGAAACGTTTCGAGAATAAAGTCAAAATACTTCATGAATAAAGTTACGAGAATGAAATGGTTCGAGAACGAAGCCGAAATGTTTTGAGATTAAAGTCGTAATATTTTGAGAATAAAGTCGAAATATTACGAGAATAAAGTCGAAACATTTCGAGAATAAAGTCAAAATTACGAGAATGAAATGTTTCGAGAACAAAGCCCAAATGTTTTGAGATTAGTCGTAAAATTTCAAGATTAAAGTTCTTTTTTTTAAGGATTTTAATTTAATTAAATTTATTTTTTGAGTGCCATACAATGTGACAATAAAACGGCAATGTTAGTATTGTTGCTGATTGTCCATAACTATCCTATGCAAGCAAATTAGGTGAGCTAATCAGTTGATGCATGGAATCTCAAAGACTATTTTATCCATGCAAAATGAATTGCAGAGAGCATTTCATCTGCTAAGCTACCAATAGCAATGAGAAGCTGAGTGCTTTGAGCCTGAAAGAAAGGCCTTGCAGTTCAAAAGCACTTTTGAAATATGATTGACAGACAGTAAGATTCCATATACATTTTCAGCAAGAACACCAGTTTCTTTTTATTATTATTTCAGTGTCCTCTGGTGCTTGTTTGATGTTTGCTTACTTGGATGCTTTATGTGAATCCTTTGCATTGAAAAGATGTTAGCCGTCCTCTGAAGAACCTGATGTAAATTATAGTGAGACAGTAAAAGCAAAGAACTTGAATACATTTTGAACACTGTAGTTGTTTTTGAAGTCCAAATCCTGTTCTGAAATTAGATCTGAGCAATCCAAGAACAAAAAACGCTAATGTTTTATGTATTTAATTTTATCTCTACGGTGCATGGAGTTTGGTAAATATCAGGTGAATTTTTTTTTATATAACCATGTTATGCGTTTGCATAACCATGTGTTTTTAAAGTAGAATTCATCCTTGTAAAGCAACACATATTGAACATTATTTGTGAAGAATCTGGATGGCTTCCCAGGGGAAGTAAAATAAGGCAAGCAGGTGGCTTAGAAAAGATGAGATGCAACCCAAAAGCAGTAGCATTATTTAGAGCCTACGTTTGAAGATTTTAATGCTTTTAGATCTTGTTTATTCATTTATGCATCAAATTATGTGGATTAATGTGAAAAGCTGAGATCATTTGATCTTGCAAGAATTTGATGAGAGGTGTTTGAATATATGTGACTCTGGACCACAAAACCAGTCTTAAGTCGCTGGGGTATATTTGTTGCCATAGCCAAAAATTCATTGTATGGGTCAAAATTATTGATTTTTCTTTTATGCCAAAAATCATTAGGAAATTAAGTAAAGTTCATGTTCCATGAAGATTTTTTTGTAAAATTCCTACTATAAATATATCAAAATGTAATTTTTGATTAGTAATATGCATTGTTAGAAACCTAATTTGGAGAAGTTTAAAGGTGATTTTCTCAGTATTTTGATGTTTTTGCACCCTCAGATTCTAGATTTTCAAATAGATGTATCTCGACCAAATATTGTCCGATCCTAACAAACCATATATCAACAGAAAGCTTATTTATTGAGCTTTGATAAGATGTATACAGCTCAGTTTTGTAAAATTTAACCTTATGACAGGTTTTGTGGTCCAGGGTCACATATACTAAAATCTTTGGCTTTAAATTTAAGATTTTGTTATCTTGGCAAATCTAAGTGCCGTTTGAGATGTTGAGATCCCCTATGAAACTCTTGAAGAGACATATGTGAATGTAAAATAGCTCTGGTGCATCACAAATACTTTTTTATATCACTTTTGCATTTTTTTAACACTGTTGGTTTTAGGTTTAGGGGATATTTCCAACACGATAGAGCATCAACCTTCACTGTAAAAAATGATTTGTTGACACAACTTGACTTAGTCAAGTCATCTTGTTGCATTGAGTTACATTAAGTTTAGCAAACACTAGGTGTTAAGTTCACTTAACTTATATGTAGTTGTTGAAAAGACTTGCAGTAAACTGAGGCAATGTACTGTATTAATTAATATTTACCTTTTTTAGTTAAGTCAACTGAAAAACATATTGGTTGAACTTAATTTTTCATGTTTTCACAACCATGAACCAAGTCGAACTGACACAAAATTCTAATTTTTCCTTAACATCATAACTTAACTATTTGAGTTTACTGGACTTCATCGCTTTGTCAAGAAGTTTTGGCTATCTATCTGGAACCAGATTTTTCATTAAATCAACACAACTGTAAACTTAAAAGTCTAAGCATTTATTTTTTAAACATATACAAAGAAGTCTTTTTCAAAGATATAAAAACACTACACTGTAAAACCCAACAAGTAAGGCCTTGTGACAGTCAGATTATATAAAGGACTTTACAAATAGTTTTTCACAATTTTTTTTTTGACATCAAGACATCAAGAATCAGCATATGAATTTCAACAATGGTGACCAAAAAAAAAAAAAAAAATGCCACCATAATTGTGGTCAAGGTTTACTTTAGTTGCTTCTAAGCTATTGCAATATTGTTTCACAGCAAACATTTGTGCATTGTTGAATCAAACAGATCAATTTATGGTTTCTGCTTATAACTCATGATGAATGAACATTATATGGTTGTCTCTCTTTGGTTTATTGACTGACATTCAGCTATTACAGAAATAGAAATATAAAAAAGTCTTATTAAACAAATGCCACCAAAATGCTTCAATATTGAAGAAAGAAAGAAAAAAGAAGAACTGTTCCAGCTCAGGCTTTTAGACATGAACACTTATCATACAATCCTCAACAGTGGTGACAACAATTTTTCATACTACAGTGCACGATGGGAGTTTTTACTATAGTGTTACCCAACATGCATTGCAGCATGAAGTATTTTGTTGATTGTCACCATTTTTGAGATTCATATGCTGGTTCTTCATGTCTGTGAGTGTCTAAATAATACTGGATCCCCTTGTCATCCAAGATGTTCATGTGTTTCTTTCTTCGGTCGTAAAGAAATTATGAGGAAAACATTTCAGGATTTCTGTCGATATAGTGGACTTCTATGGAGCCCCCGGGTTTGAACTTCGAAAATGCAGTTTAAATGCAGCTTCAAAGGGCTCTAAAGTATTTTAGCAGAGGAAGAAGGTTGTTCTCTAGTAAAATGATCAGTTATTTGCTAAAATAAAATTTACAAATTTACTTTTTCAACTGTGTGTATATTTCGGTTCATGACAGTTCGGGTAGTTCGAAAAAACTCCCATCTAATTTTCTTCTCCAACATCGCTGTTTTACCTTTTTTTGTAAAGGTTTAATCTAATTTGCACGATTATTTTGTAAACACTGGGTCGGTACTTCTGCAGCGATGTAGGGCGACTTTGAAGTTGAAGGAGAAAATGAGATGGGAGTTTTTCAACCTACTCTAACTGTCTTGAACCAGAATACACAGAGTTGACGCAGAGTTAGACGAGACCAGCATTTGAGGTTAAAAAGTATATAAATTGTTAATTTTTTCAGAAAATAACCAATCGTTTTGCTAGATAAGACCCTTCTTCCTTGGCTGGGATCATTTAGTGCACTTAGAAGCTGCATTTAAATGGCATTTTGGAAGTTCAAACTCAGAGGCACCATAGAAGTCCACTATATGGACAGAAATCCTAAAATGTTTTTCTCAAAAAACATAGTTTCTTTACGACTGAAGAAAGACATGAACATCTTGGATGACAGTGAGTGAGGTGAGATCGTGTTGGAGGTGAGTAAATGCACATTTTTGTTCCTTTAAGCTCAAACATTGACAGAATATATTAGTAAATATGCAGTAAATCTTTATTTTATTTGCAAGTGGGTAATAATTAGCATCATGTACACATTTTACTCCCAGCTATGCTTTTCTGATTTCCACAGATCCAGTTTTAACTACACCCTTTAGCACCTCCACCCACCAGACATATTTAGATCTTATGGAGACATAAGCAGATCTTTCAGATGTTTGGAGAAAGAAAATAACAATCAGATTGTAAAACAATACCTTTTTAGCTGCAGAATAGAGTTGTCATCCAGAATTGTAGATGCAGCATCTCAGCTTCTCTCCGAAGGGAAGTTCTTGAACGTCAGTCTTTTAAAGCTTTTGGCTGTGTTTCTTGTGCATACCGACTCTTGGTTTTTACTCAGTTATGCTCAGTACTTCAGCGCTTAGATTAGACCAACTCAAGCCTTCTAAAGAGGAGTGGACACCTGCGAATGTGAATGCGTGAATTTGCTGTTGACCTTAACCTCACCGAACTTTTCTTGCACTCTCTTCAAAAAAGATTTTCATATTCTCACATGCTTTGTATCCAGGGAAGAGTGGGTGGATGTTTATCCGTTTCGTTCTCCTCCGTTTGACAATCCTTTTGATGAAATGTAAATTCATTCACTTCAGACATGCTGAGCTGATTCCATCGAGTATTAGATTCCATCAGCGCTAACAATCTCACTCACTGTCTGTCTTTAATGCGGAAAACGAGCGGCGTAGCATTTAAATGCATTCGTCAATTGAGAATTGTGTGTTTTACTAATCTCATCTTAAAGCTTAGAATTACATTTGTTTATTTGAAGTATGTTTGTCTATTCTGCTAGTCTCAGTTTCTGGCTTTAATGGTGTGTTTTTTGACACGGTCGACATTTGTCCCTCAGTACAGGTGTTTGATTGGAGTCTGGAGACGCTTTTGTGTGGCCTTGATAGCACTGATTTGAAGCCAGATAGGCGGGCAGTCTTTGAGCTACGATACCTTGTAACCATGGCATTTCTGTCTGTCTTTCATTTTTCATCTCTGTATCTTTATAGCTCTTTTTTCATACTTCATTTCTCATAAAAGTTTCCCCTCTCTTCGCTTGTCATTTCTTCCTTGTAGCTTTGTGTTGTTTAATCATTGTCGCTCCCTTTCCTTACGCTTTAAACAGCTGATTTATGATGTCTTTCTTGATAATATCTCTCCGGAATTGACTGGCAAGGTCTCACGGCTGCTTTCTCTTGTTGATCGCGAAGTTTCACTAAACAATTTGTTGCCATCCTTCATCCTTTTTCACGGAGATTAGCTTCCTACTGCTAACTTGAAAGCTGCATGCGCATTGATCTTGCAGCTGATCCTCCTCTTCAGTTGTGTTGTTTTCAGATCGTTTGCTTGCGAAAGGGTGGATATAGAAGGTGGTTGCGTACATTTGATGTAGGGTAGGCGACAAGATTGTACATTGCAGTGGTATTCAAAATGTTCAAAGGTCTTTGCGTTTCCCAATCACAAGTTGTACTGTTTCTGCAGAATATGGCTTGATATAGTAGTTGCGTAAGAAGTAATAAGTCATAATATGCTGCTTTGCCTGGCATACAATAAGGAAATATGTCTATTGAGCTATTTTCTATTTCGGAGTAATTCTGTATCTACTTTAGTTTCAGCACACATTCACTGGTATTAAAATTTCATTTGCATGGGCTGTTTTAGAGTGTCAGAATTTTTCATATGCTGCTAGTAATGATAAAACTGTGTATGATATAAATTTAACCAGAAAATAGAAACCTCAAAACATCACAAACTGGCTTTGAAGTAACAGAAGTGATTTTAAATGTGTAGATGCTCTTCTAACAAGCCATTAGATCACAATTATAATGTTTATACAAATTATTTTTCAGTTGGACAGGGAAAATGAAGCGGTTGAGTAACTGAGGGGAGTGTCAAAAATGAAAACGCGGCATTTGCCACCATTTCATTTTAAAATATAGCTGCAGGCAGCAGTTAGGCGGTCAAGCACAACAGAGGTAAAGTGAAGAGCTACGGAGCTGTCTTTAATTACTCACGAAAGATAAGGGTTCTCCAACCCAGTTCCTGGAGAGTTATCTTTCTGCAGACTTATGCGTTCCAGACATAGTCTGAAGTGGGAACATCTGAGTTGAAATGTCCCACTTCAAACCTCAAAGAGTTCCTGAGTTCTGCCCTGAGTTCACAGGTCAGCTGTCCGACAGCAAAGGCGTTCTAGACGTTATTTCCAAGAAGGAGGTGGAAAAAATTTGAATTTCAAGTGGTCTGAAACGTAGCATTAATTTCCAGCCCTGCTTCAAAACACTCAATAATTAAGTACACTGTAAAAAGTTGTCACCAGTTTCAACTTAAAAACTTCAGTTCAGCAGCTGCCTTAACATTTTAAGTTAAATCAACTTAAAATACACGTAATTTCAACTCATATTTTAAATCAACTTAAAAGTACAAGTTGTTTTAACTAATTTTATTGTTGTGAGTTGAAATGACTTGTAATTTTAGGTTGATTTAACTTAAAATGTTAAGGCAGCTGCTGAACTTAAGTTTTTAAGTTGAAACTGGTGAAATCTTGTTACAGTTGTTACAGTGCCCTGAACACCTTGATTCGGTATGTAAAAAATGTACTTTTTTTTTACATCTTTTGACCAGTAAGTGGCACTGTACCGAAACTACTCATGTGTCCTCAGGTTATAAATAGTCTAACACGTTTACCATGATTACTAATGTGATATTGTTTTTTTTTATGTTAAGAAGGTAATTAAGAGACTTACATTTTAGACACAATATTGCCTGTTTTTGCTGTATTTCGGCAACAAAAAATCATTACAAACACAGCCACAGCACTGTTTTGCGTCTCTGAGCAACATGAAGCTGTTTCGTTCCTGAATGAATCAACCGTTTAAATGATTCAGTTCAATCACAATGATTCACTTATTAACAGTGAATTACTGCCACCTACTGTTGGTTTTAATTTCACATTTAAAGTATCTTTTTATTATTTAAATAATTTCAAATATCAGTATTCAGCGTTTTATGTTTAATATATCATAACATAACAAAACATTATTTCTGCATTTGTAACTGCAGGTTAAATAGCTTCTGTGATACTGATTTTATTTGACTCAGAATTTGACTCAAAAGATAATACACACTTTAAAAAAAAATTATATTTTTAAAGATTAAATTGCCTATAAAAGCTAAAAATCTATTTAACCTTATTGGAAAAGATTAATTTCTATCAGTGTGAACTGACCACCACACAGATTATGAAGGAAATCAACAATTTAGGAGTCAGCTGTCTATGGTAGTCCTTAAGATACCAGTACAATAACAGCAAAATATTATCGTTATTGATAAAAAAATCATATCAAGAAAATATCAAGATATTATTTTTTGTCAATATCGCACAACCCTAGTACCAAGTTTGGTCAAAATCTTCTAAAGCATGGCAAAGATATAGCCTCATGTCCATTGTTGAGCAAATTTCGTCAAATTCGTTAAATTTGTTAATCTTGCTAATGCGAGAACGGTTTGGTCTATTAAAAAATCTTTTGATAACGTTTTGCCAACATTGTCTGAAGATGATCTGAGCCAGTTTTGGTGGAATTTGAATAAACTTTTTCACAAAATTCAAAAACGTGAAAAATGTTGACACTTATAACTCATATTGTTAAAGATTTTGGCCATACCACCCACGTGTAGCATAGTGGTTGTCTGGACCATATTCAGGTAATGAGTTTGCTTCACAGTTGCTTGACAGTCTTTCCTTGTAGTGAAAAAACATGTGGGTTGAAGAGTAGGAAAGAGGCAAATAAAACAACCTGAGGCTTCATTAGTGAGCATTTGGTGATATTTTTACCAGCAGTCTTCATGGATATATTTATTTCGTATACCACGCAGGATAGCTTTAATCTGCATGCAGGATGCTAACATTAAACGCTCAGGTTACAAAGTCAGAGATGAAGAGAGCAGAGAGCAGAGAGCAGATGCTGTGTCAGATGAAACATCAAGATCTCACTTTGCTTTGTAGAGATCTCAGATCAAAAGACAAGCGTCCTTTAAATGCCAGCATGAGAGAAGACAGCATCTCTGGATGGGCAGCACATTAGAAAGGTCTAGGGTTCTAACTTTACTATGGCTCTGCTCCAGAAGTTGAGAAATAGACAACTGTCTTCTTAGGCTACCTTTATAGAAAGCTGTCTTCTCTTCATTGTAATTGCAGTGAGAAACTAGGTTTTACATGGATCTACTGAATTTACATGCAAATCCTAAACTGATTATGCCTAATAAGCTGACAGCGTAGTAATGTATTTTAAAGTGCCAGTAAGTGGTTTTAAAATGTCTTTAATAAAGCTAGTTATAAATGATTTATTCAAAACCAAACTGACATGTTTAGATTGCTGCCCACTACACTTATTGTGTTTTGCATGTAAATGTCTGTAATACTGACTGATTAATGGATGTCTTTTGTCTGTGATGAAGTTTAGCAAAAATGCTTGTTTCGTGGGAGTGAATTGTCCAATGAGTGACAGTATAAAGCGTGTTAAATTTTCGTAGAAACAAATAAACGTGACTCTGCATGACTTAGTGATATTGGGACAGTTTAGAAATAAAATGTTTGGTGAGCAGTGCTAAAAGGTTAATGCTCGCGTTTGAAAATAACATACCTCATTCACTAAACCCTAGCCTAAACTTAACTGTTAAGTGTAAAAGAAAGAAAATGTGAGATAAAAATACATTTACTGAAGCAACAATTCCAGTTTACCTTGTTTTTACACTGATTCGAGCTTTTTGCAATGCAAGTTAAGTGCTGTACCGGGTGAGCTACTGAGCAAGTTTACTACAGTAGAAAAGCCATACGAAACTAGATATGTCATGTAAGTGTTAAAATGTATTACTTTGTTTATGGTAAAGGTGTTTTGAGGTGATACCATAGTATTGCATGCAAACTTTTAATAGATAATCTGCCTCTGTAATCATAGTTTGTGTAACAAGGATTCATTTTTAGTGTTTCAATAAGTTTTTTTGTTTTGTTTTAAGCTTGCAAAAATGTAAGTAGAGGGACATTTTTACAGTGAGTTTTTTTTTTTTTTTTTTGGTTGATATCTAGAACATGGTCATTTCAAATGCTCAAAGTTCATTTGGTGAAACTACTGTGCAAAAATTACTCTTTGTCTTTTAGTTTAATCTGTTTTTTGATGTTATATCATCATTCTTTTTTTTCCTTTCCATGCTATATGTAAAGAAAGGTGTCTGATGGAAGTTGAACTGAGGAAATGTAATTGTGATTTTGATTTCTTTCCTGCTGTCTTGCATGCTGTTATATAATTACACATGGCAAGTGGGATTTTCTTAGAATGTGGCCAATAAAGGCAGTCTTTTTATACAATACCTTTGTTTTTCTGTCCTGCTGTCCATATCTTTCTGTACAGTTGGTTCTCATTATCCACTGGCACATTTTAGCGAACAATCAGTTTCATTAAATCCATTTAATTTTTTAGAGTCTTTCCTAATTGCACTGCAGCTGATCCCATTTTGGACTAACTGGACCGATCACCATCTGTACAGTTTTTAGTTTTCGGTTTTCACACAAGCCCTCTCCTCTGGAATCCCAATAAGGAAGGAGCCGATTCTCCATGCATTCTCATGGAGTTATCAAGGACAGCGAAAGGATTTTCTCAATCTCTCTCCTTCCTGCCTGTAATCCTGCCCTTTAGATGTATTTGAGCCACCGTGATGGGGACGCTGAGGACTTTGACTTCCTCTTCCCACAATATTGCACGCTTGCCTTCACTTTTTGCAGCCATGCACTCAGCTCTAGGATTAAAAGTGTGTGCTCTCTCTTTCAGGGAGCCTGTCTGAGGGTTTTTGGTAGGGGCTCAACAGTAAGGATGGCGCAAGTCCACCCTGTTAAAAAAAAAAAACAGCATACTGGTTAGGTATGTTTTGAAGCATGGTAGCTAGTTTGAGCTTGTTTAAGCTGGTCCTGAGCTGGTTTAAGATGGTCATGTGCTGGTCCTAAGCAACTAGCTCCTGCACAGGACCAGCTCATAACCAGGTTATAACCAGCTCAGGACCAACTAAGGACCGTCTTAAACCAGCTGCAATGCTTCAAAACATACCTAACCACCATATGCTGTTTTTTCAATAGGGCAGTGTGAGAGTGTTTCAGGCATGTGGGCATTTGGTTTTCTGTAATGCATGGATTAATACATTTTGTTGTTTATTTGAAAGGACTGAAAAGTATAGACAAATCCTCTCAGCCAAAAGCATTTTATAGCTGTATTTGTGCCTTGCGTCTTTAAGCTGTGATGTTATCTGAGGTCAGTGTTTGACTGTAGCTGGGTTAAACAAGATTAGAGAAATAGTTCACCCAAAAATAAAAATTCTGTCATGATGTTCCAAACCTGTATGAAGATATTTTGAGGAATGGATGTAACCAAACAGTTGATGGTCCACATCCGTTTTTTTTTTCTTACTATGGAAGTCATCAATATGAAATCATCAACTGTTTGATTACCCATATTCTTCAAAATATAATCTTTAATGTTCAACAAAAGAAAGACATCACAGCCTAAGTCTCTTCAGAACACATTCAGTCACATGGTTCTTTGTCCATCCATTTTGTCTTGTGTCCTGAATTACTGACTGTAAAAAGGGCTATTATGTATACATTGTTAACCCTGGATGCACATGGAAAATTTTACTGCCCTTTTCATTTAGCCTATTAGCAGAACATGGATGACACTGAACTTTAGGTTGAAATATGGGAGCTTATTAGCCAGGACAAGAAAGCTTAGATGATGTTGGCCGGAAAACTGCACTGAGACCTCATTTTAGCAAATCTGTTTAAAACTGCACTCATTGAGTCATTTTTTTGTTCATGTTCTCTTGGTCGATACAACAGTGGTCTTGTACTTTTTCACTGTGGAAAAAAAGATTCTTCTTCTGAATGTTAATTAACTTAGTCATAAAAATAAGATTTTTTTTTTTTTTTTTTTTTTTGCATTGATGGGTTATTTGGCAACCCAGCGCTGAGTAAATATTGGACAGAACACATGCTGGGTTATTTTGACTTAATTGTTTTTACCCAACATGCTGGGTTGTTTTATTTAAGTCAACTATTGTTTAAAAATGATTATATTGCTGGCTTAAAGTGGTATGGAAATTAAAATTCACACACAGAATTATAGAGGCAACAGCAAACATTTCTAAACATTTATAATCAAGCAAGGACACCCATGGACAAAAATATAAGACAAATTGTGTTTATTTGGATGAATACAGCATAGTTTACAATATTACATACATTTAAACTCATTTAACAAGCATTTTGGAAAAAAAAAATAACATTTAAAAGTAGCATTTAAATTTTAGTGTATTCAACCATATTTAGTGTATTCAACAAATTTTAGTATTGGTATATTAGTATAGTAACCGCTCTCTACTGAAGAGAAGGCAAAAAGCCAGCACTCTGACCGTAACTCAACAACTGTGTTGTTTCGTCAGAGACAGGCTCAACCTAGTCTCGTGTAGCCAGACCTTCAGACTGACGGGTGAAGGTCTGGAATTCATGGCAGCTTTCCTTGGCCAAGGCCCGCTCATAAGGCTGTTTGACCGATATGTCAAAAATCCAATCACAGTTCGTTTCGTTCAGCGTCACGTTTCTGTGCGCGGAAATGCCCCCACAACAACAGACTGGCGTGCAACAAGTCAGTCATTGAAATAATCATAAGAAGAGGGAGAACAAGCAGCAAGTCAGGAATTTGTTCACGAACGTCGCAAATGTGTATAACAACAATGGCGTCTGCATAAGCACATTTTAGCAAAACGCAGAGTAAATCAGTCTGCGCTTTGTTTCCCGGCAGACCGAAAATAAACGCGACACTCGCGTCTCCCGGAAATCAGATCAAATTCAACTAATCAGATGACGACTTCGACATTCCTGAAGTGTTTCAAGTTAAGTGTACCATATGCATCAGACATTTAGCCAACGTTCCGTGGGCGTGATGTCTGAGGCTGAGACTAGGCTCAACCCAGCTGTTGGGTAGAAAAAATAACCCAATATTTAATAACCATTTAAAAATGACCCAGCAGCTTAGTTGCAGAAAACCCAGCACCTGGGTAAAAATATTACAAACAGCCCAATTAAATGACCTAGCAGGCTGAACCCAGCATTTGGGTTAAGAAAATAACCCAGCATTTCAATGTATAGATGAGCTTTAAATATAGAAATACAGCAGAATGTGAGTTGTTAGTTATGCAGTTTGTTGCCTGACACATCAAGAAAGAGGGCTTGTTAGCACAGGGTAGATTTACAGATGGACTTTTTACACTGTCGTAGTACTATTTCCCTTTAGGGAAGTAACAGTTCTATGTCTCATTTCAGCTTCCATTCAAAAGTCAAACTTTTTCCCTGCTCTGAATTAAGCACCTAATCCATTTCATGCAGAATCGCATTTGAATGAATCCACAATGAAACTGCAAATGATTAAGAATATAATCTCTTTGAAATGCCCCGGGTGCAATTTATACCGGGGAGCAGACGACATGTTCTCCTTTTGAACAAAACGCTACACGTCGAGAAATTCACCGGAGGGAAAACGAGCGGAGGTCCCTCGTAACGGATCTCCAGTGAAGTCATTAATTTAAAGGTATTCGGGTTATAACTTCTGGCCCGCTAATCTAAGCTCACTTTTATGGATCTTCACAAAATGAGTTCACCGATCATCCATGAAATGTATTTCTCTTCGTAGATTCAATTTTCATGCTGCATTGATGCTCACAATCCAGTAAAGCAAGCAGATGCTTTTTCCCGTCCCCTAAGGGAGGATGCTGTTTTTGAATGCACTTCTGGGGGCAGTTTGAAGGCATAAGCTCAGTGTCCCATTCTGCCTTCTCCTTCTATTGCCAGGTGTGCTTTTGAACTGAAGTTGAAGAGCTTTACGGTTTAATGAAGACAGAAGGCAAGGAAGAGGGGAAACTTGTTTAGAATTTCATTTAGTTATCCGCTTTGCTCAGTATCTTTCATCCTGACCACAAACGCAGTGCATTAATGGAAGCACACCCCAGAGACTCTCTTATAGAAACAATAGTACAGATAAAGGAGAAGGAGGTGAAAGAAGTGTCAAAAGTTCAAAACAAGCATCAAGGAGGCTTATAGTGCCTACAAAAAAGATTCCCAGTCATCTCATATAGCAGTCGCCATCTGACGCAGGATCCCCCAGAAAGTTCTGGAACCAATTAATCACCTGAGCCATAAATGCCATATGAAATCTAAAATATTTCATTACCTTATAGTACATTTTTTTTTTGTCAGTGACTGATTTCGTTTGGTGTGGCAATTCACTTCAGTGATTCTATCTTGACACGAGTTGATAAATATACTCCTGTGTTGAAACAATATGTATTAGATGGATAACCACAGGCAAAAAAACTGGACCTGTGAGTCATGCTTTCACCTATACTTCATAAAGCATGCCTGCCTGAGTAGATTTTTGCTTATGACCAGCATCGAAAGTTCAGCAAGTTTTTCTGACGCTAAAAGCAATTTCTTGATACCTGATTCCAATGAACTTTTATTAGTTCCGTTTTTTGATTCTATGAACTTGTTTTTTTATGCTTAAGTGCAGTAGATTAGTAGATGCTTTTATCCAAAACATTGTGCGGAGCACTTTCACACAACAACCTGTGGTTACTTTTTAGTGTTCGGCATGGAAAGTAACAGCATGTGGGTTTTGAATGACACATAGGTGAGAGAAACATGAGGGAACTTTCATTTTTCAATAGTGCGCAATATTTCTATCATGGAGTTTTTATTTCTTTTTCCAGGAAACATTGCATCGCAACGCAGCCATTCAAATAAGCACAAAGGTAGCAAATGTTGATCTCCATTAAAAAGATGCAGGTTTGCTTAAAGAGACCAGAGTTTACTAATGGAAAGAATCATACTTCATAGTTATAGAGTGACTGTGGTATATGTAAAGTCTCTCTATTCAGTTGTTTTTATTGCTCTTTTATTCTCCATACTCTCTGCCTTCAGAGTCGAGCGGATGGATGCTCTTGTGAAGAACTCAGGGTCAGTGTGTTTTGGAGATCTAAGAAATTCTCTTAAATTAGCTTCTGTGGGAATTGAACCCGATTGTGCTTGTGAGCGATTGAAGAGTGGAGAGATGCATTTGTCCAGGGTGGGTTTTTATAAACTCTCAGGTATTGATTAGGAATAGGTTGGCATAAAGGCAAATCTTTGTTAAGAAATTGGTTTGATTCCTAGAAGCACATGTGCACATGTGCTGCCATTGACTATGTTCATATGCATGTGATTATAATGAAATTTAGGTACATTTTGATGTTCATCATGGTGTTGAATAATCATCCAATACATCTTTAGAAATGCGTATTGTGTATTGTCCGGTAACACACCTGCTGGGTCATTCTGTGTCAAATCAACTACATTTCTACTTCCCCAGCTCAAATTTTTGATGTTGCTAGTATTTTTTCTTAAAAAGGTAGAAATGCATAGTGATGCAAGACAAAATATTAAATGTCATGGATTTGTATTTACTGAGTAATCCACTATTTTTTGAGGGAGGTTAAAATTGCAGTTTTCACTTGAGATTCAGAGCTAAATTATAGGGGGTTAAAATTACTTTAGAAAGATGGCAGCCTCATAATGTTATTTTTACACAGAGATTAGTAGGCGTGATAGTAAAAGCTGTTGACTTTAGCAATCTTTTATGACCATTCAAAAAAGAGGAAACAGCACTATTCAAGTTTCAAGTCCAATACAGTTATTTTCAAAGAGGTAAACAAGATTCAATTCAGCATGATTTATTCTTCAGACATTGTTCTTTAAATAAAATAAGTATCGGCTTTATACAAAGACCAACATTTGCCTTTCAACCACTGAAAATGGGTAATATTCCACAACCTGGACACGAAGCCTCATTGAGATCCTCATATCTATGGGAGTGAATGATGTAGGGCCTTGAAAATGAATATAATAAAAGAAAAGTTTATTAAGAACTAGAATATAAAATCATATTGTGATATTGTGAACACTTCTTGAGTTATAGGCACATAAACTTTGGAAAAAGAATATTTGACCCACATTTGGTTTTTGACCACTGAAAATGTGTGCAGTTTGACAATTTACTCCTGGAGCCATTTTAAAATTCCAATATCTCTGGAACAAAATCATATACACTCAAAAAAATAAAGGTGCTTCACGATGCCATAGAAGAACCTTTTTTTTGTCTAAATGGTTCCATAAAGAACCTTTAACATCTAAAGAACCTTTCTGTTTCATAAAAGGTTCTTTGTGGCGAAAGAAGGTTCTTCAGGTTATAAAAAGGTAAGAAAGAGATGATTCTTCAAAGAACCTTTGACTGAATGGTTCTTTGTGGAACCAAAAATGGTTCTTCTATGGCACCGCTGTGAAGAACCTTTTAAAGCACCTTTATTTTTTAGAATGTAGGGTCTAAAAAATGAAGATGCCAAAAAGAACATTTGTTAAGACCCAATATCTAAAGGGCATTAAGATATCTTTAATACTTCTTGAGTAACAGGCATAGAAACTTTGTAGAAAAAACTTGAAAAGTGCTGTTTCTATATTTTCTATATATAAGATTGCAGAAGTCAACAGGTTTTACTAACAGACGTACCATTTTCCATGTAAAAATAACATTATTATGCTGCCGCAATCTTTTTAAAGTCATTTTGACCCCCTGAAATTTGGCTCTGAATCTCAGTTGAAAACTCAATAAAATAGTGGATTACTCAGTAAATATTCATCCATGGCATTTAATATTTTGCCTTTCATCACTATACATGTCCATCTTTCTTTAGAAAAAAAAATTATCCAAATCAAAAAGTTTGAGCCAGGGTCTCAGGTTGAGTGACACGGAATGACCCTGCTGTATGTGAGATCATTTGTGCTGTGCATTGGGTTCGTAAATACTGGTGTTAAAAATAACCACACTTCTTAGCAAATTGTCAGAATAATGAAAATTGCATGTAAACAGGAATGAAGAGCTTTGTTTTTGTAAACATCTTACTGTGATTAAGTCCGTATACTGTGGTTATTGAAAATGATCCCACTGTTGGTGCACATCAAAAGCCATGCAGTTTCTTTAAATATAATGTTGATTTTTTATTTTATTTAGGTGGAATATTTTGGTGTGACAATGCTCTTGAAGTGTGCAGACCCTCATTTATCTACAAACAGGAACATCAGGCAAGGGTGGATTGATCCAGACACCCAGCTGTGTGTGGTGGAGATTGCAGGCGCCGTAGATGCAGTTCTCTTGGAGACTGTTCAATCTTACTGGCTGACCTTTCTGCAATTCAAAGCAGTCCCTGTGGTCTTGAGCTGCGGAGAAGGCAGAACACAGTTCAAGGGCACAGACACAGACTGCCCCTTTAGCTGGCTCGGTCTCAAACCCCCGCTGCATCCTCTTGCTCTTTCTTTTATTTTTTGCTTGTTCTGATGCAGCCGCCATGTCTTTGTTCGCATGTATGTTGATGCAAAAGTTGGCTCCTGTATGAAAACCTGAGCTGTGTCTTACTGCATAGACAGCTACCTTCTAGGGCAACAGCCCAATCATAACAGACCATTTCAAGTTTAGTGTTAGCATGTTGTTAATATAGATTCTTATAAGCAGAAAACTTAAAGGGAAATCCAAGTATTAAATAAAATTATCCAGAAAATGTGGTCGGAATTGTAGAAGCTAGTCATTAAAATCTTTTTATAAAATCTTTAAAAATACTATATATTTTTTATAAAATTAATTAGAGATGCTTTTGATTATTACATTTTAATGAAACCTTTAAAATGAAAGCCAGAAAATGAATGGAAAGCAGAATTTGGTCAAAATAAAAATGAATTTGAGAAAACAATAAAATAAAATGTATTTCTTAGGGCCTTTAAACTAAATGTTTTTGTTAAACTTTTAATAACTCATGATTTCAATTAATTAGACATGCTTTTTGAGTAATATTTTTTTATTTAACCATTAAAACAAAACAAAATTTTTTTAAAAAAAACTTTTAATTTAATTTAAACTTTTCACAATTTAAATTTTAGTTTAAAATGTGAAAATTAAAACTGAAAAAAAAAAAAAATTAATTTGGAAAAAATAAAACATAATTTTTGAAAAAAATAAAATGGATTTTGTAGGGCTGTACTAATAAATATTCTTATAACCATAAAACTACATAGCACATAAAAGTGTTGGTTAAAATACCAATATTCTTGTTACACTAAATTTAACTCCAGTTTGACATTCACATGTCTTACAAGCAAAAAACTACATAGGACACACAAATATTGGGTAAAATAATCCATTTCTAGTACTTTTGAGTACTGAACCAAGTATGAGTCACTTGTAGTTGACATTTTCTTACTTTGTCTGCCATGTTGGATTAATTTTTATGTCTGTGGTTATATTAACTGTAATAGTAAAAGGGTAATTTTCAACAATTTTGTAGCATTTTATTTTTCTCCCTTAAGTGCACTTGTGTTTTTTACACTAAAAACAGCCAGTTTACATTTACATAATAATGGTGGATAATGCAAAAATAGTGGAAAAGGTACCTGCATTTGGCTGGTGTGGATGCTAATTTCCCACCTTGATTGTTAAGGCTAAGATTTGCCAGTTCAGTTCCACCTGGGAGCCATCCAGGAGCTGGGAGGTTACCGAGATCCCAGTTCTGTCTAATCACCATTGTTCCCTTGAGCAAGGCACTTCATCCTGGGCTGTCCCGGAATGACTGACTCTGCAGTTACTGTACTATAAATTGTACTGTAAATTGCTTTAGATAAAAAGTGTCTTCTGAACGGCAAGTAACTGAGTTAAAAGTCTTACAATCGGCAAAGCTCAGAGCCCCGATTGCAAACTTCTGCTCTCCAATGTTTCTTGTTTCTTATTTTCTCTCTCTTTTTCTCCTTCTTCTCTATCCTTATCTCCAGTAGTGTTGTTTGCGCTATTTCAGTGACACATAACTGTACTATTTTTCCTTATAACTGTGCTTTGCTGCAATCGAATCAAAATAAAGCTGACCGGAGATGCTATTTGAAGTGCATTTGGTCACAAAGACTACGTCTGCTGGTTCATCACATCAGCGTATCAGTGGAATATGAATGTGGTGTGGTATTAGAAATAGATGCGTCAGCATAAACATCAGCCACTGGGGATGTGTTAATAGGCTGAATTTAATTCTAGCTAAGTGTGAAAAATGAATAACCTCTGTTTATTTTTTAAAGCATTAATTTCTGGTGAATGAAGAAGGAAATGCATTGCATTACACAGCGTTGTGTTGAAAACGAATCCTGAATGTACAGTAGCAAACTGAACAGCTAGATGTGCTGATGTTGTAATTTTGGTACACAGTTCTTTTTACAGTCCGCAATACACTTATAAAGTTTCAACACCACTAGAGAAACTGGGTTTAACAGTTTTGAACAGATCATAAGGTTTTGCAGCAGTTGTCATTTGCTGGAAGTTCAACCCAGAAATTCATTTAAATGCACTTTTCAACTTTTTCTCCCCCTTTTTTATCGATTTCTGTAGCTTCAGGGCACTTTTCTCTTTTTCCACCAAAAATAATAATACAAAACAAAATGTTAAGAGTTTGTAGACAGTACTCGGTGTACAACACCAAATGCTGGCAGTACACAGAAGTAAATAGCATCTGACTCAGTGTCTTAGACTTTTAGGGCGATGCAAAGACAACATAATCACAATTTTTGGCAAAGCTGAGTCAAGCTGAAAGGGTTTTTGTGCTGTTTGGCTTGGTGTCCCACAAGGCTGTGCCATTCAAGGGAGAGTGCAGAGAATATTGAAAGGCACTGATGTTGGCTTCTGTTGTTGGACGCAGGGAATGGCATTAGTACAGCAGCATTTAAATGCCATAATTAGCTTAAAAGAATTAAAATTGCCATCATTTACTCACTCTCATGTCATTCCAAACCCATGTGGAACACAAAAGAACAGTCTTTGAATGTTCGTCTTTTGTGTCCCACATAGAGAATTTTCAGTTTTAAATTAACTTTTGTATTAAAATGGATTAATTAATTAACATTCTGTGTAATTCACTAGGAATGAGTAAGAGCATGTTGAGGTCTTGACTTAAGAAAAAAAATTCTGTTCATGTATTCTCAGCAAACAAAGTAGCTTTTTCATGTTTTTCAGGCTCTACTGAGACATAATTTAGTACTGTATTTGGTGTAACCTGGCCTTATTTGCAGTTGTTTGCAGCACAGCTGATCTATGATTCATGTTTAGCGCAGAGAAACTACTTGTTGCAGTAGAAAAGAGTAATGAGATGAATTCGAGAAACATTCAAGCCCTAGTAAAGAATTCCAAACATAAGGACTCTGTTAATTAAGCTCTTTATTAATGATCCTCATGACTTCTAGGTACCACGGAAAACGGCACATTTAAATGTGACCAGATTCAGTGAGGAAGAGCAAGAAAATATAAGTGCCTTTCGAAAGTATTCATACCCCCTTTTTTCACATTTGTTATGTTGCTGCCTTATGTTAAACTCCTTTAAATTGCTTTTTTCTCCATTAATCTACACTCTATACAGCATAATGGCAAAGCAAAAAACATGTTTTTAACATCTTTGCAAATTTATTACAAATAAAAAACTTATTTTCCACTGACAGTTGAAATTTAGCTCAGGAGCACTTATATTGCTTGTAGATGTTACTATACTTTAAATGTAGTTAACCTGTGGTAAATTCAATTGAATGGGTATGATTTGGAAAGGGACACACAAAAAAGGTCTAACAGCTAAAAATGCATATCAGAGCAAAAACCAAGCCCTGAGGTAAAAATAAAACTGCCTGTAGAGTTCAGAAACTGGATTGAATCAAGCCACATATCTGGGGAAGTACACATATCTGCATTGAAGGTTTACAAAAGCATGTAGCCTCCATTAACCTTAATGGAAGAAGTCTGAAACAACCAGGACTCTTCCTAGAGCTGGCCTCCTGGCCAAACTGAGCAATTGATGGAGAAGGGCCTTGGTTAGACTGGTGACCAAGAAGCTGATGGTCACTCTAGCTAAGCTCCATGATCATATGTGGAGATAGGAGAGACCTATAGAAGGACAAACATCACTGCAACACTCCACCGATCTGGGCTTTATGATGGTGTGGCCAGACTCAGTCCTCTTCTTAGTGAAGACACATGAAAGTACCCTTAGACTGTGAGAAACAAGATTCTCTGGTCTGATGAACCTCAATTCCAAGCATCATGTTTGAAGGAAACCAGTCACTGCTCATCACCTGCACAGTAGCATCGAAACAGTACAGTGTGGTGGTAGCAGCCTCATGCTGTAGGGCTGTATTCTGTGGCAAGGGCAAAGGACTCATCCGAGTAAAAGGAAAGCTCAATGCACCAAAAATGTTGAGATATACTTAACTGAAACCCAGTCTAGAGCATTCAGAACCTCAGACTGGGCAGAAGGTTCACCTTCCAACAGGACAATGAACCTAAGCACACAGCAAGAGTGGCTTATAGACAGCTCTGTGAATGTCCTTGAGTGGCCCAGACAGAGCCTGAGCTTGAAGCCAATCAAATACTTCTGGCAGAAACCTGAAAATGTGCATCTGCCCCCACCCCATCAAGGTTACGAGGTAAGGAGAAGAATAGCAGATAATTGCCAAATGTTGATGTGCAAATTTTGTTGCATCATACCCCAAAAAACTTGAGGCTGTAAAGGTGCTTCATGTAAGTACTGAGTTAAAGGTTGTATCAGCGATTTAAAAAAAAAAAAAAATTAAAGCATATGAATACTTTTGCAAGACACTGTATGTTCTTTCTTGGGTCCTTTGAAGCTGTACACTGTGAGTATTTTAAGTTACTGTGTGAAAGTGAAAAGTTATGTGGGTGCACTATTTGATAGCAGATCAAAACTCAAGAACTTATTACTTTAAGATTAAAAGCTCTCTAATGCATGTAACCGTATATATGCTTATTGTGTTTACACTGCAACTGGCTGTTTTTTATTCTATTGAAGTTAACAAAGATGTGATTTTTCCTTCTGTGTGTGCATCACACACAAGTAACGCAGCGTTCATTAGCTGTTTTAGTCATCTGTCATTTTTTTTTTCTCTCGACCAAGTCGCTGGAGACAGGGGAAGAAGAAAAAACTCAGAAAAAAAAAACATTTCACTTCAGCCTACATTATTCAAGGACCATATTCTGCAGGGAAAGCTGCTAGACTTGCAACTGTTTCACCAGCTTTCTCTTTCTTTCTTTTGGCAGTATTCAAATGCAGCATCTTCATGGTCTTTTGACACCCTGCATGTGCACATCATTAATAAATTACTTGATTAAGAGGGATTACATCACACACTTCATTAAAGCTCACAGTATTAGACAGTCCTTTGATTGTGGTGCTTCTTTAGGAAATGTACTTATTAGAAAATGTGGATGTTTCCAGTTTTGTCCGTATACAGCACAAAATTGAACCAAAACGTCTATTTCCCTTCCCCATCAATGTTTTGTCATATTCTAGACAGTGCTTTCCATTCCAACCCTTCTGCTCCATTATGAGAGCTCATAAATATGACATGCACATTCTATTATCTGCTCATGATCCCCTCTAGACGCCACTTCCTTCCAAACACTCACCTGTTATACTTAGCATATTTTGTTTTAAAACACTGTTCTACACACTTTCAGTGCCACACTTCACTTTGAAACTGGTAAAACATATATTTATATAATCGCACAAAGCCATATGATGATATTATTAATATTGATTTTATTTCGATATGTCATGCAGCCCTAGTTGCATCAGTACCTGAGTTACTAAAGAGAGAGGGTTCATTCTGTGTTAATATTAAACATGGGGCTGAGAGTCTCAGATCATTATCATGTGAGGATGATGAAAGTGATCTTTCAAACAGGTATCAGAGATTGATTAGCTGAGGGTATATTCACAGTATCAAACAGACTAATGAGAATGGCCTGGGGTGATACGAACTGTTCTCATGTCATTGATTGCTCATTATTGACTTGCCTAGTTCCACTCCAACATTTGGCTTCCTCATAAAGGCAATTAAGCTTCTTAAAGAACTTGTTATCAAGAGAGTATGGCTGGTGTTTGCTAGGAGTTTGTTTTTGGCAGCAACTCTGCAGAAATGTAAAATTGTTGTTTTTATTCTGAACAATTGTTTTCCCCATAGTTGTGGGTGTATGATAGAGGTTTCTAGATGTGCACAGACACTTTTTTAGAAAGCATAGAGAGATTGAACAGATTAGGAAGGCTATAGAAAGCTTAGCCACAGCAGTTGGATCAAGCCTGAGGTTCCTATTTTTGACCAATACTTTTCATTCAACAAAGAAACATGGAAAGGCACAGTTGAGTTGAAGAAAATTGAGCAAAAACAGACAATACTTTCAAAACTGTGTCTAAAATGTGACACAATAATAACTTTATTGAGCTGTTGTATAAAACCGATATCACATTTGCAATCATTCAGATCAAATTAATCTC
Source organism: Garra rufa (assembly GCF_049309525.1). Lineage (NCBI taxonomy): Eukaryota > Metazoa > Chordata > Actinopteri > Cypriniformes > Cyprinidae > Garra > Garra rufa. Next base: position 16,550,025 of record NC_133366.1, read on the forward strand.
ACACCTGTTTCATCCAAGATGTTCATGTCTTTCTTTCTTCAGTCGAAATTAAGGTTTTTGAGGAAAACTTCAATCGAGGCCAATGGGTTGAAGGTCCAAATTTTAGTTTCAATGCAGCTTCAAAGGGTTCTACAGAATCCCAGCTGAGAAATAAGGGTCACCTAGCAAAATGTTTGGTCATTTTTTCAAAAAAATAAAAATGTATATACTTTTTAACCACAAATGCTCGTCTTGTACTAGCTCTGCGATGTACATCTATGACGTTGGAAAAGTCACACACACTTAATTTGGCTGTGTACTTTGGGTTCAAAAAGGTAGGGTATGGTGAAAAACTCTCATTTTCTCCTCCAACTTCAAAATTGTCCAACATTATTATTATTATTTTTTTTTTTTGTAAAGGGCGTTTGACTTTCTTTGCACGCTAGCTTTGTAAACGATGGGTCGGGGCTTCCGCCTGCTTGTGACGTCGAGCTAGTGCAAGATGAGCATTTGTGGTTAAAAAGTATATACAGTCAAGCCCAAAATTATTCATACCCCTGGCAAATTCTGATTTAAAGTTACTTTTATTCAAACAGCAAGTTTTTTTTTTTTTTTTTTTTGATTAGAAATGACACAGACGTCTCCCAGAAGATAAGACGATGTACAAGAGGCATCATTGTGGAAAAAAATATTATTATCTTTTATTTACATTTGAACAAAAAGTGGCATGTCCAAAATTATTCATACTCAATTATCAATAGAAAAGCTTTTTGCATGTCTCCACTGGTATTTTTGCCGATTCATCTTTAGCGGTGAGCTCCAACTCTTTCCCTCAGGTTGGAGGGTCTCCTTGCCATCACCCTGATCTTTAGCTCCCTCCACAGATTCTCAATTGGATTAAAGTCAGGACTCTGGCTGGGCCACTGCACAACGTTAATGTTTTTGTCTGCTAACCATTTCTTCACCACTTTTGCTGTGTGTTTTGGGTCGTTGTCATGCTGAAATGTCCACTGGTGCACAAGGCCAAGTTTCTCTGCAGACTGCCTGATGTTGTTGTTGAGAATTTTGATGTATTGCTCCTTTTTCATAGTGCCGTTTACTGTGATTAGGTTCCCTGGTCCACCGGCTGAAAAACATCCCCAAAACATTGACACCACCATGTTTGACAGTGGAGATGGTGTTCTTAGGGTTGTGCAGTGTCCATTGGACTGTCTGCCTTGAGATGTTGCCACCAGCAGAGCCCAGATTCATCAGGATGGCCTTGGTGGTGATCCTTGGATTCTTTTTTGACCTCTCTCAGCACAGGGTCTCACTTTTGGCTTCCGACTACGTCCTCTGAGATTTTTCACAGTGCGGAACGTCTTGTATTTTTTAATAATACTTTGCACTGTAGCCACTGGAACTTCAAAACATTTAGATATGGTCTTATAGCCCTTTCCTGACTTGTGAGCAGCCACAATGCGCAGCCGCAGGTCTTCAGTGAGCTGCTTTGTCTTAGCCATGACTGTCCACAAACCAACAGCGAGAACTTCTGTTTTTCACCTGATGAGTTGATTAAAACAGCTGTTCCCAATGAATCAGGGTACTTAGGATGCTTTAGCACAGCTTGGACTATTTGGAATGGTATAGAACTTTGGAACTCCCATAGACTGTGACAATTTGCAAAGGGTATGAATAATTTTGGACATGCCACTTTTTGTTCAAATGTAAATAAAAACTGAGAAATATTTTTTTCCACAATATGCCTCTTGTACATCGTCTTATTATCTTTTGGGAGAAGCCTGTGTCATTTCCAGAAAAAACTTGCTGGTTGAATAAAAGTAACTTTAAGTCAGAATTTGCCAGGGGTATGAATAATTTCGGCCTTGACTGTACTTCTTTTTTTTAAATGACCAATCATTTTGCTAAATAAGACCTTTATTCCTTGGATGGAATTGTGTAGAGTCCTTTGAAGCTGTATTGAAACTGCAATTTGGACCTTCAACCCACTGATCCCCAATGAACTCCACTATATGGCGAAAAATCTTGAAACATTTTCCTTAAAAATTAATTTAAATGGCCATGATCCTGTCACTGATTTCCAAATTTTGGGGGAAGTTGGCATTTCAACTTCAAAAAGAGTATGAGCCCTTTTTTCTTAAAGAGATGGCATGTATCACTTTTTTTAAGCACGAGAGAGAAAATAGTTTTTAGACTATTTTGTACTGAAATGTACTGAAACAGGATATATTCATCTACCGCATGGGCGCTACGGCTCATTGTGTGTGGAGCACATGTGATAACCGCTAGGCCACGGCTTCAACCATTTATCATGGTTTTGTCGTCTCCATTCCTAAAAGTCTGTTAGAAAATAGAAAAATTTATGGAGTGCAAACACTCTTGCACTCTTTTAATTTTGGTTTAATGTACTCATTTACATTTTAGATTAGCTGGTCATGACTCATGACTAAGCTTAGACCCTGAACCCTAATGTGTCTCATTTTGGTTTATTTTCTTCCTCTTCTTTCGCTTCTAGCTTCAAAGCTCTGCAAACTTAACCTTGCGTCTCCTCCCCCACAGCAAAGAGATGACACAAGACAACACAAAAGATCTTGTCCTCTTCGCTAATGCAGTGTGCCACTTGAGCCACATGCTTCTCAACCCTGTGAGGAAAGCAGGTTTTTTTCCGACCCATTTATGTCAATTCATTTTGCACAGATGATATATATTTCTGTCATTTTTGAAGTCTTTTCTGCCCTTTTTATTTATTGATGCGGTGCATATTGCTAGCTTTAAAATGCCCTATCTGAGCACTCATGCTATGCTAATACACCGCCTCCACTTTGAGTCTTTGCATTTCATACAGATCTTCTTACTTCAGAGTCAGCCAACAACTTAAAATCCGCCACTATAAATGTTATGTTTTCTTTTTTTGCTCACTGTGTGTCTTCACAGTTACAGCTTTTTACTAAAGATGTGGAATTTGTCATGCTAAAGTTAAAGATATCAATGGCACAAACAGTATGAATATTGTCTTATTTATTTTAGGAATATCAGGTTTTGTAACTTTAACACTTACAGGCACTTACACTTTCTAAACTGAGTATAACGTTGTGAAGCATGAGTATGTTAATGAAAGTAGATTTGATTATCTACATGTGACATATAAAACTAACAGTAGATTTAGGTCAGCATACATACATTAACATACATTATTTTTCCTTTACCTCAATGGAAGCCATCCTTTATACAGTAAAACACGAAGAGCTTATAAACTCTGCTTTTCTTTCATTTTTATACTATGCATCAGATACAGTTGAGGTTAAAAGTTTACATACACCATGCAGAATCTGCAAAATGGTAATTATTTTACCAAAATAAAATGGATCATGCAAAATTTAGTACTGACCCAAATAAGATATTTCACACAAAAGACGTTTACATATTGTCCACAAGAGAAAATAATAGTTGCATTTATAAAAATTACCCCATTCAAAAGTTTACATACACTTTATTCCTAATACTGTTATTACCTGAATGATCCACAGCTGTTTTTTAAGTCCCTTGTTTGTCCTGAACAGTTAAACTGCCCGCTGTTCTTCAGAAAAGTCCTTCAGGTCCCACAAATTCTTTGTTTTTTCAGCATTTTGTGTATTTAAACCCTTTCCAACAATGACTGTATGATTTTGAGATCCATCTTTTCACACTGAGGACAACTGAGGGATGCCACTATTACAGAAGGCTCAAATGCTCACTGATGCTTCAGAAGGAAAAAATGACACATTAAGAGCTGGGGGTGAAAACTTTTGAACAGAATGAAGATGTGTAAATTTTTCTTATTTTGCCTAAATATCCTATTCTTTTTATTTAGTTCTGCCCTTCAGACACTACAGAAGATACTTATCTTGATGCACCGTTTTTCCTTCTGAAGCACAAGTGAGCATTTAAACCTGTAATAGTTGCATATGAGTCCCTCAGTTGTCCTCAATGTGAAAAGATGGATCAGGAAAGGGTTCAAATACACAAACATGCTGAAAAACCAAAGAATTTGTGGGACCTGAAGGTTTTTTCTGAATTTTTGAGCAAGGCCAACATTTCCCTCATGCGTACATTGGAGTATGTGATGGTAATATGATGCATGTTTAGCAATGTATGCTTTACCAAGTATGGTATTGCTAAAAGCATGCAGAGATTTCCACAAATGAAGCTGCCAAGACCTTTTTTTCCCCTGTGATCCTTGTACACAGAGTTACTTAATGTGCTTGTCCGACCATTTGTGCGACTCTTTGATTCAATGTTTCTCCATATCCATTTTCTGTGCACTTAGTGCATTTACTGGCGCAACGCGTGGCATGTTAATTTTAGGTTGACAGTGGCGTTAAATTTCCTGAAAGCTTGCGTGTCACACGGCCTTGTAGGCACGCCAGTTTCAATAAACAGATTAACTTGAGCCTGTTCATGGTTTTTGTGCTTGCCTGACTTCATTCTACCAGCCACTGCCTTATGTAAGCATCATGTTAACCCTTCCTGTGGAATTACATAGACGGCAATGTTCTTTCAGATAGCACGCATTTGTTAGCTTTTGTTTAGAATAGCTCCCAGGCCCATTTGCAGCACAGAAGGGACGTGATTTTTATGGGACGTGATTTTTATTTAATATTTGATTGAATTTCCCAAGTCAAGGTTGTTTAAATACATCATCTGTAGCAGATGATCTATCGTTCATTTTGCAGATGCAAAATACAATCGTGTTTGGCGTGTGTCTTGTATTGTCATCGACCCTGACACACTGAATACATTCCCTGGGGCGCACTGACTGCAGGTGTCTTCTGTGTCTGTCTTTCACTGTTGGCACTTAGACATCATTTCAGTTGATTCACTTCATTCAGACAGCTCGATACACTAAACAAGGTTCACGCTAGTTCCCTGACTCATCAGGAATGTTTAGTGGGAAGCAACAGCTCACAAATTCATTGTTCTCAAACAGGAGCTTTCATTGTTTGACAAAAATCCTCACTGAAGAGTTTTGAAATTCGACAGAACTGACCACTGAACTTATGTTTGTGTCAAAGTAAAGAACTACTTTTTGCACAAATGGGTGTAACGAATGTCTGTAGTTCCTGTAGAACTGTGTGGGTTATTGGCATGACACTTTTATCAGTTGCATTTGTATTCCCGAATTTGTTGCAGCTTAAAAACCTGTTCACATGAAGGATAACAACTTTAATGATGACTAAAATTAGAAAATGGTGAATGGTTCACTCAAATATTAAAATGACCCCATAATTTACTTAGCCACAAGCCTTATGTTATATATGGCTAAATATGGATTTTTTTTTTACACAAATGCATTAATTTGCTTCAGAAGGGCTTTATTAACCCCCTGGAGTTGCATATAGTACTTTATCAGACTCTCAGCAGCCATTTGCTGCCATTATAAAGCTTGGGAGTGCCAGGACATTTTTTAATATCATATTTTTCTGAAACAAGAAAGTCATATACACCTAGGTTGGCTTACAGGTTAAGTAAATCATGAGGTAATTTATATTTCTGGGTGAACTATTGTTTTTAACCTCAAACAAACCAAAAATCTCTTTCTGTAATATTGCACATTTGCAAGTGAGAACTGTCTAAAACAGTTATAAACAAATATGTGAGGGATGGACTTTAATAACATGTTACTAGCGTTATTATGGATTGTGTTGTGTTATCATTTTTTAAAAAGATTTATTTAGGTTGGTTTACTGATTTATTCAGTAATTATTTCATCAATAATAATAATTAATGTTAGTAAATGCATTAAATACAGTTAACAAATGAAACCTTATTATAAAGTGTTACCTTTTGTGCTACTTTGTGAACTACTTTGAACCACTGCTTTTGGTGAAACTACTTTTTATGTATTCAGTTTAAAAATGGAACAAAGCTGTGATGTTTTACTTTTATTTTACTGTGTTTTTTCATTGTCTGCCCGCACGTATGTATATACTGTACAGTAAATGTGTTTCCCTATTCCTCACTTTCTTCCCCCTTATTGTCCTCTGCACAAAACACCTGCTGCAGGAATTTAATAGATGAGATGCAAAAGGTAGTTCAATATTATTGCAGGTCTTAAAGGAACAGTTCCTCTAAAAATGGAAATTGTAATCGTTCTGCCTTATGTTATTTCACTTATGTCTCTTTTTGTAAATAAATATTCAATCCATTTGATTTGTACACTGTAAAAAGTTTTCACCAGTTTCAACTTAAAAACTTAAGTTTAGCAGCTGCCTTAAAATTTTAAGTTAAATCAGCTTAAGTCATTTCAACTCACAAGGTAAATCAACTCATTTTTTAGTTATAAGTTAAAATGACTTGCAGTTTTAAAGGAATAGTTCACTTTCAGAACAAAAATTTACAGATAATTTACTCACCCCATTGTCATCCAAGATGTTCATGTCTTTCTTATTTTTTTTAAATGACAATTTATATAATTTTTAACTTCAAATGCTCATCTTGTCTAGCTCTGTGTGTACTCTGTGTAGAGATTAAAAAGTATATAAATTGTCAATGTTTTAGAAAAGAACCGATTGTTTCGCTAGATAAGACCCTTCTTCCTTGGCTGGGATCGTTTAGAGCCCTTTGAAGCTGCATTTGAAGCTGCATTTTGGAAGTTCAAACTCAGGGGCCCCATAGAAGTCCATTATATGGAGAGAAATCCTGAAATGTTTTCCTCGAAAAACATAATTTCTTTACGACTGAAGAAAGAAAGACATGAACATCTTGGATGACAAGGGGGTAATTACTGTCACGTTAGATAGAAGGAGGAGATCTGGGTCCAAAATGCAGGTGAGTATATTTAATAACAATAAACACAAATAAACAAACGAACAAACAAACCAAAAGGCCAACACGGCACAACACGACTAGATCACACGACTAGGTTCAGAAACACAGAGACAGACATACGATACCGAAGACAGTAGAGGAGACAATGCAGCCAGGATGATGAGTGGGGAAAGAGAGTTCTTATAGTCCGGATAATAGTGAACAGGTGTGAGTGTAATGATGAGTGCTAATGACAAGACAGGAGTGAACGATCAGGGAAGTGCAGTGCAAGGGGAACAGCGACCTCAGGTGGCTGAGGGAAAACCCCACAGCCCAGATCATGACATTACCCCCCTTCTAGGGAACGGCTTCCAGACGTTTCCAACGAAAAACAAAACAAAACAAACCATCTGGAGGGAGGAGGAACGGTGGAAGGGGAATCAGGGGGAGGGATGGCGGGCCAGGCCCGTGCAGTGGAGGAACGCGAGCCGGCCTCGCCGCCAGAGGAACGTCAGTCGCCAGAGAAACGTGAGCTGGCATAGCCTCCAGAGGAACGCCAGCAGTCACCGCTGCGTCCGGCACAGAGAAAGCGGTCACCGCCGCGTCAGGAACAGAGAGAGCGGTCGCCGCCACGTCAGGAACAGAGAGAGCGGTCGCCGCCACCTCGGGCACAGAGTGGGCGGTCACCGCCGCATCAGGAACAGAGATAGCGGTCGCTGCCACCTCGGGCACAGAGAAAACGGTCGCCGCCGCGTCAGGAACAGAGAGAGCGGTCGCCGCCACCTCGGGCACAGAGTGGGCGGTCACTGCCGCGTCAGGAATAGAGATAGCGGTCGCCGCCACGTCAGGAACAGAGATAGCGGTCGCTGCCACCTCGGGCACAGAGAAAACGGTCGCCGCCGCGTCAGGAACAGAGAGAGCGGTCGCCGCCACCTCGGGCACAGAGTGGGCGGTCACTGCCGCGTCAGGAATAGAGATAGCGGTCGCCGCCACCTCGGGCACAGAGAAAACGGTCGCCGCCACGTCAGGAATAGAGATAGCGGTCGCCGCCACCTCGGGCACAGAGTGGGCGGTCACCGCCGCGTCAGGAACAGAGATAGCGGTCGCCGCCACCTCGGGCACAAAGAGAGCGGTCACCGCCGCGTCCGGAACAGAGAGCGCGGTCACCGCCGCATCCGGAACAGAGAGAGCGGTCACCGCCGCGTCCGGAACAGAGAGAGCGGTCACCGCCGCGTCCGGAACAGAGAGAGCGGTCACCGCCGCGTCCGGAACAGAGAGCGCGGTCACCGGCGCGTCCGGAACAGAGAGAGCGGTCACCGCCGCGTCAGGAACAGAGAGAGCGGTCACCGCCGCGTCCGGAACAGAGAGAGCGGTCACCGCCGCGTCAGGAACAGAGAGCGCGGTCACCGCCGCGTCAGGAACGGAGAGCGCGGTCAGGAACGGAGACAGCGGTCGCCGTCGCTTCAGGAACGGAGACAGCGGTCGCCGTCGCTTCAGGAACGGAGACAGCGGTCGCCGCCGCATCAGGAACGGAGATAGCGGTCGCCGCCACCTCGGGCACAGAGAGCGCGGTCACCGCCGCGTCCGGAACAGAGAGAGCGGTCACCGCCGCGTCCGGAACAGAGAGAGAGGTCGCCGCGTCCGGAACAGAGAGCGCTGTCACCGCCGCGTCGGGAACAGAGACAGCGGTCACCGCTGCGTCAGGAACCGAGATAGCGGACGCTGCCGCCTCCGCCGCCCAACGAGCGCAAATGGCCGCCACCCACTCGGGCACAGCCACCGCCTCAACGAAAAAAAAACTCCCCGCTGGACCCATAGTTGCTGGCTGCATTCTGTCACGTTAGATGGAAGGAGGAGATCTGGGTCCAAAATGCAGGTGAGTAAATTTAATAACAATAAACACAAATAAACAAACAAACAAACAAACCAAAAGGCCAACACGGCACAACACGACTAGATCACACACGACTAGGTTCAGAAACACAGAGACAGACATACGATACCGAAGACAGTACAGGAGACAATGCAGCCAGGATGATGAGTGGGGAAAGAGAGTTCTTATAGTCCGGATAATAGTGAACAGGTGTGAGTGTAATGATGAGTGCTAATGACAAGACAGGAGTGAACGATCAGAGAAGTGCAGTGCAAGGGGAACAGCGACCTCAGGTGGCTGAGGGAAAACCCCACAGCCCAGATCATGACAATTACATTATCTGTAAATTTTTGTTCTGAAAGTGAACTACTCCTTTAAGCTGATTTAACTTTTAAGGCAGCTGCTGAACTGTACACTATATGTGACCCTGGACCACAAAACCAGTCATAATGGTTAATTTTTTTAAAATTGAGATTTATACATCATCTGAAAGTTGAACAAATAAGCTTTCCTTTGGCGTATGTTAGAGGACAATATTTGGCCGAGATACAACTATTTGAATATCTGGATATCTAAATATTGAGAAAATTGCCTTTAAAGTTGTCCAAATGAAGTTCTTAGTAATGAATATTACTAATCAAAAATTACATTTTGATATATTTATGGTAGGAAATGTACAAGATATCTTCATGGAACATAATCTTTACTTATGACCCATAGAATGTATTTTTAGCTATTGCTACAAATATATCTATGCTACTTAAGAATGGTTTTGTGGTCCAGGGTCACATACTGCAACTGTACAGTCATATGCTAGCTTTGTGAAACATTAATATTGTGAAATATTACAATAAAACTGTTTCTTGTGATGACAAAGCTGATTTTTCAGCTGATATAACTCTATTCTTCAGTGTCATATGATCCTTCAGAAATCATTCTAATATTTCTGTCTAATAAGTCTTTACTGTCACTTTTGATTAATGCAATGCATCCTTTCTGAATTGATAGTGTATGGTTTCACAGACATATTAAGTGGCAATATAAGAATAATAAGAATATTTATGTTTCTTGAGCAGCAAATCAGCATATGGACTGGTAAATTTGACATTGTTCACTCTTCTGACTGTCGATATCAGTCTTTTAAACTTTTTTTCCTTTTTTTTGAAAGTTGTGAAAACACTATCATGGATTTTTTCTTTTGCTATTTGAGCAAAAAATATATTTGTGCTACTCTCTCATTCACTGCTCTTGAATTTTACCTAACTATGATGACTTTTGCTTCTGAGAAACCCGGAAATGTGAAAAGGGTCCGTTAGAATGATTTCTGAGGGATCGTGTGATACTAAAGACTGGAATAATGTTGCTGAAAATTCAGCTTTGCCATCACAGAAATAAATTAAATTTGGAAATATATTAAAATATTAAATCAGTATTAGTGTCTCACAGTATTATTGTTTTTACTGTATTAAAACTGTATTTTTACTTGGTCAGCATAAGGGTCTTTAAACATTAAAACAAATCTTAATTATTCCAAAGAGTGGAAGCTCTGATAAGATAATGTATTACCTTCTCAGAGAAAACACCCTTGATGTAATTATACCTTATTTCTCCTTATCCTAATCTTTTTGTTCATTTAGATTAAGGCAGACTAATCTGGGTTGAGCAAGTATGCTAAAGGGGGGGCTGTTTGTTTTTCTTTAATAATTTTAGAGCTAATTTATTTAAATTCCTCTTTTTCATATTGCAAATCTTACAGCATGTTGCGTAATCTTGCCAGCTTGATGGTAAATAAAAAAAAAAAGCTTTTTTTCCCACAATAAAAGACTTTTTGCTTCTGATCTCAGCTGTGCGGAATCGTGTTCTAATTACGGTTTGGAAAAACCAATTCTCAAATCGCTGCACAATCACAGTTACAACAGCTCAGGGTGTTTGGGATGAGAAAAATATTGATGCAATCATGAAGAACTTCCCTCTCCGACTCGCTAGCGATCAAGCCGATCAGGGAAATTAAAAGGATCAGTGTGTTCTCCGGATCCGCCACGCGCCCGTTTCTACATGTCGGTTTGCTCTGTTTATTTTAGAGCTTTTGCTCTTGGCTTGTTGAATATGAATGAATCAACTCCGGGCCCCCGTCGGCAAGCACGGAGTGAGAAAAACATGAGGGGGGAGGAAGAGCAGGCAGAAATCTCGCTTCGCCATGCCGCAAACATGAAAGAAGGACGGGCGACAGGGGTAAGAGGCTTCCGAGCGCCCTTGCTCTTTTAAAGCCCTTGACTGTGACTAACACGGAATTGACGTGTGGCCACGGCATCGCCGCCTCATAATTCCGTCGAGGCCCGTGTGACACGCTGAGTCATCTGCCAGCCAGCGCTTCTTATGTAGTCTAAGCTCAAAGCGCTCGCTAATACTGCTGCAGTTGCAGAGTCTGTCTGGTCATCTATACATCAACCAAAAAATGCTCAAGCAACCTGTCTGTTTGAGGAAGGCTTTGTCAAGGAATGTGGGCGTGAATACGCAGGCTAAAAATGTCATCCACGGATTATCAAGAATGCCTGGCTACACAGCGATTCTTCTAGAGACAATGTGAAATCAAAATTGACTTGCACACTATTCTGAAGAACACAGTGTTTTTTTTGTTGCGACAGTTTTTCTGCCGATGTAAACAAGGCTGCACTGATAAGGCAAGATGATAATAACTTATAATATCAAAGCCAGCTTTTCACTGGCTACTCAAATCTCTCTCTACACTTTCCCCCCTGAATTCTTTTAGATATAAGTCACATTTTGGAAGTTGAATGTGTTGCAAAGCCAAGTTCCAAGTTAACTCTGGCATGGGTGATTTGCTTTGATCTATTTTTAATAAGATCAATGAATTTTTTTTATATTTTATATTTTGTATACAACATATACATATTACATATATACAGTTGAGGTTGAAAGTTTACATCCCCCTTTCAGAATCTGCAAAATGTTAATTATTTTACCACAATAAGAGAGAAAAACCTTTTTGAATTTAAAGATCAGGGTCAATTTAACTTATTTTGTCTTCTGGGAAACATGCAACTATCTTCTGTAGCCTCTGATGGGCAGTACTTAATGAAAAAACTATGATATTTAGGCAAAATAAGAAAAATGTACACATCTCCATTCTGTTCAAAAGTTTTTACCCCTCGGCTGTTAATGCAGTCCTTTTTTTTTTTTGGAACCTGTAATGATTTTTTTTAAGGATTCTTTGATGTATAAAAATTTAAAAAGAACAGCATTTAATTAAAATATGAATCTTTTCTAACAATATAAGTCTTTGCTATCACTTTTTATCAAATTAACACACCCTTGCTGAGTAAAAGTATTAATTTCTTTAAAAAAAAAAAAAGAAATAATAAAAATGTACTGACCCCAAACTTTTAAATGGTAGTGTATATTGTTAGAAAAGATTCCAGTTTTCCTTTTTTTATTCATTAAATTATCCTGAAAAATCACAGGTTTCAAAAAATATTAAGCAGCACTGATAATAAATCAGCATATTAGAATATATTGGAACAATTTCTGAAGAATTATTTGAAACTGAATACTGGAGTAATGATGCTGAAAATTCAGCTTTGCATCCTATTAATATTTCACAATAATATTTTTATTTATAAATTTTGAAATTAAAATAAATGCAGCCTTTATGAGCCTTTAAAAAAACATTAAAAATCATACTGATCTCAAACTTTTGAACAGCAAAAATTAGTCATTACTGTCTCTTTTGATTGATTTAACACATTCATGCTGAATAAAATGATTAATTTCTTTTAAAAAATCTTACTAACATCAAATATCCCAATGGTCATTTATACAGTTCTATGTGTTGCTTGATTTGCAACTTGGACTCTAACAGTGTACTTGAATGAGCTTGAAGCAGATAAAAAGTGCGACTGTAGTCATCACTTGGTCTCCATGTCTTAATTTGAATGCGGTTTTGGCACATGGCATGAGTGCGCTCGCTCGCACTTGGCATCCGCTTTGTCTGCCTCTCTCCGAGGAGATAACGTATTCCGACTAAATCCGGTGGGTGAGGAGAAATAAAGGATTTTCTCTCCAGCCTCTTTTGGCAGGGCTCCACTTTCTCTGTGAGAGTATCTTTGACCTTCACCTCGGGTCAGAGCTGCTCAGAGAGGCTGTATTGTTTTAGCGGCGGAGCGCTCGCTCACACTGCTTTTCAATCAGGAATGATATTTATGGTTGTCCTCATGCTAGTGATTCAGGCAATGTCATTTTCACTCTCTCTGAATGGAATTCTGGAATGGAAATCTATCTGGGAATGGATTCTCAACACACAGGAGGAGAGATAAGGTGGAAAGGAGGTGCAACGTTGAGATCCAGCTGATAAGATAATGTATGAAATCTCCCTCCTCCATCCTCATGGGTAAACCTGATGGTCTTGACTTAAAATTGGCGGCTTCCTCATGCACTATGCATAAGTTGTGGATTTAAATACATTCTCTCTGTAGGTAACCCAGAGGCCAATGCTGTTGTGGAAGAGTACTTTAGTTTCTGTAGTTAAACTAAAAATATTTTTGGTCAAAGCTTCAGTTAATACCAAAGCATTAGATTGTCCCTAGTCCTGAGCAGTAGGCTTAGAGAACAGCCGGCAGAAATCCGAGCAGTATTGTGGTGTCCTTTTAATTATACGTGGCTAGATTCACTGGTGGGCCCTCTGAGCCGAGGAGATCACTTGTGGATCATTTAGTATTATTGATTACTGATAAAACACAACTGTAGAAGGCTATGGACCGTGGGGAAAGGTCGGCACCGGTAGCTAGTGATGTATTTGAGATGGACTGTGGCTTTTATTGGACCTCATTTAAAGTTTTCAGGTCACTTACCACGCTTGGGGCCTTTAAAATGCCATTGACAGTTTTATCAAACCCAGACCCTCCGCAGTTCCTCGTTCCACTACACTAAGCAGTTGTTTTAAATAAACGAATGTTTATTTCTTTGGTTTACTGAAATTAAATAACTCATCATGTCTCTAGTCTGGCCGCGAGCACGGTTTCGCAGGTTAAAGCGAGCCTGACTAAGCGTTAGATCTCGTCGCATGGTTAGGCTTTTACACTGAGCTGTCAGTCTTTTCTCCTAGCCACCTGCTTCAGCTCGGCTTGATATGTCTCTCAAATTGGGCCTCGGGACAGCTCAAGCACATGTGTCCCCATTCTTTCCTTCTGACTTCTTATCCCATAGGGCTTCCCTCCCTTTCTTCTGTCAGCACTTTTTTCCTTTTTCTCGTTTTCTCTGTAGGAGAGAGTCCCTGCCTTGTGTGGCAGGACGTCTGACATCTATTGAGGTCTATAATTAGTAACTGAATTCTCACAGTGCTGCTGAATCACTCTGTGGTCAGTTGTCTAACTGAGCTGTCAAAGAACAATTCAAATGTTTAAATCTAGTAAATGAAGTGGAACGTCACATCTCAGGACAATGGCTAGAAAGATGCTAAAAACTTTTTATAGTTGCTGCAACTGTTTGAAGTACTCCTGAAAACTTTGCATGGTTAGTTTGTCTGCACATTTTCTCTCTGCTGCATGAGTTCTTTATTGCGCAAGTAGTTGCAAGCAGTTGCACAAATGCAAATTTAAATTTAGTATTTTTATGTATTTGTTTATTTCATGTCACTACACTCTTAAAAATAAAGGTGCTTTAAAAGGTTCTTCATGGCGATGCTATAGAAGAACCATTTTGGTTCTACAAAGAACCATTCAGTCAAAGATTCTTTAAAGAATCTCATTCTTACCTTTTTATAACCTGAAGAAACAGAAAGGTTCTTCAGATGTTAAAGGTTCTTTATGGAACCATTTAGACAAAAAAGGTTCTTCTATGGCATCGTGGAGCACCTTTACTTTTAAGAGCGTACCACGAAGAAATTGTTGAATAAAGTCATTATTTTTGTTGTCTTTGTAGACAAAAAGAATTCTCGTAGCTTCATAAAATTAAGGTTGAACCACTGATGTGGACTTGAATGTGGTAGTTGCATTGCTGTTTATGGAGGGTCAGAAAGCTCTCGGGTTTCATCAAAAATATCTTAATTTGTGTTTTGAAGATGAATGAAGCTCTTACGGTTTTGGAACAACGTAAGTGTGAGTAATTAATGAAAGAATTTCATTTGTGGGTGAACTATCTCTTTAAATACACTCCTCTACTCTCTAAACATTCTGCATATGCAATAAGCTGCAAAAAAAAAATACTTTTCATTCGCTAATGTAGTCGTTTTTGATTCTGAAAGAGAGTTTGCATTGGCGGAAGCTTTTAGTAAATCTGTCCCTAACTGTTCTAATCACACCTGACTGATTGAACTTGTCAAAAGGTTAATGGCACTTTTAAAAAGGGTCGTTTTACATGGCTTCCCTAGTTTTCCCTAGTGCAGGTCAAGTATTGTAATGTGACACTCAGTTCAAACAGTTTCAACTTTGACCTTTTTCACCATTGAGCTTTTAAATTGCAGCCATTAATTACCAAACAATTTGCATGATTTACCATTTTCAGGTCTGTTGTGACAGTCAGATAGTAATGATCATAGAAGGGCTCATCCACACGAAGCCATAGATTTTGTGGCGTTGTCTCAAGAAATATCTGTCTACACACGAAACCACTAAATCCAGCTCAAAACGATGTAGTATACATGTCAGACCAGTATTCAAAACCACACTTATTTAAAGTCATTCTTCCTGAGTAAGTCCCATGCAGAAGTGCAGCCGAATGAAGCACGTTGATGGGCGCGCTCTTGCTCTCACTTGGTCGATGTGTGCGCGGGCACGCTCTTTCGGGAGAAATGCCCATACCAGGACATCATAAAGAGCCATGCACCATGACTTTCCAAAACCCAGAAGTGTGTATTCGGCTCAAAAATACTCTGTTACTTGTCCAAATACATTTTTGAAAGTTGTAGTTGCTGTTATGTGATGTAGCGTTGTGTGTGACTAGGGCCGCGATTTAGGTGTTTCACAAAATATTCAGATTTATCCACTCTGGGACCCGGTTTTTAAAAAAAAAGCAGTTTTAGGCTCCCAAAACCCGGATCTTTTTTACAGCTAAACACATCTCTGTGTGGATGGGCCCTTATGTTCTGTGTGAATTAATAAATAGTGCAACAAAAAAGGCCATTTTTCTGTCTAACACTTTTCATGTTGCATTCAAAGAAGCCGGTTGGCATTTTGTTACTTTTTGTTCATTTTGTTACTTGGCACAGCATTTTACTTTGATTGCAGACAGAAAAAAATGTGTTATGTGTAAACACTCTCCAGTACCATTTGAGCTTTTTTTTCTATCTTGTTATTTTCTTCTTCACTATAACTTTTTTGTGACATTTTGCCACTTTCAAGAAAATGGACTGACACTGAAAATATTATAACTTTTCATGTGTTGTTGTTATGTATCACTATTAAGAGTACTTCATCACCACCAGTACTTCCTTGAAATCAGAAGCAGGTGGAGTGGCTATGCCGCTTCATTTGTCATTTTAGGTTGACAGGTTCAATTAGCCTATAGGTTTCTTGATTTAAGAAGACTTCCCTTCTTTTAGGCCCCCCATGCAGGATTACTGCCACCCTCTGTGTTTTTCTGATACCGTGAAAGGACTGTGGCTTGGCTGGTAGAAACAGAGCTTTCTTTTTAAGTTGCAGCACAGGGGGATCTCACACTTTTGTCTGTTAGATGGCGCCTTTTCTTCCACTTGACATCCTTTGCTGTTAGTAACCATGATCAGTTTGGCTTGGACACCTGAAACACAGTCTTAGGAATCTTCATGGGGAAATAATGAGCTTTCCCACGGCACTTCCAGCCAAATCGTCCATCATTTGAAGGCATTGTGAAGATGTCTGTAGAGAGTGCCTATGTGAGTTATCTTACGATTGTAGAGAGTAGTAGTTTTTCACAGTATCTTTATAGCAATATAAAAAAAAAAGTTTATTTATTTATACATTTTTAATAACTGTACATATGGAACTATAAGCTATATTTAAAACATCTAAATGATTTTAAATAAATAAATAAGTTTGTTAGGTTCCCCACCATAGCTGTGCAATATAATGTGGCAGTGCAACTTTTTTTTATTTTCACCTGGACCTTTTGTCGACGGCATTGACAGGACTGTGGCCGTCTCCGTGGAAACCCAGTCTCTGTCTGCCGATAAAACTTCAGGAGTGGAGTGTGTCTCCAATTAGACCCGAGTTGTCAGATGGACTTGGAGGACTTTGCATGAGTTGCAGTTGTGGTAACATTTGAATAAATATGGGAATCTGTCTGACTCTTAAATATTATATCCTAAAACTCGGCTAAGTTTTACCCAAAATGTAAAAAAGTGGAGCACTTCTTAAAGATAATAGTATCACTCCCTTCTGGCTGCTCATAACAGCTTCTGTGAAACGAGTTACATTTTTTAGCTTGGCCCAATCGTTAAAACAAATGAGGGGAAAAAAGTAAGTATCTTACATTTTTTAAGTATCAAATGGTCCATGAGAAGAAAAACCTCTTTCAAAGACAAACATTTCTAACTATTTTTACTCGATATGCTTTGATATGTACCCAACTGTTTCAACCAGTAAACAGCCTTATACAGTTTAAGCATTATGTAGCATGTAATGTACGTATATGTTAATTAGAAGTGATCAGCTTTCATGGTCAGTATTGGCCAGATTATGATAATGATGAAAGCCATCTCATCAGGGGTCTGGAGGGTATGGAAGCCTGTTTTCGCCACTGAATAAAAAAATAGGAAGACAATTGAGACTTTTTATCTCACAATTTCTGACTTTTTTCTCAGAATTGAGATATAAACTCACAATTGCATGTTATAAAGTTAGAATTCTGAGAAATAAACTTGCAATTCTGACAAACTCACAATCATGAGTTATAAAGTGCACAAAATGTCTTCGTTTTTTCTCAGAATTGTATGATATAAACTCTTTGTGAGAAAATTGTGAGAAATAGTCAGTATTGCAAGATAAAAACTCACAATTCTAACTTTTTTTCTCAAAATTGCAAGTTTACATCCTTCAGTTTTGACTTTTTTTCCTCAGAATTGCGACACAAACACAATTGCGAGATGTAAACTTATTTCTCAGAATTGCGACTTTATTCCTCAGAATTGTGAGTTTATGTCTCACAAATCTGACTTTATCACTTGCAATCGCAAGTTTTTTCCTCACAATTCTGAGAAGACTTTGTGTGATACAAACTTTCAATTCTGAGAAAAAAAGTCAGAATTGTGAGATAAAAAGTCGCAATTACCTATATTTTTTATTTTTTATTCAGTAGCAGAAACTGGCTTCCATAGGAGGGTTAGCCTTTATAGTGCTATAAATCAATTCCCTGAGCACAGAAGTATAGACGTCATCTCTCTGTGTTACACAGAATAAGGAAGGAGGAGGTGTTCACACAGAAATCCAATCTTGACTGTCTTTCTATTGCCACCATCTTTTACACTTTTCTTGTCATAATACTATTAAAAACTTCCCCACTGTCCTTGTGAAATGACTGTAGTGGGAGTGTTGTGGCATTTTATTGTTCCCACATTATTATAGAACAGAGAATAACAGATCTGGGGTTCATTTATAAACGTTAGTGCTCCATTTGTCTTGCTGACGCTGTTATTGACACTGACAGTGTTATTCAAGAAAAGGTAAGTCTCATTGGGGATTGACTGTGTGGTTATGAGTGATACTAGTGTCCGGGAATTCCTTCACTGGAGCTACTGTACAGTAAAACATGAATTTTCAGTAAATTGTGAATCTGATGCAGTAGGATTTACTCAGTAATAATGATTTTTCATTATTCATTATTTATTAGTTGTTTCAAACTTGTATGTACTTTTATTTGTTTATTTTTCCTGTGTAGCACAAGTGATTTTTTGAATAATTTATTTATTTTTTAAATATATTTGATGCAACTGAAAGAGTACTAGGGCTGTCAAGACCACAAAAAGCATCATAACATTATTTTTTATATTTTTATTTAACTGATTTTTTCAGATTTTCCGAATGATTTCTTGAACAAATCGTTCAGATTTTTGTAAAATTGGACTCAAATTGCTTGAAATAAGTTTTTGTTTTTAGTTTGAGCACCGTTCCTCTTCATTAAAAAAGTAAAATAAATTAATTATTTTTTGTTTCATTGTGAAACTAAAACAGCCAGTAGCAGCAGCCAGTCACTGTCTTAATGAGTGACTCATTTTGTCATTTATTCAGCTGATTCATTCAGAAATGAATTGACCTCTGTATCATTGGCTCACTTGATTCATTCAAAATCGTGATTCATTCAGTAATGAAACACTGCATCATTTATTCACACCAAGGGCTTGACGGTGTTTGTTTTGTGATAAAGACAGTCTTGACTGTACATTTATCCCTAATGCATCATCTGAACTTTCTGAACACTGTTTACTTGTTTACAAGTGTTCGATTTCTCTTTCTGTAATAAAGCATAATGCAACATTTGTTGGCAATATTTACCTTCTGTTAGCTTTGCCTTGCAAAGTCATTTCAATCTTTTTGTCCCAATGTCATGTTTTTCATTATCAGCAACCCAAGCTGAATTTACTTAAGATCACTTACTATGTTCTCCTTTAAATGTTAGCTATGCTTTGTTTTGATTAAACTTCCCTTAATGTAATCCAGTGTTTTTTGTGCATCAGCTTTGGGAATAACTGTGATAAATGTTCAGGCAAATGGGGTCTAAAGCTTTATCGGCTGTATAGGCTGAGTTTGGACAAGGAACTCGAGTTAGTCCTTTGTTGTACTATGGTAATTGCTTAGCGTGGGTGTCCTTGAAAATACATTACCCTGGGAGAACGGTCCCAGCAGAGCCCCGCAGCAAAAACTGAAAACCAGCACTGTTTTATGGGCCCTTTGAGAGCTTAAAGCTTGACTATTGAATGAGTCACTATACATCACATAAAATGTGTCTTAACAGCACAGGCTTTATTAGTGTGTAGATCTAATTGTGTAGACAAATTGCCAGAAATGTCTGCAATGCAAATAATCACTTTTGTCAAGTAGATAGGGAATGTCATTTTCACCCTGTCCAAATGCATCCGTGTGTTTAATAACGAAAACATTTGAGGATGTTCATTATGTGGTGACTCTTTTTGCAAATCAGACCTTCTATTCTTTCTATGTCTACATGTATCCAACTAAACTCAAACTTGTTTTATAAAGAAACCATTCAAAGGTTCAGAATTTATACTTGAGTTTGGGTTGTGATGATAGTTCCTGTTTGACTTTTAATGGGAAGGTTGAAGGGGACACTTGGGGTCTATTCACACAGGCACGTCCTTGCGGTTGACTGCGTTTTTTAATTATTGGTCTATGTGCGTATACTGTAGATGTTTGTCTTTGATTGTTGTGAGCGGCCCCTTACCTGTTCATAATTCTGAAAGCAACAAACCAACCCAGCAGTTTTTCTGACCCACTGGTTTAGAAATAAACAAACTTCGACTCGATCATGCTTGTGTTCGTCGCGCATTTCATTAAATGTGGCAAATTAACTACGTTGCTAGACTTGCTTTATATTTATGCAGCTTGGTCCAAATGTGATTAAGTCTTTACGTCCAGCTTCATCTATGACTCTTCTCGTCCACAGGTGACCACCCTGGTCAACACCAGTAACAAAGGTCCGTCCAGTAAGAAAAAGGGCCGCTCCAAGAAAGCTCATGTGCTGGCTGTGTCCGTGGAGCAGGCGACCCAGAACTTTCTAGAAAAGGGCGAGCAGATTGCTAAGGACAGCCAGGACCTAAAGGAGGAGCTTATCGCAGCCGTAGAGGACGTTCGCAAGCAAGGTAAGCAGCCTGTTA
Organism: Garra rufa; assembly: GCF_049309525.1. Lineage (NCBI taxonomy): Eukaryota > Metazoa > Chordata > Actinopteri > Cypriniformes > Cyprinidae > Garra > Garra rufa. The sequence goes on from NC_133366.1 coordinate 16,570,484, forward strand.
TCACCCTCAGGTACTGTCCCATGCAAAATCTGTTGCTGATGTATTCCAACGTCCCATTGAGCAACCAAACATGTATGTGTATGATACCCCTAAGGGTTGTTTTTTTAATTATATAATGAATTAAAGAATAAAAAAGAAAAAGCAAGCTAGTGTTAGAGGCCTAAAAATAGATAGATAGAATACAACAAGAACAGAGAAGCTAGTGTTAGTTAGTTTTTTTTTGGACGAAAACAAACAGTTACGAAAAGTTAATCGAGAATACATCTAAAAGGGAAAGTTTTTTTTAGAATAGAATATAATTAGAATAGAGGGTGCTAGAGTTAGAGGGTCAAATAAATATGGAAGATATGTTTTTAGCCGATTCTTGAAGTTGTCTAAGGACTCAGCTGTTCGGATTGAGTTGGGCAGGTCATTCCACCAGAAGGGTTCATTTCATGTGAAAGTCCGTGAAAGTGATTTTGTGCCTCTTGGGATGGCCCAATAATGCGCCGTTGACTTGCAGAATGCAAGCTTCTAGAGGGCACATAAGTCTGAAGTAATGAATTTAGTTAAAGGGGTACAGATAGCGTTAACTGGAGTACTGTTGCATTAACTGATGGTTCCGTGAACGCTAGACTTTCGCGAGACGGTGCGTGACCCAACATGGCGGCGGCGCGCTGGTAGAAGCAGAGAAACTTTTTCGCACTTTTTTTTTCCTCTCTTACTTCACTTCCCACAAATACAATAAACTGGATTAGAATTTGGACCTGGATCACCTAGAAGACTACATAGACGAATGCTACAATAGACTCTGCACCATTGGACGCTCACAAAAAGCCAAAAAACCATGCATGGCGGACTCACCAGCTTCATCCAATTCATCTCCTTCACCTACATTTTCACATCCCCCGTGCTGTCCCGAGGTAAGCGACATACTTACATCCATGGACAATAAACTATCCGGACTGGACGCAAGAGTAGCCTTAATAGAAGTACTGCACAAAGAATTTCAACAACTCTGCCACAGCCTGGAATACAGCCAACAACAAATCGACACGCTCACACAAGAAAACAGTTCGCTGCACAACTCCGTTACAACCCTCACAACGCAACTATCTAATGTTACCACCCAACTCACTTCCATCACCTCCGAAAACAAAACGATGAAAGAAACAATTTTGGACTTACAAGCATGCAGCATGAGGGACAACCTGATTTTCACCGCTATCTCCGAATCACCCACTGACGAACCCGAGAAAGCAGTCAACAGCTGGTTAAACAGCTCAAACTTCCATCGGAAACTGTTAACAACATCACTTTTCACCGTGTTCACCGCTTAGGTCAAAAACTCAGTAACGCCACCAGACCCTGCCCAATTATTGCCAAATTCGAACATTTCAAACAAAAAGAACTGGTTCAACGGCAGGGCAGACAGTTAAAGGACACTCATTACGGACTTAACGACCAGTTTCCACAATAAATCATCCACAGACGTAAACAGCTAATCCCCATCCGCAAACAAATGATAAAAGAAGGAAAAAGAGCAATACTTACTGTGGACAAATTGTACATTGATGGACAGTTATTCAAAGACAAGGCAATTACCCCCTGACTCTATTAACACCCTTTCCCTCAACACTATCATCCTAGCCATAATATGTTTTCATTAACCCGCACACCACCATTATTATTATTATTATTTTTTTTTTTGGTTGTTAATACATATATATATATATATATATATATATATATATATGTATTAACAACCAAAAAAAAAATAAATAATAATAATAATGGTGGTGTGTCGTATTTATTTATGTATATATCTCAGTTTTGTAAAATTTAACCTTATGACTGGTTTTGTGGTCCAGGGTCACATATTATAAAGTTTATTAAATGAAACACTGAATGTAATACAAACTAACAAAAACCAGGAGCAAGAAACGAGCACATGTAACATTAACGACGGACAGCTGGGAGTGATCAGACACAGACTTAAATACACAGAAAACAAGGCGTGGTTACAAACAAGATGACGAGATGATGAGGGGGAAATACAAATATGGGCAAGACTGAACCAACTAAACACAAACCAAAAGGGGGAGACAAGGACTAAACCATATGGACTAGAAACAGAAGGGGAAAAACATTGGGAAAACAGAACAGAACAGAGACAAAATACTGACAGTTGCCTTGAATGGAGAGAAGAAGGAGGGAAAAAAAAAACATGTACACTGAAACAGAAGCTAGGATAGGTGTGGTATGTGTTGGGTATGGTTCATTATTAAATTTCCCCTTTATATAAATTAATATAACTAATTGTGATTATATTATTATTATTATTATTATTATTATTATTATTATTATTATTATTATTAATAGTGATATTACTGTTGCAGTCATTACAAAATATCATCACAAAATATTATTGTTACATCACAGTCTCTATTATTGTTATTACTACTACTATTATTATTATTATTTTTACTGTTAATATTATTGATATTACTGTTACATCATCACAACATATTATTGTCATCACCATCTTTAGTGTTATTGTTGTTGTTATTATTATTATTATTTTACTGTTATTATTGATATTACTTTTACTGTCTTTACAAAATATCATCGTTATCATCATCGATTATTTCAATTTATGGTTATTTCTATTATTTCTAAACATGCTAATACTACTTATAACATTACTATTATTCAGGTTGTCATTTTTGGCTCATTTTCATTTATTATCATTGCTGTTTTTGTTGTTGGTACTGTTTTTTGTTGTTTTTCTGCGTTTACCATGTTGTATGTTTTTGCACTCCAAAAAAAAAAAAAAAAAAAAAAAGGGGTACAGAGCCAGTGGTGGTTTTGTAGGCAAACATTAATGCCTTGAATTTTATGTGAGCAGCTATTGGTAGCCAGTGCAAACTGATGAAGAGAAGTGTGACGTGCATCCTTTTCAGCTCATTAAAAATTAATCTCGCAGCCACATTCAGGATTAATTGTAAAGGTTTAATAAAACTGGCTGGAAGACCTGCCAAAAGAGCATTGCAATAGTCCAGCCTGGACAGAACAAGAGCTTGAACAATGAGTTGTGAAGCATATTCCGAAAGAAAGGGCCTGATCTTCTTAATGTTGAATAATGCAAATCTTTTAGGGTCATGTGTGTCAGGGAACCAGTGTGACACATTATCTGACCCTGAATAACTCTAAAGTGCCAATTTGCTGTGGACTTTAAATAGCGTTTTGCCCATGTGTTGCAGTTTGCAGACAGCTAAGCTAAAGTTTTCTTTTTCTTCTTCACCTATAAGTCCTGCCTATTATTTACAAGCCTTATCTGGCAGTACATTACGCAGTACATTACGCACTCTCTCTCTCTCTCTCTCTCTCTCTCTCTCTCTCTCTCTTATACCGAGTTTTCTCTCCTTTCCTTTCTTTTATGATCGTTCCCATACACAGTGTCCCTTTCCAACACTTGCAAGCTCATTGGTCTGGACTGAAGTTAGTGTTTGCTCAGCCAAATTACCTCTATGAAAATGGCAAACAGTTATTGATGGTGTTTCACAGAGCATTCATCATTCCATAAACAGAGCCGAAGAGCAATTATGAGGTTGCGGAGAAAAAAAAGCCACTTTTAAACCCCAAAAGCTGAAATGTATTAGCTGCCATTGTATCGTATTAATAATAATCTGTTTTCTTTTTTTTTGTGGTTTGTTTTGAGAACTCTTTGATGAGGTAATGCATGTGTAATCTTTGTTTAATTTGTTTGGTGGTGGATTAAGTTACTTGGTAATATAATATTAATTAATGGGAGTCTGGGGTAATTCTTTGTCTTTTATTCAGGGACTTTAAATATAACTAATTCAGAGGAAAACAGAAGATAATTTTTACAGTTCTTAACCAGGGGAACCTGGAAATGTTGGCAATGTTTCAAATAAGGGTTTCCAGGCCTGTGAAAGTCAATACATAGTACCTATAAGTCTTGGTAAGAGCACATTTTTAAAATTTTACATACTATAGTATACATTTTTCCACAGGTCCACAGTCAGATATCCCTGTTTACTACGTTTTTTGAGTAATTTGTGGTGAAAATACACAAGCATTCTCAGATCTGCAGTGAAGGGACTGCAGCACTGACAGATGGAGACTGAGCCAAGCCCTGGCTGCAGGGCCAGAATGAAGTGTGTTAAAATACTCCGCGTGGACCATTAGCACCCCGACCTTTAGCTAGGATGAGGTTAATGAACACAGGTCGGACATAATGGTCCAAGTGGCTTACCACTCCCATGGCTGACCGTCTGTTACTCTGTGTGAAACAAAGGTTAAAGGACAAAGAAAATACTTCAAATAGAAATTAGAAACTAATCTTTTTGATCTAATTGTCACTTGTGTCCCACAGTTATTGATTTATTCATTTAATGACAATAAAAAAAAATAACTTAACTTTCAAACAAAAGACAATTAAGCTACCAGTAGTTTTTAAGTACCAGTCATTTTTCACAGTCGTTAGCTGCTCATCTAATTCGACAGCGTTTCCAATAAGTTGGCAATGTTTCACCCTCCCAAAGCAAAATTGCATATTAAGACTTTTCAGAGAAATTTAAGTGCATTTTGTCCGGTCCAACTGGCGGTTTGTTTATTTGATTTAATAATAAACTTTACTATACTTATCTTAGTGCTACAGAAGGTCAAGAATAGAGTCCAAAACAATGTAGAAGATGCATTGCAGAATAAAAACAACACTGCAGTGGTTTCAGTTAATGAGAGCTGAGGGTCATTTCAGGAATCAATAGGCTATTCGACTAATGTTAGCCTGTTTAGTTGCTCTACCAAGGTCCATAAAACTTCCCATTCATCTCACATTTAAACATTTGATCAGTCACTGTGTGTTTTGTTTTGGCACAAACACACAGAATACTGGTGGGCTGATGATCATTTTCTCAGTCGACTTAATTTGCTACCGAGCTGAAGGAGTGACAGTCCCAATGGATGTAGTTGAGTCATCAGTTTCAAAACATTGACCTCTTTCACTTCCTCTCTCAAATCAATAATAATTTGCATTAATATCTCTGTCTCTGTCTGACTCTTATTACCTACACTACCTCTCTTTAGAGAGCACAAGTGTGTGTGTGTGTGTGTGTGTGTGTGTGTGTGTGTGTGTGTGTGTGTGTGTGTGTGTGTGTACCTGGTATTCATTACGTTGTGGGGACCAAATGTCCCCACAAGGATAGGAATACCAGTAGATTTTGACCTTGTGGGGACATTTTTCAGGTCCCCATGAGGAAACAGGCTTATAAATCATGCACAATGAGTTTTTTTGAGGAAGTAAAAGTATGCACAATCTCCTGTGAGGGCTAGGTTTAGGTGTAGGGTAGGTGTAGGGCCATAGAAAGTACGGTTTGTACAGTATAAAAACCATTACGCCTATGGAATGTCCCCATAAAACATGTAAACCCAACATGTGTGTGTGTGTGTGTGTGTGTGTGTGTGTGTGTGTGTGTCTAAAACTCTTAAATTCTCTCTTATCAGACAGCATCTGGAAGTAGGCAGGCTGTCAACATTGTGTCTCCTAAGATGATGTCTACTCCATCTGGTTTATTTAAGTCAGCATAGATGAATTCCCTGCCCTTGATACCACACACTCCTGTCTGTGTGGTTCAGTAGTTGGTAGAGAGAATAACAAATTATTTCTGACAGAGTGAGATGAAGGAATTTAGTTTACTGTATAAATGCTTTTTTTAACTTATGATTCAGTTTCTCTGGAGAAATCAGCATTGTACTCATCAGATATTGACTTGGTTATCTCTAACACTCACTTTCATTTATTCTAGGTCATCGGATGTGATATTACTGTCTGCTGCTTTGAAAGCAGGTCTAAAACAGGTTTTCTTTGAAGCTTTTGATTTGACCAAACCAGGCTCAGAAATGTATTTCCAGAGGCATTTTTTTTTTACATTTGTGTGGCCAATTTTTTCAATTTTTTAAAATAAAGGTTCTTTATTGGCATCAGTCGTTCTATGAAGAACCATAAACATCAATGGAACCTTTTCAAATGCATAAGGTTCTTTATAGTAGAAAAGGGCCTTTCGACTTTTAAAATGATTACTTGAAGAACTGTTCACTGAAAGGTTCTTTGAAAAAAAAAAGATTCTTCTATGGCATCACTGCAAAAACACCCTTTTGGAACCTTTATTTTTAAGAGTGTTATTATTATAAAAGCCATATGTTGTCTTTAATGTCAAATACTTAAATGTACCCAAGTGCTTTAATCAATATTTTAAACTGTTGTCAATAACAAGTTATGCAAAAACTTCCATTATACTGACTGAAGCTACAAAATTAATATTTTATTTACATCGTATCTGCAGTGTGTTGTTTATAATGAGGAAATTTGCAAGCGTGCACACTCATCACAGCTCCGGTGCTTTCAGCACTGACTAATCTGAGTGCCTCTGATTGGCAAATGCATCCCTAAATTCAACAGAAATGTGTTTGATTGGTTGTGCAGTGATGCAGTGTGAGTGGATCGAATTGTAATTCCACGAATTGACACTTTTCATTCATTTTCTCATTTCATTTTAATCGTGACATCATTAATACTTATTTTAATTGTGCAGGGGCTTTTTTTGCCCCTTTGTTTTGAATTTATAGGACATTTTGTTCATTTTAACATTATTGCAAACAGCTCGGATGAGAATCTGCCTGACTATGTCTGTCCCTTTGACTTGGTTAAATTACACTGGGGGGAAAAGAAGAGCTATAGAATGGAAATAAGATTATAACCTTCTGTGGTAATCCGTGAAGGTAGAGCTGCCACAACAATGCACAGAGCCAGAGGACAGTGCTGACATTTCCCCTGGAAAGTGGAGGGGCAGCAGTGAGGCACTGTTAAGAATAGCTGGCATTCTGTTGTTTCAGTTCACTGTGAGAGAAACTAGCAGAACACGCATGTACACTAAAACACAGCCATATTCATTATGTGCATGCAAGTGTTCACCCACACAGAGCCAGTACAGGCTTAAAATCAAAAATTCTTGTTCTCTCTTTTTTTCTCCAGACTCTGGAAAGTCAGTTTGCCACAATCTTTCTTCTCTGTATATCATTCTCAGATTCAATGACATTTGCTAATGTCTCAGCCGGGCTTTTTGTAAGCTTTCATTTATCAACTCTGTCCCGCCTGCGGCTCCTGTTCAGATGGAAGGTGGGAGTCCACTTACTGTAGGGTCATTAATAGATTCTGTCAATGAACCTTAAGACAAATTGCTCATTTTTACTTGAGCAAGCTTGCCACAGTAACATTCTTACAGTCTGAATCAGTTTTTTGGCTTTTTCCTCATAAGTAATATACATCAATATATAAAAATACTACTTTTGACAAATAGAGTACTAAATAAAGGTTTGGAGGTGCATGGTTGTCTAACCCTGTTGCAATAAAAACATACCTAACCAGCATATGCTGTTTTTTCAACAGGGAATAATGTCAGTCACAATGAAAGGGTATTACATTTTTTTAATACCCTTCTTCATTGTGTCTTCATTGTCTGCATATTGATCTCTACCTTTTTTGCTGTTGATGTTTTAAAAAGCAAGAATTTAGTATTTCATTTACAATATAGTTTGACATAAAACTGGCACATTGTTTTCCAGACACCAGCAACCCTCTGTCCACTGTTTTTCTGAAGTGTGCTGTCTAACCCTGTTGAAAAACAACAACAATATATGCTGGTTAGGTATGTTTTGAAGCATGGCAGCTGGTTCGAGCTGGTTTAAGCTGGTCCTTAGTTGGTCATGAGCTGGTTTAAGATTGTCCTGAGCAGGTTATAAGCTGGTTTTAAGCTGGTCCTTCTCAAGACTAGCTTAAAACCAGCTTATAACCAATCTATAACCAGCTCAGGACCAGCTCAAACCAGCTTCCATGCTTCAAAACATACCTAACCAGTATATTATGTTTTTTCAACAGAGAATACTGTCAGTCACAATGGAAGGGTATTAATTTTTTTTATTCTGTCTTTATTTTCCACATATTGATCTTGCCTTTTTTGTGGTTGAAGTTCTGAAAAGTACAAATTTAATATTTCATGGATAAATACAGTTTGACATAAAACTGGCACATTGTTTTCCAGATACCAGCAACCCTCTGTCAATGTTTTTCTGAAGTGTGCGGTCTAACCCTGTTGAAAAAAACAACAACATATGCAGGTTAGGTATGTTTTGAAGCATGGCAGCTGGTTCAGGCTGGTTTAAGCTGGTCCTGCTCAAGACTAGCTTAAAACCAGTTTATAAGCAATTTATAACCAGCTCAGGGCCAGCTTAAACCAGCTTCCACGCTTCAAAACATACCTAACCAGCATATGCTGTCTTTATTTTCCACATATTGATCTCTACTTTTTTGTGTTTGAAGTTCTGAAAAGTACAAATTGAATATTTCATTGACGATACAGTTTGACATAAAACTGGCACATTGTTTTCCCGACACCAGCAACCCTCTGTCCACTGTTTTCTGAAATGTGCTGTTTCACTAATGAACACTCTTGGCAATCTTGCCTGTATTCGCAGTTTATTTCACTGGTAAACAGATGCACAGCTATTAATAAACCATTGACATGTCCATGCAGCTTCATTTGGTTCCGAATTAAAAATGCTAGACATGCACAAGGGATTTGCTGTGTGGTGGAACTCTAAACATATGTTGTTTGCTTTTGTCTTGGTTGTTTTGTGTCTCTGTGCAGGTGATACGATGCGCGTGGCCTCCTCAGAGTTCGCCGATGACCCCTGTTCCTCTGTGAAACGTGGCACCATGGTCCGTGCCGCCCGCGCCCTCCTCTCTGCCGTCACTCGCCTCCTCATCCTGGCTGATATGGCCGACGTCATGAGGCTTCTGGCTCACCTTAAGATCGTATGTTCGCTTCTTATTCATTTCTTGTTGGCCTTTTTTTTTTCCACAGTTGCAGTTTATTTTTAAAGTTAATCACTATTTATTTGTTATTAATAATAATTTTATTTTATTTTATTTTCCTACTCTTAACTAGCGGGTCTTCACAGGTGGTCACTGTCCACTGGTTTAGAACAAGCCAGACCTGCCTCTCAATTGTTTCGATATCCAAGGAGACCAATTTCAAGGGCACAAGTTGTATTTATTATAGTATAAAGAAACTGTCTTTATCTCGAGTCCTGCTGTTTATTTGCATAGTGCATATTGCTGAAGCAACAACCTCCTGGCATAACTGCGACAGACTATTAAAATGCATAAATAGCTTTTTCAAATATCACTTCTCTTGCCTCCGGTCATCAATTAGGCTCCTTATTTTGCATTTGTATTTATGGTAGATAAGGCTATTTTCAGAATGGCTGAATTTAGGCTTTTTGCTCTTGTACCTTCATTTTCACACCCATAATCCTTTGCTTCTAGTTGCACTATTCTGTTTTCTTTCGATTTAATTCCCCACTAGCAATAAAGCAACAAACACAATTCTTCTTCTTTTTTTTTTTGTTTATGTTGTTTAAACCACTTTTTTTGTTTACCCAGCGGCCTCTCTGTTGTATAATCACTAAGCAAATTTGAGAACTTAAGATCTGTGAAACTTAATGGTTGTGAAAGGAGAACTTTTAGAGTGTGGGATGTGGCTGAGAAACTTTTAGATGTCCCACAAGGGACAAAACACCTCCTTGTTCTTCCGCTAGTCTCATTACAGAGAGTGAAAACTGTCAGAAATAAATGTGCCCCAGGAGAACCAATAATAAACACTACAAAAGTTAACCGTCACTCAACCACATCAGTAAAGTGCTTTATGGAACTTTTCTACTACCTTTCATTTTATGGATGATGTTTAAACAGTTGGATGTTTGTATGTGTGTGTGTTGATTTACAGGTGGAAGAAGCTCTAGAAGCTGTTAAGAACGCCACCAATGAGCAGGACTTGGCCAATCGCTTTAAGGAATTTGGGAAAGAGATGGTCAAACTCAACTATGTCGCTGCTCGCAGACAGCAGGTATTATTAAATATCAAAATTTGTATTTATCTGTTGATCTATATATAAACAATGAGGTACAACAGACCAAGTTGTATTGTGAATATGTCACAGCTGAAGGGACGCAGTGTTGCCAGATTGGAAATGTCCAAGTATCGTACCAGAAGCTCAAAATTATCGTATTTGGGAGAAAATTATCGTATTTGAGTCAAACGTTCAAAATAAAGATATTTATCTAGATGTTATAGCTATTTCTCCTTTTCAGCACTCATTTTCTATACCTTGTTGCAATGCTAAACTAATTATCTTACTCTAGTCAAACGTTCAAAATACAGCTATTAATCTAGATGTTACAGCTATTTATCCTTTTCAGCGCTCATTTTCTATACTTTATGTTAAACTAACAACCTCAGTTTTGAAACAACTGACCTGCGACAGGAACATTAACTTGTGCTCGTGAGAGATGATGATTTGTTGAGAAGACGTTGGATAAAAGACATGTGTAACGCCACGTTCACGTCTCCTCACAATCATGAAGGTAGACGTAGAATCCACACAGCTAGATCTTTGAGAATAGAAGCTCTATAATTACAACGACCATGGTGTCACAAAATTCTGAAATTATCGTACATTGTGGTATTATTGATCGTACATCGTACAGAGGTCAAAATTATGGTACAAATACGATAATTATCGTACGTCTGGCAACACTGAAGGGACGGGAATCGGAGTGCTTTTATTAAAAGGTTACCGAACAATACAAATATTAAAACCAAAAAGCCAAACTTATGTATTGATATGTTACATTTTTTTTAAATAACTGATTAAATGGTATCTTTCCGCTTAAAAGCTCCAGACAGTGACAGTAAATGGCAAGATAATCTTTTTATGGAGCTCAAATAAAAAAGATAATAGGATCTGTTCTCATCTGCTGTGTCATGTATTTTTTTTAACACCATATATATTTTATCACACATTCATCTGCTTGTCCCTCAGCAAAACAGACCGATTTGCAGCACAGCGTGAGTTTGCAAGTGTCATTACAGTGTAAACTGATACAGTATCATACCTGAAACAGAAAACTAATAAATACAGTAATATTCCCTCCATTCATAGGAAATTTAGGACTTTTACTCCAGGGTTGCAAGGTATATGTAGCAAAACCAGCCCAATGGACCCTTTTCACAAGACTGTGATGACGTGTTTCAACGGTTATCAGCATTGTAAACCCTTATCGTAATTTGTTATATTTCATTTAAAAAAAATGTATGTGCATTTTTAACAATACACTTTGTATTATATCACCTTTGCATCAAATTACAAAAAAAAAAAAAAACCTATGCTGATATTCAAATCTAACCCAATCATGTTCTGGGGGGAAAATAGGTATCAGGGGATCAAAACCAAACCTCCTCCCAAGAGTCCCACCTAGGTCAGAATTGTTACAAAAATTCCACTGAACACCACAGACTTGGCAACACTGTTCCACTCAGACACATGCACAAATTTCTCCTGCACTGGATGAGGAAAGTCAAGACCTCAAAACGAAAGGTGAATGACACCAGCAGGAGTCACTCATAACGCGTTAACATTAATAAAAAGTTGATTTTTTTTCTGAAATATATAATACATGGAACTGTTTTGATGCTGTATTGATTGTTTATGTTGCTATGAGTGTTGTGCAGTGATACACAGATGTGAACTTGTGTAGCGATCATGGTTGTGTGATCATGAAGTAAAGCGATTATGATTGTGTGTTATCATAAAAACACATTTTACATTTAAAAATAAATTTAATGTAATGAACAATTTTCTTTAGGTCCCATAAATTTATAAATCCATTTAATTTGCTGCTTTACAGTTTAGGATACCTTCTGAAGCAGACTTGCCAACCTGTACATATTTTGCGTCGCAGATACTCATTTTGACCTCACGGCTCACGCTTGTACTACGTACCACTACGCAAAAAGCCGGTGGCGCGAACTAACGTGAGGTAAGATAGTCAAGGAAGAGGCGGCAGCAGCAGCCGCCTGCTGAAACGCAACATAATCGTAATAACTGTTTTGGTGCAGAAAAAAAATGTCATAACTCATCAACGCCAATGAAACTTCGTCAGCTAAGCTGCCTCAGCGGCCCCAAACTGTATGTTTGCCGGTCTGTGACCGTCTGACAGAATTTGTCATCTTCAAGATGACGGCCAATCAAATAAAAAAGGCGGCCATTAGTCTTCACAGAAGCCGAACGACCAATATTAACAGTCAAAGAGTGTGACTGCGCGGTAAAATGTAAGTAATTAGCAGTAACTATATATTTAATACTTGATAACCGTTTTATGATAGAAATGTCTATCTATCTATCTATCTATCTATCTATCTATCTATCTATCTATCTATCTATCTATCTATCTATCTATCTATCTATCTATCTATCTATCTATCTATCCAAACCCATTTTTTTTCTAAACACAAATGACTATACTGTAGTTAATTTGAGGTCAATGTAAGATAGTGAAGTGTTGCTTATGTTATCTAACTACTATTAGAATATAAGCTATTATCTAACAATACAATGATCAGCGGTCAAATGCACACACATCTATTTAAGAAAAATGCCCTGCATGCTGACTGTTCACATAAAATACAGATGGTTATGTTTTGAATGAATATGTTATACTCCCTGATGTGTATCAGTATATTAGATGTATGCATTAGGTCTTAAAGTGACATGTCTGATACAGATATTTGTGTTTGTTTGTGCCAGGAGCTGAAGGACCCTCAGTGCAGGGATGAGATGGCGGCAGCTCGAGGGGCTCTTAAGAAGAACGCCACTATGCTCTATACTGCCTCCCAGGCCTTCCTGCGCCACCCCGACGTGGCTGCTACACGTGCCAACCGCGACTATGTCTTCAAACAGGTCCAAGAGGCCATTGGGGGCATCTCCAGCTCTGCCCAAGCCACTTCACCCACCGACGAGAAGCACGGGCACGCTGGCATCGGCGAGCTGGCCGCCGCTCTCAACGAGTTTGATGTGAGTACACTTCAGATATTGTTTATTGCAGCATGTTTAGTATGCAGTCACAGCATCTGTGAAGTGATGCAATTTGTTCATTATTTTTCAATGTTTCAAACTTTCTCCTTTCAAAGTGTATTGTGTCAACTTTTGAGTAAGCCGTTTATAAATCGTTGTAGTCTCTGTTAAGTGTAAACACTGGCTGTTTGGCACTTTGAGCAGTCTGAGAGTCCTGCCCCAAACTATGCCATTGGCAAAGCAAAACAAAACAACAAAAAAAAAAGCAAAAAAAAAAAACTGAACAAATCTAGCTGCAGAACATATATTTAAAAATATATATTTCCAAGCACTATAACCTGTAAGTTTTCTATAATCCGCAACATTTTGAAAGTAACCATATGTGACCCTGGACCACAAAACCAGTCATAAGGTTAAATTTGACAAAACTGAGATATATACATCATATGAAAGCTCAATAAATAAGCATTCTATTGATGTATGGTTAGGATATGTTATGTTAGGATAGGACAATATTTGGCCGAGATACATCTATTTGAAAATCTGAAATCTAAGGGTGCAAAAAATCACCAAATTAAGTTCTTAGCAATGCATATTACTAATAAAAAATTACATTTTGATAGGTTTACAGTAGGAATTTTACAAAAAATCTTCATGGAACATGATCTTTACTTAATTTCCTAAAGATTTTTGACATAAAAGAAAAATCAATAATTCTGACCCATACAATGTATTTTTGGCTATTGCTACAAATATACCCCAGCGACTTAAGACTGGTTTTGTGGTCCAGGGTCACATATAATACCACAAATTAAAAAAATCAGTAGGTCCTTGACTCCACCTCTCATCCTTGTCCTTGTCTGTTATATGCAATACTTTGTTGATATGCTTTATTTGTCTTTCAAATAAGCCCTTCTAAAGACAATCTAACAAAAACATTAATGTGAAATCATCACAGAAGTGCTAACTTCCTGTGAGAGACTATATTTGGAATATTAGGCTGCCATCTAGTGGTTATGAAGGTGATCATGAGTACTACTGTTTACAAATGTTACAGCAATTTTGCAAGAATATAGTAAAGTAATGTTGTTAGTTTTGAGACACATTATAATGTTTGGAATATTATTTGTCCACCCTCTAGTTTTCTTCACCAAGACTTTTTTTTTTTTTTTTCAAAATTATATGTTTAAATAGTGATTGACAACTGGTGCTGGACATTTTAGGTGCATATTTGACAGACTAAATGGTCAAAAGTATGTGTGTAAATGGAATGAAATCTATTCGTACAATCAAATGAGATGAAGACTTATAGCATTAGTAGTTTAGAATAAGCTGTTTTTGTTGCCTGGAGGCAATGCTGTGCAACAGTGGAAAGACATTCATCAAGAGAGACTGTAATTAAAAAAAGTAACAAAAAACAACTGCATCCATTCCATTTCAATTGAGCACAATTGCGCTTCTAGTAAAAGTAAAACTAAAGCAATTTCTTATGTGATATATTAAAGATGTTTATTCAATATGAAACATTAATCAGATTTTTTTTTCTAAGTGGAGTTGTCCAGAGTGCACATCGCCTGGTTTACCACTAGGACATAGTGTGACCAATAAATTGTGTGACCTTTTATTGGTTCATTCTAAAACAGTCCTTAATTTTTAATAACCTTTATTTGAACATTGTGCTTGCAAACTGAAGAAAATTGGTTTATTGCAAAATTCTGAGAAAATTTTGAAACAATTGTCCCTCTAGCAGTGGCACTCAGTGGCAATTAAAAAAAAAAAATATATATATTTGCAGTTTTCATTTTAATTTATTATGTATAAATAAACACACATGAATGTATACAGTGACATGCAAAAGTTTAGGAACCCCTTTGCAGAATCTGTAAAATTGAGAATAATTTTAGCAAAATAAGAGAGATCATTTAAAATGCATGTTATTTTTATTTAGCACTGTCCTGAGTAAGATATTTTACATAAAAGATGTTTACATATGGTCCACAAGACACAAAATAGCTGAAATAATTAAAATAACCCCCTTCAAAAACAAAAAACAAAACTTGGTTTGTAATACTATGTGTGCTTGCCTGGATGATCTACAACTGTTTTTTTTTTTTTTGTGGTGGTTGTTCATGAGTCCTTTGTTTGTTCTGAAGAGGTAAAGTGAGCACTGTCCTTCAGAAAAATCCTCCTGCAGATTCTTCAGTTTTCCAGCATTGAACCCTTTCCAGCAGTGACTATGGTTTTGAGACCCATCTTTTTACACTGAGGACAATTGAGGGACTCTATAAAATAGTTCAAACGTTCACTGATGCTCCAGAAGGAAACACAATGCATTAAGAACTGGGGGGTGAAAACTTTTTGAATTTGAAGTTCAAGGTAAATTGTAAATTATAATTTGTCCTCCGGGAAACATGTAAGTATCTTCTGTTGCTTCCGAAGGGCAGTACTAAATGGGAAAAATTGATATTTCACCAAAATAAGAAATATTTGGACATTTTCATCCTATTCAAAGTTTACCCCCTGGCTCTTAATGCACTGTGTTTCCTTTTGGAGCATCAGTGAATGAACCTTTTTTAATAGTTGTGTTTGAGCCCTTCAGTTGTCCTTAAAAAAGATGGATGTCAAAATCATACAGTCACTTCTGGAAATGGTTCAAATATGCAAAGCATATATGCTGGAAAACTGAAGAATCTGCAGGACCTGGAGGATTTTTTTCTTCTGAAGAACAGTGCTCATTGTTTAATTGTTCAGAACAAACAAGGGACTCCTGAACAACCATCACCAAACAGAAAAACAGTCATAGATCATTCAGTAACCACACACACCATTAAGAACCAAGGGTTTCCAAACTTTTGAAGGGGTTATTTTAATAATTTCAGCTATTTATTATGTATGTTTAATTTCAGCTTGTGGACTATATGTAAACATCTTTTATGTAAAATATCTTATTCAGGACAGTACTAAATAAAAAACACACAGAGAAATATCTCTCATGTTTTGTTAAAATTATTCACATTTTCACAGATTCTGCGAAGGGTTCCCAAACTTTCGCATGCCACTGTATATTCAAGAAAAATATGTAGTTTGTATATTAAATAGGGGTGTGACGAGACACTTATTTCACGAGACGAGACGAGACGAGATTTTGGGCTCACGAGAACGAGACGAGACGAGATTTTTTAACTTTTTAAAATAAATCCTCAATGATGAAATATATAGGGACAATAGTATTTTATTCAACAAAAAACACAAAATGCAAATAAAATAAAATAAATGTAGGTGCATTTTGATATGAACTTGTACTTTATGAAATTAAACTTATATTTTAATGAATTATATGCAGTAATAAAAATGCTGCATGATTCTGGGTAAACTGAAAAACTATTTTCTTTTATAAACTGGAGATCACGATTCTGAAGAAAAAAAGGATTAGAAAATTAAACAAAATTACATAAGGTTCTGAAATAATGTTCATTGCTTAAGTCAGAAAAAAAAAATGAAGGAGCACTTGTCTCAATTAATAAAGACTTTCACTATTGGAATCTCTTGAATGTTTAATTCAATGACAAATACTTTTTTTAAACGTGCAGTTGTTGCCCTCTCCTGGTGAAGAGAATAAACGTTGCTCTACAGACGTGTTATACTTTCGTTTTTGATCGCTACTGTAGACAATAAGTGTTTATATCCAAACTATAAGCTTTTATCCCAGTACTTATGTTATTTAAATGTCTGTAACAAAGACACAATGATGATTATGTGGTTAAAAAGATTATGTGGTTGTGTTTAGGGCTGCAACTAACGATTATTTTAATAATCGATTAATCTGTCGATTATTTTTTCGATTAATCGATGAATCGGATAAAAAAAAAACAAGGGATTTACAACCCTTTATTCAAAAACAGAACTAAAATCTTTAGAAAGTGCACGAACATGTTGCTCCTTGAACTGTTATAATAATAATAATAAAATAAAAATGGACTAACACAAAAAACATACACATGTATGCTTTACATCTGCCAAATATATAGACTAAATAAACTAAAATTACTATCCGTCAAGACAGCGGCTTGCTGTGGTGTACATGCTGCATGGTTGGCATTTCCCATCAAGAAGCCTCTCAAATTAAATTCCTCAGTGCGCATTAAAAAAGTCATGTGACTTTGCACGCTGGAACGGGATAACTTGACTAACTTTCTGCTACATTCATTCTGCCATGGCGGTGTTTAGTGTCCTGCCATCAGCAGCGACCAGCTGGAAGAGTTCCGCATTCAAATGCACGCAAAACTGGCCTCAAAGCCCCAGCAAAAGTAATTACCATGAATGAGTCAAGGCAAAAATTAAGAAAATATTCGAATTACTTATTAATAAACTAGTATTTTCTGATTCAGTGTTGCAAAGATGAAATTGACGATCCTGCCATCTGCTCATTAATGCCCAATGCATCTTTATGGATTAGCTAATGAAAGAGTTTTGTTTTCGATTTTAATTATTTCGTTTTATAGTAAAATAATAATTTAAAGCTTTCTATAGATATTGTGTTTGTGAGGCAATTACCTGGGTTTCGGTTAATTATTGTGAAGCGCTCCTGTTTAAACCAAAGATATCAAGCGTATTCTGTTTGTTTTCTTTAAGAGCACATTTTGTTGATACTGTTAGTACACACAAACTAAGGTAGACCCTTTACAGTTCCGGCCCGGGTGGTAAATTACTCTTACCTTTATGAGCAAAAAAAGAAATTCCACATTGCACTGGCGTCTCCATGCGCTGCAAAGCGCGCTTCTCTCCGCACAAACTTTGGAATTATCTTGATTGAATGATTAAACTAATATTGTGATATGTTTTAAGTTTTTTATATCAATGGATTTTAATTTAAATCGCGATGAATTAAGCAGGCTTTAGATCTGTCTGCCGCTGTTTGCTAGGTACAGATCTGGCCATTAAAAATGCGTCTATTTTCACGCGGCAGCCTGCAATTCGGCACGCGTGGGCACGCGTCCTGCCGCAGCGGCTTTTTTAGATTTTTTTACAACGTTGTTGCACTTCATATAATATCCACCAGGTGGCGCAAGGAACAACATTCTGTAGCCAAACACCATGGCCAGCTCTAGGGGGCGTTGGTCACAAATACCAGTACAATAGTTCAATGATTCCTCTTTCCTGAAATTATGGTTCAAACCAATAGCAAAAAGATAGCCTATTCATAAGCAGGTGCAGTTGTATTGTTATTTTGTTTTCTTTCTTTGTTTTCCTGACGAACATTTATTAGACTGCATCGGAAACAGAAATGTTAATTTCGGTTATTTTATTTCTCCAACCGACAACTGACGTAAACCGCTAAATTCGTTTTCAGGGATTAATTATACACAAGCAAGAAGCAGCATAAACATCAAAACCTCACGTGCAGAGCTTATGCACAGAGAAAAACCCAACAAACCTATATATAATAATAAATAAAATAGGCCCACATCAGAAATATATGTTTTTCTTTTCTGAATGAATAATCATTTAACAAATTAATAAGTAGCAAGCCTATATGCAGAATTTTAGGCAATTTCTGTGATGCGCCCTTAAACCAGCATCTTGTTTCCATTTTTTTTTTTTTACAAATAGCCTACACGTTTTTTTTTTATTTTTTTTTTTTATTTTTATTGTGATTGTACACAAATAACAGAAATATGTAAAATATAGTTTTAAGCAATGCCGTACTCTTGAACGAGTATTGTAAGCTGTATCCACTTTATTAAGGGGAAAAAAATCAAGTGATCCTGACGGCGCCGCGGGCAGTTAAATTACTCGACCTCTTTCACCTTCAGAATAAAATACATTATATATTTCAGCGTTTTAAAGCAACATCAAATTAAGATATGCAAGTTTAAGAGGTAGTTCGTCTTTTTCTTTTTCTAAGATACACAATTTTAGATACACTGACAATTAATTTGAGTAGAGACAGATAGAAATGGGAAGGATAAATATAAACTACAGTATTTTTGCGATTTTGGTGCTTAGAAATTTATTCTAAGCGGGCCGCGGGCGAATAATATAGTTAATATAGCGCGGAGCGGGTGGATGCGGAATAAAACCTCGTGGAAGCGGGACTGGAAAAGCACTTTGTTATATCCTATAGACTATTTAGATACTTCATCATTAAGCAAAAATTTATTCATAAGCAGGAGCAGTTTTATTATTATTTTCTTTAAATTTTTTCCTGTTGAACTTTTATTAGACTGCATTGAAAATAGAAATGTTAATTTCTGTTTTTTTTTTTCCAAACGACAACCGACGCGTTTAGTTATTATTAACGACAATATTGTGTTAAATTACATTTAAATTGAAACGTGGCTGTGAAACATTAATAACAGTTAAATTCGTTTTGAGGGGTTAATTGTACACAAGCAAAAAGCAGCATAAACATCAGAACATCACGCGCAGATCTTATGCACAGAGAAAACCCCAAAAAGCTGTATGTAAAATAAATAAAAATGCCCATATGCGAAATATAAATTTCTTAATGAATAATAATTTAACAAAACGAAATAAAATAAAATTAATAAGTAGCAAGCCTATATGCAGAATTGTAGGCAATTTCTGTGACGCGCCCTTGAACCAGCATCTTGTTTACATTTTTTTTTTACAAATAGCATACACATCTGTTTTTTCGTTGTGATTGTACACAAATAACAGAAATATGTAAAATAGCATAGTTTTGAGCAATCCCTTACTCTTGAACGAGTATTGTAAGCTGTATCCACTTAATTAAAAGGGAAAAAAAACGTGATCCTGACGGCGCCGCATGCAGTTAAATAACTTTCACCTTCAGAATAAAATACATTATATATTTCAGCGTTTTAAAGCAACATCACATTAAGATATGCATGTTTAAGAGGTAGTTCCTCTTTTTCTTTTTCTAAGATACACAATTTTAGATACACTGACAATTAATTTGAGTAGAGAGGAATAGAAATGGAGAGGATAAATATAAACTACAGTTTTTATAGTGTTAAAAATTAATTAATTTATTTATTAGTATTATTACTATTATTATTTTGATTTGTTTTTGCGATTTTGGTGCTTAGAAATTTATTCTAAGCGGGCAGCGGGCGAATAATATAGTTAATATAGCGGGAGCGGGTGGATGCGGAATAAAACCTTGTGGAATCGGGACTGGAAAAGCACTTCATTGTTATATCCTGTAGACTATACTTCATCATCAAGCATGGGCGTCGGAAGCAAAATAAATGTGGGTGGGTCCTCCCCCAGAAAAATAAATTCTTTAGTATATGCCATTTTCAGTAGTCTGGTGCCTTTTATTTAATGTTTTTACACAATGCATATACTCCATATTTACAAATATTACAAAAGACGGCTGGACTGCAACATTTTCAGTGGCGTAAGTGATAATACGAGTAACATATCGTTTTTGACGCGGGAGACCCGAGTTCGCATCCGCCTTTTGGTGAAATCATTTTCTAAATCGTCTCCCTTTTCACTTATATCATATCGGAAAGGCATTTGTTTATTAGTTAATTAATGAAATAATTGAAAAGTTGAAACAAAGTATCAACTAGGGTTAGGTCACCTACCGTAAGTGTATCTGTCTGAGCACTATACTGTACTTTTAGGAGTGTTAATAATTAATTTTATTATTATTATTATTATTATTATTATTATTATTATTATTATTATTATTATTATTATTATTATTATTGTCTTTAGATTTGTTCTTACATTTTGATGCCGTACATTATTATGACGCACTGCCCATGCAGTTTTTTTTTCTTTTTTCTTAAAAACTAATTGAAGTGAAAGGGAAGAAACCCATGTAGATTTGGCCTAATGTCCATAAATACTATAGCCTAGTATTATATCCTAATATAGAAAATAATTTTGACAAATAAACAGAAGGCTCACTTTTCAAAACAATAAAGCTTAGCCTATATGACTGACAACGAATACAACAATTGTTTAGTATCAAATCGACCAGACACCGAAACAGTTTCTTTCCTCAGGCAATCCATCTCATGAACACTTGATCGTGCAACATACAACACTATACATTCTTTATTCATTTTTCCGTTATTTATTTAAAGCACATACTTACTTCTATTCAAATGTCTTTGCTATTTTTGCACATTGTCTGTCTTGTATACCTCTATATTGTTATTTTTATAATATGTATCGTCTTGTCACTGTCATTCTGTAGCACTGTGGAGCTCTGTCACAAAAACAAATTCCTAGTATGTGCAAACATACCTGGCAATAAAGCTCATTCTGATTCTGATTCTGATTCTGATTCTGAAAAGTGCTCCAGTGAGTTATGCATTTTTTTTCCACCTTTTTTTCTTTTTCTTTTTTTTTTTTAAGTGGAAAAGTAGTTCTTCTATTTCGGAGAAGTTCATTAAGTCTTTCTCTTAACAGCTTCCAGTCACGAACTGCGGGTTGAATCTCCGACCAACGATCAGTAAAAGTTTTTTTCGATTTACATCATTTTAGCCTGGAACTAGGCTTAAGTCTGTTCTGGGAAACCAAAGGGAAGTGTATTTTTTTTTTTTCTCAGTTTTCTGAAAAGTAGCCGTTAATGAGGCATCAGAGTTAAGCGGCATGCAGTGTAAAGAGCGAAATGTTTATGAATGGCAGAGTGGGGGTGGGGTGGGGTGTTGAATTCTGTCTGTTGCCTTGTTGTAATCAACATTTGGAGACTTGGGGGTGCTGGGGGCGGATTCCGACTGCATTCAGTTGCATTTCGAATTCAGCATTCAAATGCATGCCAGGGAGAAGGGGAAAGCTTTCCTCACACGCTCCACTTTTTTCAAAACATTAGTGTCCAACCTGACACGCGGGTCAGTGGATAAACAACCCGAACCCGACCGTTTTCAAATAACCCACCCGCAACTCGGACCGCAGAATAAAAAAAATAAATATTGTACCCGACCCGCCTCCTGACCCGTATGTTTAATACTAAAGTGATTAAGCTGTGGAGATGCAGTCTGAAATATCCCGACATCAGAAATCCATTGGTGTACAAGCTAAAAAATAAAATTAAAATAAAACAATGTGTCCTGTTATAAAGTCGTTGCCGTATTGTTGTGTATGAAGTTCAGATGTTATTATTTTAAGAAATATATATGTTTTAGGATTCTCCTTATTTTTGTTTTAGACATCCATCAATTACGGTGAATAAAAAAAATTCCGCGCTGGTGGAAACAAGACTTTCGCTTCTACTTTTGAGACCGGTGTTCGGACGTTTTTCTAAAAAAAAAAAAAATAAGAATTCAAAATTCAAAATTTATTGTCATAAAAACAGAAGGTGAATATAATTAAAAAATGTTAAGTATTTGCTGATTAAAGAAAACATGAAGGATGCCGCTTAATATTTGGCTTTTACGTGAACTTTAAAGCATATCCCTCATTCCATTTGTTTTCTTTGTTTTGTAATCTTTATATTATTTTCGTGAAATGTATTTTTGCTCAACATGCATTTCTCGTGGCCACGAGTTTAATGAATAAACCAACCTGCGTGACATTAGTAACACAGAATTATTTGAGTTATTTCGTTTTGAGTTAAGAAATTGTTTGCCTATATTAATTGTTATAGAAATTAATACAATATTAAATAATTATACAGGCTATGCTGTATATGCTAATGCTGTCTGTGCGCAATGTAGACAGCTTTCACAAGTGTTTACATGTATTACATGTTGGCCTACTTCAAATTAAATAGCCCTGCAAGAAACATTTCATGCATCTCACAATCTTGTCCATTGACTGACCTTCTTTTTTCCCCATTATATTTGTATTATTCGTTTGTATTCGTTATTTTTTCCTTCATTTTGATCTCGTTACATAACATTCTGAATGTAAATGATACTGTAAAGGTGCTATGACTGGGGTTTTTACTGGAATGCAGTTTAAAGGTTAAATTTAACATATATTGTATTTTATTAAGTCTAACTAATAGACAAATAACTGAAGAGTGAATCATTCACGTAGTTTCATTTGGAAATAATTTATCGTCACACAGTAAAATAGGCCTACATTCCTTCTCTTAACTAAAGAATTGAACATATAAAATATGAATTGAACATATTTTATTTTGTTTAGTCTAATTAACAGACTAGACTATATAAATATTAAACTGTTTTACTGAGAAATGAATCATTCACGTAGTTTCATTTGTAAATGAAAACATCATGTATCGTCACACACGGGGATAAATACAATCAAAAAGTCAAAACGAAATTGGCATAATTGTCAGGCGTTAAAAATAAATAGCCCTAACCAGGTATTGAAATAATAATAACCTATAATAAGAATAAATAATAAGTGATTTAGAGCTATCTACTTTTTTCTTTATTTTGAATCGCTTAACCTAAATAACTTCATATATGCTATTTGGCATATATTTAGCAAATATTGTGAACTACAATTATGCCAATAAAGTTTTGACTTTATGATTGTATTAATGCCCGTGTGTGACCATACGATTTACAAATGGAACGTGAATGATTCACTCGACAATGAAACACTATATAGGTTATAATTAGACTAAAAATGAATATATGCCATATAGTATAATCAAAGCTTTCATGGCATGTCAGCATTTATCATTTAGATTCGGAATGTTAAGAGATCTCTTAACATTCCGAGTCTAAATGATAAATGCTGACATGCCATGAAAGCTTTGATTATACTATATAAGGGGGACACACTGAATATAAACAAATAATACATTTATTACAGAAAAAAAGGATCAATTAATGGATAAGACTTAAGGATGCATAAAATGTTTCTTGCAGGGCTATTTAATTTGAAGTACTTATATGTAATAAATTCTTGATAAACTTTTGAATGCTGTCTACATCGCGCACAGACATTCGCATATACAGCATTGCGTATTGTTAATATATAACTTAATATTGCATTAATTTCTATAACAATTAATAAAAACATTTCTTAACTCAAAATAAAAAATATTAATAAACCTATCTCTGATAATCCTGGGTTATGGTTACGCAGGTTTGTTTATGCATTAAACATAAGGATGTCCTTGCCTCGACAAAATAATCTTGTGGCCACGACATAATATGACATTCCCAGGAATTAATATCTCGTGGCAATGACAAAAAGTAATATGACGTTCCTAGGAATTCATTTGTGTGGCCACGACAAACATAAGTGAACCGAAGGTGTCCCCTCCAGGTTACCGTACCTTTTAGTTTGCGGCAATGTTTTCAGCCTGCTCCACTCCAGTGCGTTACATGACTGCCCCCTACTGATCATGCCTTTCCTATGTCATTGTATTTTCCGTGTTCCTTTGGAATACACCGGCGTCACGCGAGACCACTTTACTTCCTGCGCGCATTTTAAATGGCCAGATCTGTATAACTTTAAAAAACAAAAACTTGAATTTAACAAACAAAAAGTGTTCCAAATATATCTCTAAATTAACTTTATAAACTAAAGGAACGAAAATAAATGTAATCACTTTGCTATTAAAAACAGCAGCTGTGTAATGAGGAAGAGAAAGAGAAAAAAAGACAGTCGGACTGGAAATTCAGTCGGCCAAAAATTGATGAGCTGTCGGACATTTTTACAAGGAATGTTTGTTTAATAGCCTATTTAATACTCTTAGGCTACTTTCTTAATTAAATATATTATTTCTTTGATTTATTTTAGCGTTTTTAGGCTGCTTGTTCGCTGACTGAAGTGTAGGCTATATATAAAAAAACAACGTGCCACCGTCACAGCCCTATTCAAAACTGAGACGATTTCACCTCAGCAGAGCTCCTCTTTCTCCTTACGGTTGTGGTATGTTTTCGACACATTATACAGACAGACAGTGTTACAAAAACTATAGAAGTAGTTTTCTCCATCTCCACTATCCAACGACCCGTACAGCAGCTGTTTTGCGATCGAGCATTGGCTGCTGTGAAAGTACGCTAGCCAAAGTAGGCTTATCAAACATGTTTGATATAAATCGGGGCAGCATAGGCCTATATATATAATGTAGAAACGGTGCTTTATGCTCAAATGTTCCAGTTTTGCGCATAAGTTAAATTCGCATTTTTGGATGGAAACACAGCTTATGAGGTGCCGAACTCTGCTGGCATCAGAGCGGGAGAGAGACCGAATGTGTCCACTCCGCTCTGCGCTCAATTTTTTTTTTAATATATATAATAACAACCAAATGTCTCTGCGTCGCGCGACACAACGAATCGATTATGAAATTCGTTGCCAACGCTTTTAGTAATCGATTTTTATCGATTTTATCGATTCGTTGTTGCAGCCCTAGTTGTGTTTGTGTTGCTTTCTGAAACTGCAGCAGTAAGAATGCAGATTTGAATGTCTTCAATAACCTTCACATGGTAAGCGTCAGTGGAGCGCGTGAAACAGTTGTAATAGACAATTCTGAATGTTGTCATTCATGAATAAGATCGCATGGGTGTTTAAGTAGAGATCGTGAGATTTATATAACTATTAGTCATGCAGCCCTAATGTAAACATTGCAAAATGTTTTGCCATGATATCGTCACGTTCTCGCGAGACCAGTCAGATCTCGCGGGACACATCGGAGTCTCGCGAGATCTCGTGCCACGAGATCTCGTCACACCCCTAATATTAAAGCTATTTATATATAATATCAATTATATGAATACAAATATATACACGTAAATATTTTAAAAATAGAGGGTGAGTGTGTGTGTATTTATATGTACATAATAAATTTACCAGTAAACACACATTATTTAAACAAAAAAATATAAATTGGATGCAATTAATTGCGATTAATCATTTGACAGCACTAATATACATATTTTATTCACTACAGATAAGTATCATAGCTTGACTTAATTACAATGTGATTAACAATAGGTTATTTACTACATATTTGTGAATGCGGTGTATTTTTCTAGATTTTCACACATAAAAAAAACACTTGGAATGGTTGGAAATATGTGACGTCTGGCTGAGCCAGTGGCATTTAGGACAGGACTGTCTGTTTGACAAGGGAAGACGGGACAATGGAAGATGGTGGAGTGTTTGGGAAGCCTGTTTCAATGTTTGTGTGAATTTGTTTGCATGGAGTCTCAAAATGTACACTTTAAAAAAACAAAAACACTTCCCTTTACTCAGTATACTTAGCTTTTTTTAAGGTCACTGATTCTTAATAGTCAGTGTAAATGGAGGTTTTCTTACACCTGCTGGACAGGATTAGACTGTGTTTGTCAGTGATATATTTGATTTATGGAAGAGGGATCGCAGCTGGAGGTGCGAGACGGGCGTGAAGTGTGGAGACGTCCCACTAATGAATCTCAGTCTCCCAAACCTCCTGCATTTCTCATGAAGCTCAGACACACTGCTCACCCAGCATTCACACTCGTATTTATCAGAGTGAATATGCATGTGGATAGATATATACGGACAGAAATTAAACATCTGTTTGAAAATTCTGTGAAAACTTGTGTCATCTACTGGGGAATGTTCTGATTTGATATTCAGTCTGACCTGTTTTGAAGTAAACTGTGTGTGTGCAGGGTCAGGTTTTGGCTGTGTTAGGGCACTCTGAAATCTGTGACACGCTGCAGAATGAAAAATCCTGGAAATAACTATTACTGTTTGTCTGATATTTCATGTTTGCATAATGGTGACAGGCTGAAAGGTGCTGGTATTTGTAGTTATTCCAAAACATTTATTGTTAATAAAAGCCCACTGATTTTATGCTTTTAGTCATTTTAATTATGACCTCTAAAACTGAATGTCTCTGTTTTTGCTAAGAAATACTTAACAGCTTTCTTATTTTATAATATTTCTGAAAATATAGGATATGTTTACGACAAATTTGTACAATATTTACATTTATATTTCATATCATATCACCCAAGCCTATTAGAAATATTTAATACATTAATAAAAAATGTATTATTAATACATTTTTAATGTTTTAACATTTTTATTTTTATGTTTTATTATACATAAAAATATAATAAAAAAATGACTTTCCTGTCTCATTACACATAACTGTTTACCAGTTCCCTTCCGGAGGGAACTCTACGCTGCGTCCTGGTTAGGACACTTTGGGAACTGCTCTCAGCGTGACCGGTTCTGAAGCTCTTATAAAACAACGACAATGAACTTGACATTGACCGGCGCCAGCCCATGACGTCATTAACAAGGCGCCTACTAGTATAAAGGGGCGCTTGTGAATACATCAACCATCTTTTTGTTCTTCAGCCTTACCTTGTTCTAAGCTCGAGTAAAATGATGATTCCTAGAGTATACAGTTCAGCAAGTGTGCAGAATCCGTGTCAGAGAAATCTGACACCAGATGACGTGCGCAGTCTGTTTGTTATGTGTTTGGGTGAGTGAGCACGCGCGCTCTGTTCTTGAGAGTGCAGAGCGCGTTCATCGTGAGAGTTTCTCTCTAAGGAAACTCCGCTCTCGTTTGTCCCCTTTTCCGAGGGAATCGGGACATTTATCTGCCCTACGCGGCTCGGGTCCCGTTGCAGCCGAGGCTGCACGGAGAACGAGCCCGCGGTGGTTACAGATGAAGCGCGCACACGAGTTGAGAGATGTGTAATCTCTCACGCTCGTCAGCCGCGGACGAGGGCGAGCTGCGGGCGAAGGATGTATTAATCTCTGACATCCTTTGATACAGCGGCAAGTGCTCTACTGGTTTTAGCCAGGTAAGCAGGATGTGGCTGTTATGGGCGAAAAGTGATTTTCTGAGCTCTCACAGCCTGCCTGCCCCGCGTATGATGAGCTGTTGTCTGTTATGAGCCGCGCTGCGGTCTGCTTTGATCTGCGGTGAAAGCACGTGCAGGGGGAGGTTGCTCATAACAAATTATATGAGCAATTTCACCCTGACCATAACAGACCAGTCCCCATATACATCCCATTCCCTCCTGATCTATATATTAGGATCGGGAGGGCATGGGATAAACCATATTCAGCCGCACTCATCTATATCAGCATGTTAGTTATGCTGGTGCAGAGTGAGTGCGTGAGTATGGCAGGCCGTCGATGCCATAACCTGAGGATACGTTTGCTGTCTCTCGGCGTGGGTGGCGTCGACGCTGAGGGCATACGCGGCAGCGGGTCAGGCTGGTGCTGCCTGCACGCAGTGGCAGTGTTGCAGGCGTACCGGGCTGATCTGCTGGAGGATGAAGACCCGTGGAGAGGGCTGAGCTGTTTCACACCACAGGCTTGTAGGTGAATTTTTGCAGACATCGGGGAGAAAGATGAGTGCTTTCTCCTCGATGCGCCAGTCTCGCCTTCCGAATTATTCGGTACATCCGTTGTTACGATGTTCGACTAACTCAGGGAGGCGGAGGCGTGCTCAGCGGCTAAATAGATCCTTTGGGGTCTGTTATTTCTCACCGGTCCTCATCTCCACCCGAACGCAGGGGGAGCCTGGCCCCTCCTGGCCTGCGGGCTGGAGGCAGGGCCAGGCGGTTTTGTGTGGCCACTCGAGACCCTCCTCTTGGGAGGGGTAGGTCTCAGAGGAGACGTGATGTGCGTTATGGGAGACGGGATCGTAGGGAAACGATCCTCTCCCTTCTCCCTCACGTCGTGCGGCCACCCGCCCTTTTTTCCCCTTAAGACTCTGGGGCTGGGCTGACGATAGATTGATAAATTCAATCCGTTGGCCCGGTACATGAACTGACATATAGGTGGTTGTGTATATGTATATGTACGTATTCTTTGTCTACCAGCTCCGCTTGGGTGAGACTTTAGTATTTGAGCTACTGAGCTCCTAAGGTCCCTGAGTGTCGAGTGTAGCCAGGTCTTCCCTCGTTTGTGAGTTAGTGTACCAGACCTCCACTCGTAAATGACTCCTGTAGGGGTTAGGCGTTGTCAGGCCTCCTCTCATTCTGAGAGTTATCCCTTGAAGCCTCCGCTGCTTTTGAGCTCGGCTTAGGCACTATTTATACCTGCATATGCATGTCTACACACCTACTGGGTGTGGCAATCTACCCCGTCCCGTGGTAAGAGTCCCTCTAGACTCCGCTCGTCTGAGTGTGAAGACCGGGAGGTTAGGGTAGGTTCCCCACCCTCCTTTTAAGAAGATAGGAGCAACCCAGGGTTGAGCGCATGGGCTGCCTCTCTTTGTGAGTCAGTGCACTGAAGGCCCCGCTCCCCAGGGCCCTGTCAAAAAGGGAAAGAAAGAAGTTTTCTTTAGTGAGAGAGGAAAGTTTAGGAAACCCCCCCCTAAGTGTGAGGATTTTTTCAGGCCTCCTCTCTCTGAGAGTTGCGCTGACGAGATGCCCCTCTATGGAGGTTCTTGTCTAGGCTGATTTCTCACAGTTCTATCAGATTTGGGCAGTTCTGGGAGCTGGTAGGCTCTCGTGAGCCTCGCTCTACACCGAAGCTCACAGTGTTAGGTCCTCCTTGGCGGAAGCCCTGGTCTGGACCTCCAGGTTTCACCTTTTGAACCCTGTATAGGCGCTTACAGCTCTGTCCAGATAGCATTTAGGGGGTTGAGTGTAGTAGGTCTCCCCTCATTATTAATGAGCTCTGTTGGTTAGCACCTCCACTCCTAGACTTTCCTGCCACGGTGAGCGTTGTCAGGGTGCTGTAGGCTTCCTCTCGATTGAGAGTCCTTCTGTAGGAGCCTCCGCTCTTCGCTGCTGCTGATCAGACCTCCTTTCGCCTAGTGGCGTCATGATGTAGGTCGGGCGACTGGTCTTCCCTATGGTTTAGACTTAGAATGGTTAGATGTGTTCTCCTGCATGAGAACCGTCCAGTTGCAGCCTTCGCTCCCCTCAGTGCTCCGCTTACAAGTACATACTCGTGGTATTTAGCTGGTAGGCCTGCTTAGGCCTCGCTAACTGCTGTGCTCTGTGCTTTGAGCCCTCTGCCAAAGCTGAGTATTGTTAAGGCTCTCTCTTTCCAGACTTGAAGCCTCCACTCTACAGATTCTTGTGATGTGGGTTCATGTACTTGTAGCGTTGAGTGTAGCCAGGTCTCCCCTCAGTGGGTTTTTCGTTAAGACCTCCACTCTCGAGCATCTCTCGCTAGGGACTATTAGAATACCGCTCACCAAGACCGAGTGTTGTCAGGCTTTTTCTCTCTGTGAGATTCGTTCAAAGCCTCCACTCTACAGGGCCCTGCTCTCAGCATTTGGGCCCTGCTGTGAGTCCCGGTATTCTCTAAGCGTTGAGTGTAGCTAGGTCTCCCCTCACTAAAATATTTGGGTGAGATCTCCACTCCATAGAGCTAGGAGATTGAGCGTTGCTAGGCTTCCTCTCATCCGAGGGTCTCTGTGAAGCCTCCGTTCCCCTGAAGCTCCGCTTCTGGTACTTTCAGACGTGAGTGTAGCAGATCTCCCCTCACTGAATATTTGGTGTGAGATCTCCACTCTTTAGAGCTGGGAGGCTGAGCGTTGTCAGGTGTTCCTCTCATTCTGAGAGTCTCTATGAAGGCCTCCGTTCCCCAGAAGCTCCGTTTTTAGTACCTCCAAGCGTGAGTGTAGCCAGGCCTCTCCTCACTCCTCAGCGTTGAGGCCTCCACTCGTAAAGAGCTGGCGGATTGAGCATGTTGGGGCTTCCCCTCTGGTGAGGCCCCCGTTCTCCAGAAGCTCCGCTTCCAGTCTTTCCCTCCAGGCGTGAGTGTAGTCAGGTCTCCCCTCACGAAGGGTTATTGAGATCTCCACTCCTAAGAGCTAGTGGATTGAACGTTGTCAGGTTTCCTCTCTTTTTGAGAGTCTTCTGTGAAGCCTCCGTTCTCCAGAAGCTCCGCCTTCAGTACTTTAGGCGTGAGTGTAGCCAGGTCTCCCCTCACTAGAGGGGCTCTTTTGAGACCTCCACTCCTGAGAGTTATTGGATTGAACGTTGTCAAGGTTTCCTCTCCTTAGAGAGTCTTCTGTGAAGCCTCCGTTTTCCAGAAGCTCCGCCTCTGTACTTACAAGCATGAGTGTAGTCAGGTCTCCCCTCACACAAGGGTTTATGTTTGAGACCTCCACTCTTACAGAGCTCCGAAGCTCCAGGCTTTGCTATCGCCTGTGATAATTATATGGTGTTTCCCTCGCTACGCTCTGGGCACCTTCTCAAACCCACAATAGTGGTGAGTACTCACGCGAAGCTTTGAGCACTCCTTAAAAACCCACGTGAAGTGGTAAGTGCACACGCAAGTCCTTGGGCACTTTCTAAAATCCACATGAGTGGTAAAGACTCCCCCCTGAAGGTTGGGTTCTTTTCTAAAATCCTGTATGGTATGGGTTACGCAGTATTTCTCCGTTCCCATTCTAGAGTTGGTTCTAAACACCCCTGGGTGGTTACAACTCCACTGCAGATAGCACTACCTATAGGTTTGAGTGCCGCTAGGCTTCCTCTCATCTAGAGAGTCTTCCTGCAGAAGCCTCCACTCTTCCTAAAGGGAAAATAAGTTTGGGCGTGAGTGTAGTCAGGTCTCTCCTCACTTAGAGCGTTGAGGCCTCCACTCGTAAAGAGCTGGCGGATTGAGGTGTCGGGGCTTCCCCTCTGGTGAGGCCCCCGTTCTCCAGAAGCTCCGCTTCCAGTCTTTCCCTCCAGGCGTGAGTGTAGTCAGGTCTCCCCTCACGAAGGGTTATTGAGATCTCCACTCCTAAGAGCTAGTGGATTGAACGTTGTCTAGGTTTCCTCTCCTTAGAGAGTCTTCTGTGAAGCCTCCGTTTTCCAGAAGCTCCGCTTCCAGTACCTCTAGGCGTGAGTGTAGCTAGGTCTCCCCTCACTGAAGGGTTATTTGAGACCTCCACTCCTAAGAGCTAGTGGATTGAACGTTGTCAGGTTTCCTCTCTTTTTAGAGAGTCTTCTGTGAAGCCTCCGTTCTCCAGAAGCTCCGCCTCTGTACTTACAAGCGTGAGTGTAGTCAGGTCTCCCCTCATACATGGGTTATGTTTGAGACCTCCACTCTTACAGAGCTCCGAAAGAAGAGCTCCAGGCTTTGCTGTCGCCTGTGATAATTATATGGTGTTTCCCTCGCTACGCTCTGGGCACCTTCTCAAACCCACAATAGTGGTGAGTACTCACGCGAAGCTTTGAGCACTCCTTAAAACCCACGTAAAGTGGTAAGTGCACACGCAAGTCCTTGGGCACTTTCTGAAATCCACATGAGTGGTAAAGATTCCCCCCGAAGGTTGGGTTCTTTTTTAAAATCCTATATGGTATGGGTTACGCAGTATTCCTCCGTTCCCATTCTAGAGTTGGTTCTAAAAACCCCTGGGTTTTTCCAACTCCACTGCAGACAGCACTACTTATAGGATCGAGTGTCGCTAGGCTTCCTCTCATCTAGAGAGTCTTCTTGCAGAAGCCTCCACTCTCCTGAGAACTCCACTTAGGTGGTTCTATTGCTTAGGCTCCTGGAGCCTCATGGATCACCTCCAGTGTTGAGTGTAGTTAGGTCTCTGACCTCCACTCCCAGAGTTTCCCGCAAGCACAGAGTGTTGCTAGGCTTCCTCTCGTTTAGAGAGTTTGTTTAGAGCCTCCGCTCTTCAGAACCCCCGCCTAGTATGAAGACTTAAGGGTAAGCTTCACTACTAGCGGTGAGTGTAGGTAGGCCTACTCTCGCTTAGAAGTATCAGGCCTCCACTCCTAGGAGTTCCGTGCTTGGGTGGCCGAGCTAGCTGTGACGTCGGCCCAAGTAGTGGGGAGTGATGTTCCTTCTTGACTCCTCAATCAGTCAGTTGTTCACTTACTCCTCAGCATGGCGGCGTTGGTATATCGTTCCCAAAGTGTCCTAACCAGGACGCAGCGTAGAGTTCCCTCCGGAAGGGAACGTCTCAGGTTACGTAGGTAACCCTAGTTCCCTGAGGACAGGGAACGAGACGCTGCGTCTCGTAGCCATGCTTCGGGCCCCACTTACGTCTCCATCAGACAAAAAGATGGTTGATGTATTCACAAGCGCCCCTTTATACTAGTAGGCGCCTTGTTAATGACGTCATGGGCTGGCGCCGGTCAATGTCAAGTTCATTGTCGTTGTTTTATAAGAGCTTCAGAACCGGTCACGCTGAGAGCAGTTCCCAAAGTGTCCTAACCAGGACGCAGCGTCTCGTTCCCTGTCCTCAGGGAACTAGGGTTACCTACGTAACCTGAGACGTTTTACAAAATGTAAAAAATTTGTCACTTTTCCAAGTTTTCAATCTTGTGGGTATAGTCGTTTAATTATTTTTTTTTACATCTTTTCTATTGTAATTCCTTGTCCCATAATGTTCCTTTGTAGGTGTGTTACTGCTAACATGATTTCCGCTTGTTTTTACAAACTGATGGAAGATTCCAAATTACTTTCTGCTGTAATCGAAGGCACCTCGGATGTTGTCGATAAAGCTTAGCTTGTATTGAACTCAGAACATTGCTTTAAAATCTTACAGAAAAGACAAAACGGCTGAGTAAATCGAAGATTAAGAACATGTAATCCTTGTTTGTTGATCCAAAGCTCAAAATGCTGTGATCTTATTGGGTTTCTAAACAGGGTGTTACACAATTTGACTTGGAACTTGGATCTGAGAGTAAATTGGCTATTTTTGCAGTTCACCCAGCATTTATAGCTTTTGTGGAAATGATTAGATACACTATTGGGATGTTTATCAAATCTGTTGTGTGGAAGTTTACAGGTCTGAGGATTATTAGCTCTGTGCCAAAACCTAGTGATTTAAGGCCTTATTAATGTATTCCTCAGTGAAGGCAATCCCTGAATGCATTTCAACAAGCTTTATTTTTTTAAATAAATAAATAAATAAATACAATTTAAAAGAACTGAATTTTATTATAACATATTATAAAATGTCATTTATTTTATATTCAGGAGCCATTATTCCAGTGTGCAGTGACCCTTCAGAAACTATTTTAATATGCTATTCGAATTACTTATTATTAACAAGAAATTAGCTGAAAATAGCTGCTTATTTCTTTGGAAAAAAATAAGGGATTTTTGTCAGAATTCTTTGAAGACAAAAAAAAAAAAACTAAAATAACAGCATTCATTAATTTATTCATGTATTTATGTCACTTATCAGGGCTTGACATTAAGCTTTGACATGTGCAAGTAAATCAGACATTTACTTGTCTGAGTAAAAAATTTACTTGTACAAGGCAAAAAGAGCCTTTTTTTGCCGTAAATTAATCTATTCTGAAGCAATAGTTTCATCACTGCTCTATAAGGTCTTACTTTAATCAGAATATTTGAGATATTTGCCTTAAATTGATTTCTAGGACACTTTTTAACTTTATTTTCCTAACCTTACTAAATGCGTCATCATTTACATTAAATTCTGAAATTTTATCAACACATTCAATTAGAATAATTAGACTCTGTATGGTTACCATTCAGATTAAATCAGTATCAACAAACTCCATCTTTCCACTGCATAGGAAAAACCCAGCCTGCATCGAAAATGCTATTTAAATGTATTTACTTAGACTGTTTAATGAAGATAAGTGGTTCCAAAAAATGCATTTACACAGTAAAATTGCAAATACATAAATAATGTTATAAGATTAAAGTTGTACTTTTTTAACATATAAATCTAAAATGTTGAAAAAATGCAATACTTTTAAATATGAAACCGAACCACCAATAGGTGGCAGTAAGTCACTGTCTTAATGAGCGAGTCACGGATTCAACCATAGACGGATTCAACCAGTTTGTTCACTGACTCATCCGATTCATTAAATTAAATGCTAAATCATTCAGTATTGAAACAGCGCTGTGTCTTTTTCTGATTTGCGACTGTTTCCGCTGTGTCTTTACTTATAACGATTTCGTTAACAAAAACGGTCAGTGATGTGTCTAAAATGTAAGTCAGTTAATATTAACTACTAGTTTATTGAACTACTGTTGTATAAAATCAATGTCACGTTTGCAATCGTAATGGTGCTTACCTATATAATATGTTATACAATATTTATCTTTTATTTCTACCGCAGTATGTTTGTTTCTTTGTGTATGCTATTGCGCCTATTAGTTTTAAATTTTCCGTGAGTCAGATAGGCTGCACGAGCTTGATACTTGAGCTGTCCGTTTTCAGTCTCTGTTTACACTGTAAGTAATACAATCAGAATCATTCTCACAAAAGTTTCGGTGCTATGCTAGTTATTGTTTGTTATTGATGTTTTAATCAGGTTACTTGTCCGGTTGGACAAGTAAAATTGAGCCCTGCTTATGATCAATTAAATGTGTCTTTTCTAAGTAAAAGTATTAATTTCTTTAAAAAAAAATATATATATATATATATACATAGCTATATTATATTATACTAAGAGCTATCTTTGGAACAGAGTAATGCAGTTCACTTGAGCCCTGCAAATTTATTCTTTTACAAAAACAATCAAATACATAGCAGCCTTCTCAGTAAACATTAGGGCCTTACATCAGGATCATGGACAAACATTGAGAATTAGATTATTGCAGCAGCCTTTATAGTGTACCATCCACACACACACATACAATCATGCTTGTTATTTCCCTCAGAGTATTCCTTTTTCAGTTTTGACCTGCAGGATGTTGTCTCTAAGCAAATTAAATACAGCATCAAAGAAACTGTCTATCCCCCATAGGGCCATTTGTTTACCAGCGTGCTTCGGTCTTATAAACAAATCAGTGTCTTGAGCATGTGGGTTTCTCTCCATTAAAGTGCCTGTTTTCTTTTCACATTAGTGCAGAAGAGAGAAGATGGACTACAGCTTGGCAATTCACTGATATTATTGTTTACTTTTAAGATGATTTCATACACATAAATTTTCTCTTCAGAGGCCTGCTAGGATGTCATGTTGCCATGCTGAGGTTTATTAGAATGTGTTTATAAGAGTGTTTACCGGTTTTACAGGGCATCTTATGGAGTGACGCAGTTGTGTCTGGCCAGCACACACCGTTGGTCAAACTGTGCACATCACACAGTAAACAGTAGGGGGCAGTGTTGCACCACACCAGAAATCCCTCTCCGCCTGAAAACAAGTGTGCTTCATGTTGTTTCTTACACATCGTCTTTGGTTTGGTAGTCACAGACCAGACCAGTCGTTCAATTGCACTCAAAGCTCTGTATTGATACTGTATCTCAGCGAGGATTGGTATTGGTTGAGTGTGTGGTGACCTTCTCAGTGACCATCTTATCTACTCAAAGGAACCCACTGTGAAAATACCCATCATCAGCACTGTATTCTGCAGTATTCTTGTTATATTCTTCCTCCCTTCCTGCTTTTCTTTGTTACTTTGTTCCTTGAACCATCGTTTCCTCCCTCTTTCCTTTCCTTTCTTCTTTTGTTCCATTCTTTCCTTCATTGCTTCCCTCCCTTTTGATTCAGTGCTTTTTTCCCTCGTTCCTTAGTCCTTTCCTCCTCATTTCTTTCTTTCTTTCTTTCTTTCTTTCTTTCTTTCTTTCTTTCTTTCTTTCTTTCTTTCTTTCTTTCTTTCTTTCTTTTCAATCCTTTCTTGCTTCATAATTGTATTCCCTTCGTTTACATTGCCGATTTCCTTCCTTCATAGTTTTTTTCTTTTGTCCTTTCCTTCTTTTTCATTTTATCCTCTAATTCTCATTTTTCCCTCCTTTCTTTTTTACTTTCTGTAATTCTGTTAGTCCTTCCTTCATTTTACTATTTCTTTTCTCATTTGTTGTTTTCTTCCCTCATTTCTTTCCTTAATCACTTTGTTCCTTTATTTACTTTCTGCCTTCATTCCTTTTCTTCCTTGTTTCCTTTCCTTTCTTCACTCCGTTTCTTTCTTTCTTTGTCATAATTGAATTCCCTTCTTTTTCTTTCCTGATTTCCTTCCATCATAGATCTTTTCCTTTATCTTTTCCTTCTTTTTCCTTTATCTACTAATTTTCCCTTTTCCTTCCTTTCTTCCTTCCTTTCTGTAATTGTTTTAGTCTTTCTTTCTTTCTTTCTTGCTTCATACTTTTCTTTATTTTTTCTTTTCTAATTCCCTTCCTTCATATTTTTTCCCTTTATCCTTTCCTTCTTTTTCCTTTTATCCTCTAATTTTTCTTTTTTCTCTCCTTTCTTTAATTCTCCTAGTCCTTTCGTCATTTTACTTTTCTTTCTTTGTTGTTTTCTTTATTACTTCATTCTTTTATTTACTTTCTGCCTTATTTCCTCTCCTTTCTTCACTCCATTTCTTTTTTTGATTCCTGTTTTCTTTTCTTATTCCTTTCTTTAGTAATTTTGCTTCCCTCCCTCTTGTGTTTCTTTTGCTTCCTTGCTGTCTGCCTTTTTTCCTTTCTTTGCTGTTTTGAAAATTCCCCTCTCATACCTGCCCACAATCATTTCTGGTTGCTGATGGAAGTGTTCTGGGAAAAGACCCCCCTCTGGCTTAAACACACATACACACTCACACACGCACACACATACACACACAAATGCGAAGTGTCTGTAGCAAAGAAGTTGTCATCTTTTATTATTTTTGCAATGTGTCTTTGCCCCTCTGGATTTTAGAATAGAGATTAGGTGTAGTTATTATGTGTGCACACGTGTGTGTTTGCGTGTGTGTTGTCAGTTCATGACCTTTCCTCGTACTTTCATATAAGTGGTTATTGTAGCTCAGGGCTGCCAGGAAATAATCTCTTTGTCAGAGATGTCTCATTTCATGACCCATTCACATCTTCTACTATGTCACTTCCTGTGTCAAAATGATGGAGAATCCAAAATGGAGAGAACCCCCTGCTATTAGATTAATCTGCAGTACAAACGTACCTGTCAAATTAGCGTGCACACCTGACAGACCACCAATGGGGCATGTCAGATGAGCTTCCTGTGCTCCTTAAATCATCTTGTGTCAGCACAGTGACATGGAATAAATAATCTTTATTTAAAGACCAGTACACAACCTAGACCAAACACACACACACCTGTTACAGTGTTGAATGGGTCTGGTTAAAAAGGAGTTTACATGTTTATTAAAAAAATATATATAATAATAATAATAATAAATTGAATGAGAAAGAAGTAAATATATAGAGTACAGAGGGATTTTGGAAGAGATGCCAAAAAATGAGAAATAATCAAATTGTATATGGTATAAATGTTCAACTGGTCAATTGGATGTTGTAGTTTCCATGTGTAAACATGCTCATGCAAGTGTAAACCCCAGTGTCATGCACACATATACATGCACACAGTGAGCAGGGAAGGCTAATATATGGATATGTATTCGTTGCAGTTGAATAAGGTGAAATTGCTATATCAGTTTGTTCTCTTCATTTGTGGCTGTTTTTGCAGGCACACCCTTTATCTTGGCCAGCCTCTGCTTTTCCGATCCTTTATTTCCTTTTTCTCTCTCCTTTTGGATCTTGAGAGGGGACTTAGAATGATTTAGGATTACTAGGGAGCATTTTTATGGCTTATATTAAACATAGCTTCATTGCATATTGTAGTCATCTGGAGTCAGAAAAGGATAGAGGACATGCATACAAACAGCCAAACAACAAAATCCCACTTTTTGATCTCTGAAAGTTTCAAATACATGTCTGTTTTGGTCCCGAGTGTGTAGACTTTAGGATTAGAGTGGATTAAACAGACACAGCAGTGGGTTTACTAGTGCATGCCTAGTTCCTCAGACCTGGGCTTTTGGTCCTCTTATTTCTGCAGAGGAGCCAAACCCTTTCACAGAGGTTACCCAAAATCAATATCTGTCTCTCTTTCTGTGTGTTGAACATATTTAGTTATTTATAGGCCAAAGAGCAAAACCCCTTAATCTCAGCTACAGTGTGGCTCTCTGAATAACAGACATTAAAGTTGCACTGATGCTGAGTTTAGTAGGTTTTGATTTTCATTGTTGACTAATGCTGCGTTCACACCGCCCCAAACGTCAGTTGCGGCAAGATTACATGTAAAGTCTATGGTTGAGTCCGTCAGAGGTCCGTCAGAGGCTCTGCGGTGCGTTGTGTGCGTTGGATCCGTCAACTTTTCAAGCGTTACCTGCGTTTCAAGCGTCAACGCAGCAAACGCAAGCAACGCAGAAGTTCAGCTAGCTGAACTTTTGACGGACTTGACGCAGTGCGTCAACCAATCAGAGTGTCTCACTGTAGCGACGTCACCACACATATCTTGAATGAAGCGGGAGCAGAAAAAAATAATTTTCAATTTAATTATATTATTTATATATATATATATTGCTCATTGTAGCCATCTGCAATCGCAAAGAATTGTATGATACGTCCTCGTTGTTGTATAAAGACAGGAACTTGCTTGGATGAAGCTCGCTGAAGAGATAGGGATGTCGGGTAAGTTATCAAATCTTTTCTCAATGTAATTATTTCCCATTTCGTTAGCTAGCGAAACATGGTCATGAGAAGATTCCAAAATGTCCAGTCCCTACTAGTTTGCCATGGTTTATTCAGGGGAAGTGTGCAAACTAGATGCGTTGGAAGCGTTGCCTGATGTGTGCGGTGTGAACGCATCAAAAAGCAAGCGTGGCAAACTTCAACGTACATGCGTCAAACTAGATGCGTTGGGAGCATTGCCTGACGCAGACAAAGTGTGCGGTGTGAACGCACCATTAGACAGGCTGTTCTATAATTATTAAAACATCTCAGCTTTACATGACATGTCCAGAAACCACCCACAGTTTTTCTTATTTATAAGAATAAACTAAAGATGTTAGATAAATCTTTAAAAAAAAAAAAAAAAGTTGAGAAAAGTTGGGG
The DNA here is from genome assembly GCF_049309525.1 of Garra rufa. Lineage (NCBI taxonomy): Eukaryota > Metazoa > Chordata > Actinopteri > Cypriniformes > Cyprinidae > Garra > Garra rufa. The sequence goes on from NC_133366.1 coordinate 16,610,066, forward strand.
TGATAAAAATGTACTTAGTTCAAGATATGTTCTCCAAAAACAATTCTTACGCTACTTTGCTTCCCACATATATCTGTCTTGTTTTTCAGGATACTTGCAGGGCAGAAACAGCAAGAGTGTTCTCAAACCATCAAGCTGTATTCAGATTGGCTGACTGCCATGTAGTTACATCTTATTTGACAAATACTCAAGTAAAACCTTAAAAAAACAGTCAGTTTTAACCAGAGTTCCTTTTCCTAAAGCATTTCCGGTGCATATTGTCCTTCAAATGTGCAAAGCACTCCTGAAGTGGCAGTGATTTTAGGTGGAAAAGCTCTGCTGGGGCTGAGTATTGTTAATAAGAGGTTTGGATGCTGACCCCCACCAGCAGCCGTCTTTTAAAGCTGTCTGGTCTCACGCTGTTCCTATGCAGTACAGCAAAGAGGGTCTTTTAAAAGGTTTTGCTGTCTAAACCGGCTCTTCAAACGCTATTCAAAAGGAATCGTGCTACTTTGTGGCAAGAATGCAAGATGCTGGTACATACTACGTCTTGTCTGGATGCAGCAGAATATTGTGCACAATGTAAACAATCAAACTTTTTCCCCCATTTTTTAAGAGAGACTTGGTCTATAGAAGTGCCTTCAAAACATGGCTGTTGGATTACACTGCTATTCAAAAGTTTGGTATCAGTAAAACTTGCAATGCTTTTTTTTTAAAGAAATCTTTTGTGCATATTAAAGCTGCATTTATTTGATTGAAAATACAGAAAACAACAGTAATATTGCGAAATGTTATTACAATATAAAATAATGTTTTCTATTTAAATATACTTTAAAATATAATTTATTCCTGTGATGCAAAGCTGAATTATCATCAGCCATTACTTCAGTCTTAAGTATCACATGATCCTTCAGAAATCATTCTAATATGTGATTTATTATTAGAATTATTTATGTTGGCAACGGTTGTGCTGCCAAACATTTTTTGGAACCTGTGATACTTTTTTCAGGAGTCTTTGATGAATAAAAAGTTAAAAAGAACATTCAAAATACAAACATTCCTAACAATGTAAATCTTTGCTATCACTTTTGATCAATTTAACACATCCTTGCTGAAAAGAAAGTATTAATTTCTTTCAAAAAATAAAGAATAAATAGTGAGCCCAAACTTTTGAATGGTAGTATATATTGTTAGAAATGATTTCTATTTTAAATAAATTCTGCTTTTAAACTTTTTATACATTCAGGATTCAAAGGATCCTGAACAAAGTATCACAGGTTTCAAACAAAATATTAAGCAGCACAACTGTTTCCAGCACTGATAATAAATCATAATATTAGAATGATTTCTGAAGGATCATGTGACACTGAATACTGATGATGATTAAAATTAAATTAAATTATTAAATTGTCACAGTATATTTTTTTAATCTGTATTTTTACAGTAACACTGTACATATTTAAAAGTAAGAGGTTTGTAAGAATGTTTTTTTAACTAATACATTTTTTTTTTTTTTTCTAGCAAGGATGCATTGATCAAAAGTGACGGTAAACAGTTTTGGACTGCTACAGAAGAACAGCATATGAAATATTTTTTGAGCACCAAATCTGGTGTAATGGCTGCTGAAAATTTGCCATCCCAGGAATAAATTACATATCAAAATGTATTACAAAAGAAAACGGGTATTTTAACTGTAGCGTTATTTTACATTAGTACTGTTTTTACTATATTTTTGATAAAATAGATAATAAATATGCCTTGGTGAGCATAAAGGTCTTTCAAAAACCTTTCAACTTCTGAATAGTAGCGCATATGAAAGACAACAGCTATCTCTGCTCTACATTATGAAGCAGTTCACTCATCCATGGGCCTGAAATGTATTTGATCGCTTTTGAACTATTAAATCACACTTGAAACTGGCTGAGGCTGAGTTTTGGCTGTCCTCGCAGCGTCTCTTGTGTAAAATCAGCACGTCTTGTTCTGTGCGTATGTAATTCTTTTCACAGTGGACATTGTAACCTTGAGTGCGTGGCACACTCATTAGCATTCATTGGATACCACTATATTCTTAAGGCCTTCATGTGATGCTGTGCTTGTCAGCGCACCTTTTGGGTTAGCTTTCACATCTTCCCCTTCACGCTGCTTTGCCTTGAAGTCAAGGTCATTTGTTCAGGGATTACAGGAAGCCAGTGTACCCACTCATATGTTTCTGGAACAGCCATTGAGCTGAGACCAGTACGAGTGTGGAGCCTAGGCCAACGCTAAACCTTCCTGAACCAAGTGAGGAGAAGAGATTGGACAGGGATATTGAGCTGACTGCTTGGTTCTTGCCAAATGCAAATGCAGCTTCTTTTCCTGGCAGCGTGTCCAAGGCTTCTTTGTGAAAGTTTTCCATGTCTCTTCACCAACCCAGGTACAGAAACTTAGTTCAGGAATATGTGCCCAGCCCCCCTGGGATGCTAGACAAAACCTGGAAAAGAGATTACGAGTACCACAGCCCAATTTTATCGACTTTTTGCAAAGCTTTTTCTTAAATCACTACAGTAATGCTAAATATCACGCACCCTGTGGTCACAAGGGAAATCTACAAACCTCCTTTTTTACTCAAAATGTTTGTTGTGGAATATTTAACAAAAAGCCTTTTTTGAGGTCCACGTTGTATGGCATCAGAACTCATTTATGTTTTTTAGCTGGCTATCTTTTTGGTAACAGAGGGAACGTATTATTGCATTCTGTATGGATCGGCAGTATATATGTCATTGAGTACACTTCCCAAGTGTTATATATGGCATGTCATCCCATCGTGTAGCGTAACATGAAATGACCTCATCTCCTCTTGAATTATTTCAGTCATATAAATCGTACTTCCGTGGCCTTCCATATCTCTTTTTGGAAGGAATATCAGTCTTGTTTATTGATGTATGCCCAGCATATTGATTGCTATTGATTTGACAAGTTTCAGCTGCCCACATGTTTGATGTAAGTTCAGGCCTTAAGTAAGTTAAGACTCTGAATAAAAGATGTTCTCCAAGACTTGTGGGACTGAACATTCCAACACTCTTGTTTGTAGTGAAGGTGTGAGACCAATATCCTCCCAGACTATATCTGTCGACCTGCCTATCTGTCTGCCTGTGTCTAGGTGACACATTTTAACATGTAAGTTGTGTGTGTGTGTGTGTGTGTGTGTGTGTGTGTGTGTGTGTGTGTGTGTGTGTGTGTGTCCGAATGTGGCCATTGTCTTTGGGCTAACACTAGTTTTATTGCTTTTCCTTCACAATGTCAGCAAGCAAGGCCACATCATCAAGTTGTCATTCCCCAAGCAACACTCATCTCGCGAGTTCACAAACAACACATCCTTCTTTTCCACATTGCTGTCAAACTCACCTCAATACACAGAGGAACCCATATTGGATGTTCTCCTTTCTTCTGATGTCACATATTTTATTTGGCCTAATAGATATTTTTAACATCATTTTACTGTAAGAATTGCTAGGCGTTCAGTGCAAGGTTGGCCAAAATTCAGAATTTGCTGAATCTATCAATCATTCTATCATTCTGTCTATTCTGTCTGTTGTTATATCATTTGAAAGGTTTATAAACCTTTAAACTTCAGGTCCTTTAAACTCTTTTCCTTCTGAAACTTTCAAACAAGGCTTTGTCCAGCCAACATTCAAAGTTTGCCTCGACACAAAAAGGGCCTCATTCATGATAGCCGTAGCCTCAGACATCACACCCACAGACCGTTGGCTGAACATCTGATGCATATGGCACACAAAATTGGAAATGCTTCAGGAGTTTCAAAGTCCTTAACGGATTGGTTAAATTATACAGGATTTATGGAAGACGTGTATCACGTTCTTTACCATTCCGTCTGGAAACAAAGATGCCTTGATGCCAAACCCCCTCATGGAAGAAGAAAGCTGTTGTGTTTACAACAATGACAATGAGCATTTATTAGAATCAACTAAACGCTGGATTTTCGAAAGCATGTGAATATGTAAAGTTCACGGCATAGGCTCTTTAAAATCGGCCTGTTATTGCGGCCTCATTTCCACGCCCTTAAACATGATGCGGCAGAAAATGAAAGGTGATTGGTTGCTTTACCTGTCAGTCATATGGCCTCTTGGGCGATCCTTGACCATTCAAAGCTGCCAAGGTTCCCAGACCTTCTGCTGTCAGTGTGACGGTCTGGCTACACAAGACTACATTCATGAAGGCTGTGTAAATATATGAGTATATTTAGATTAATTTGCGTGTAAAACAGACCTTCCCGACAACTCTTCTCTGGATTCCCAAATGCTTCGTTAACATCAGATTTGATAGGTAACATGTATATGTTAATGAATTCCAATCATTCGTAAATAGGGTCTATGAATTACAACTACCTGAGTTATGTGTCCAGGAATGCAGTGGTAAATTCTGGACTCCCTTCTCAGGTTTGGCTCCAGTATATTGCATAAATGTGAAAAAGACTAATAGACCGTATGCCTAACAATAAATATTTAATTAACGTGTCCACCAAAGCGTTTTTAGCCTGCTGAAAAAAATTCCAGGCACTCTTCTGAAAACCCTTTGGTGGCTATGATTTTGGAATATCCACAGCAGTATTACTAATATCTCATTTTGAAGAATATTACTGAATATAAAAAGGCAGTAACCAGTAGTTAACTTCTTCGTTGTTGTTCAGTCATTGTACAAGTAGGATTGTTGGTCGGTGTGCTATTTGTCCTGCCCTTTCTAAACTGATTGGATGGCTGGGTAAAAAGTGACAAGTGCTGCATTGGACCAAAGTCCCTTTCAAGGAAAGTCTGTTCACTCGGCAGCCATATTTGCAGTGCATCCAGGCAGCTCATACAAGACAAAGTTCTATCTAAATTAATAGGGGAATCCTGAAATCTCAAAAACGTCTCACTAAACTCACAATTAAATCACATATTTTAAATCTGCAGCAAAATCTGAAATGAACTGCCCTGTGAATGTTCTTTGTTATGCTCAATTAGCGTTTGAAAGGCATATTTTTCAGGCTAGACCAGCCAGTACGCATGCACAGTCATAACACGCTTATGACTGCGCATGCACATTGGCTGGTCTAGCCTCAGGTTTCTATGGGAACCAGAGCACATAACAACTGCTGCAGTGATGCAATGACTTTACCAATCAGTGATTGGCTCTTTCATTTAGAAAGTGGGACTATTGTGCTATATTATGCATTGCACTTTCTCCCATTCATAAGTATAGAGGTGAACCATCTTTGTATCTTTATAGTCTTTGGTTAAACAATTGTCTACACTCAAAAAAAAAAAAAAAATTCTGCTTGTGTTTCATGAATGAGTTTTTATAGTTAAATGTATTTAATTTTTTTTTTTTTAAACACGTGACTTTTTTTTCTCTTTTTAAATTCAAATGCTTTATTTCCAAGATTTTAGACATTGTATTTTCAGTGTGGTCTCGGACTTCTGGACACCTCTCTGTTTGTGTATTCCATTTAGGTCGCACTCAGCATTTAGCATTATGTTCACATAATAGTATTGCTGGCACTTTGCTAATCCCTCGGTGGACTGGTGTATTATCTAAACAAGTCTATTAAAGCTCTGCTGTGGGTGTTAGCATTTTGTTGTTACTGGCTGTTCTCTCAGGGGTCTCTGCCATAGGCTTTACTCAGTAAACGCATCTTGGCTCCATTTCTGAGAGTTTTGCAGACTGTTGTTGCCCCAACAGTTCAATTAGAACTTATGGAAATAATCTAGGCAACTGCCAAGACGATTGGCAGGCTTCTCATCAATGTTCCTCAGATGTGTTTTTCCAAACACGAAGGTGAACTTGAGGGTTAGCATGAAAACGTTGTTTCGATGGATCTTGCTCTCTGGGCTTATGTGCGTCTCAAAGTCTAGGGCTGAGGGGGCGTAAAACTTTCCAGAGTAGGTGACCTCTTCACTTTATCTGCAGGATAGAACGTTCTCCTGACCTCAGTGGCTTTGATATTGTAAATACACTCTCAGGCTAGACTAGCACTTAGCTGCAAATGTGATTTTTATGAAAGCTAGAGCTTTATTGCAAAAATCTCCCCTTTCTCTCTTTCCATCTCTTCATCCCCCATCGGGGTCTATCAGTATATGGCAGAAGTCCACATGCTGTGTTTTTGGTACGTTATTAGAGGCCACGTCTATCAGCAGCCCAGCCGACAGATGAGTGCCGGTGTGTGATCCAAAGATCTGCTGTGTTTGACTGGCTCACTCTCTCCTTTCCCCCAGGCCTTATGCTGCAGGATCAAAGTCAATATTTAACAGAGAGCAGGCTAATGTAGCTCAATACCTTCTAACTGTGGTGTCCTTGAGATCAAACCAGAACTATGGGAGTACTGGTGAACACCCTGAAAGCTTTCTGGTGATGGAAACTGTATGCCCAGGGCTCGCAAAATCGCTAGCCCGAAATCCTGGGGCTATTGTGTTTTCCAATAGGGCTACCAAAATGGACCACCGTTGGCCCAGTGGGCTATCTTTTTTTTTTTAATTGCCAACAAATATACTATTTACAGGTGATACATCAAAGGCAACAAAACATACATGACCGTAAAAATTATTTGTGTGTGCATGTGAGTGTGCGTGTAAGTGGTAATTATAACTGTGTCGAGGTTGGAATACAAGGGAACATGTAGAAAAGTACCACAGACATAATAATAATAATAAAAAAATAATAAAAATGATGATAGTAGTATTAACAAAAATTGGAGGATGGAGGGTGTGAATGGTACTCAGGGGTCAGGGTGAGGAAGATGATAAATGGCAGTAATAATAATATTAATAATAATAGTAATGATAATAATAATAATAATAATAATAATAATAATAACATTTTAAATGAACTACTTTAATCAAGAATGAGGGGAGGTTTGAGGATCAAGAAGAGGGCAATTCTATTAATATAGTAATTAAGTAATATATAGGATATAGAAATAGAATATCTATAAAATAAAAATAAGGTATTCCTTATTATTATAAATATATATATATATATATATATATATATATATATATATATATATATATATATATATATAAAAAAAAAAAAAAAAAAAAAAACACTATTGAGTTATTACACAGCTGCCCAGTTAATCCCCTGCTCACGTCACCCGGACGGCCATCTAGTAGAGGTGCCGTGGAGGCACAGGGCCCTAACTCCCACCCCCGGGCCACCACGCACACATGTCCAGCTTACCCTATTTGTTTGTACTTTTATTTTTATTTTTTAATATTTAACCCTTTTTATTTGTGATAGATGAATGTTCAACTAATGTGAGATGCATTAAAAGAAAAGTGTGACGTGCAGCGTGGGACTATCCCTGTGCAGTCACACTTACCCTATGTGTAAATTTTTTTTTTTTTTTTTTTTTCATGATGTATATGTATGTGTATGTCAACTAATGTATAAAGCATTAAAAAGCCAGACATGTAGTGCTAATCAGTGGCAATAAACTCAGGGTAATCTGAAGGTAAAAGGACCCCGGCCTCCCAATGCACCCACCTGCAGCCAATCCGAGCCACATTAAGATAGCCCAGTGGGCTATCTTAAATACAGGGTTCCTGCGGGGCCTTAAAAATCTCCAATTTAGTTGTATCAAATTTAGGAATCACAATATGTGACCCTGGACCACAAAACCAGTCATAAGTAACATGGGTATATGTGTAGCAATAGCCAAAAATACATTGTATGGGTCAAAATGATTAGATTTTTCTTTTATGCCAAAGATAATTAGGATATTAAATAAAGATAATGTGCCATGAAGATATTTTGTAAATTTCCTACTATAAATATATCAAAACTTGTGATTTTCTCAAAATCTTGATTTTTTTGCACCCTCAGATTCTAGATTTTCAAATAGTTGTATCTCGACCAAATAGTGTCCTATCCTAACAAAGCATACATCAGTGGAAAGCGTATTTATTCAGCTTTCTAATGTATAGATCTCAATAAAAAAAAATAATAATAAAAAAAACTGTGGCTTAACATGATGATGCAGGCTATGATTTCATTGAATAAATATGAGCTGCATGTTCTAAAGTCTGTCTTCAGAAAAGTTTTGATGCCATTTTCATTTCAAATTCGAAATTTTGAAAGCCCTGATGCCTAAAAGGAAACATTTCCGTGAATATGTTGATGTAGTTACATTTTACTTGCTTAACTTGCCTTAACTTATTTGACTCATATTTGTCTAGCTGTGACAAAATTATCATGTTGACATGATTAATAACATTTTTGTCAACTCTAATTCAAATTCACACAACTTTTATTCACACAGATTAACACCAAAATTCCAGCCTTCATGTTAGCAAACCAAATGTGCAAAATAATAGACAACCAGAAATAGTTTCTGATAGAAAAGTGCGGACCGCTCTCCTGACAGTTTTTTTTTACGCTTTTCCCAGCATCTTGGGCTGTCACAGAGACAGTTGCGATTACTGATGACACCTATTTCATTGAGATCTGTCATGTTCTAGGGACATTTTACGTCTAGTATACCATCTGTACCATATGTGTGTGTTTAATATATGCGCATATATATGCGTACATTGTCAAAACTGATAATTCTACACTTTTTTTCTTAAAAAGACGCTGAATGGGTTAATACATACAAAAGGAGATGAAAATCTCGAGGATGATTTGAAAAAATTTTAAAATTTTCAGAAACTTTCTCTACATCACTGGTTAGTATAATCATTTTATGGTGTTTAGCAATGATACAATATAATTTTGACATTACAAATGGTGACTGTGTTAGCCAACAAGTAGACATGCTAAAGGTCTAAATATGGACAAAAATGTTTTAATGTAATTCTGAAACATGTCAATTAGGTGGGTTCTAAAAGTCTTTCTATTTCAAAAGATCAAGGAAAATTCTAATTTTCAAATTATTTCAGTTTTCATGCAGCTAAAAAATAATATATATGTAAATATGATAAAATAATAATATAAATAATATAAATATACATATGATAAAATATCACTCACAAGTGGGGATTTTCCAGAGAGATTCTGCAACCGCTTTGCTAAGTCAATGGGCAACAGGTGTGGGAGTTGCAAATCTCTGAAAAGTCATGTTATTTTAAACACATGTAATTTGGGGTTGGTACTTTTTTTGTTTTTGTTTTTGACAGACATCTTTTGTGCTTGCTTACTAACAAACATAGAGTAAAAGTTGTAATATATTTTAAAGTGCAGTTTATGCCTGTGATGACAACGCACAATTTTCAGTCTTCATTATCACATAATCCTTCAGTTTTTAGAAGCAATACGATAGCTTTATGTTAGGACCAGACCGAAATGTAAGTGTTATTCTCCAGAAAGCTATCCTGTTTCTTAAGCACCAAATTAGGATGTTAAAATGATTTCTGAAGAATCATCTGTGACTGAACACTCGAGTAAAGGCTGCTAAAAATTCAGCTTTGCATTACAGAAATATATCACATTTTAAAATAGATTAAAATAAAAAACAGTTCTTTTAAATTGTAATACTATTTCACAATATTACTGTTTTCACTGTATTTTTTATTAAATAAAAAGGAGCCTTTGTGATCATAAGACTTCTTTAAAAAAAACATAAAAATCATAATTATTCCAAATTTTTAAATTGTAGCATATGTCCACAATGAAAGCAAAAAAAGCTGGGTGAGCATTGCAGTCATAGCCAATTAGAACACACTTTAAGTTCTCATCAGACCATTGAGATTTCACAGTGGATGTAGCTTGTCAGAAATCATAAACATTTATTTATTTTTAATCAAATGACAAATAAATCTTTTTAATTTTTGGCAAACAAACAGAGGTTTACTGTTAAAATCAATACATGGAAGAACAATTATATTCAGTTTAAAACGTTTAAATAATAATTGTAGTATTTTTTTTCTACAATTAAGTGGTTAATCTTGTTGTAATATTTATTTTTTTATCATATATATTGTTTTATGTCAATTATTTAAATAGGAATATATAAACACCTACATTATACTGTACAAAAGTAATACAAGACTAATATTGTTCTGTTTCATGTTAAACCGTACTTTTATTTTGACAGGTTGCCGTGAAGTTTCGGTGTGTACAGTATGATATGATGCTAGTTTTCTCAAATAAAATGGTAAAAGTGATACTCACAGCAGCTTTGGAGATTGAGTTTATCTGTTCACATGAGATGCAAAGGCCAAAAATTAGCGTCACGTGTGCTTCAGTATGCGTGTAGTAAAAAACAAAAACAAAAAAACATTCATACATACAGAAAGGCAAACGGAACATGCAGGATTCATATTGAAATGGTCTTTTTGCATTTCAGTTTTCACAGACAATAGTCCATATCGCGATTTGAATTAAGTGACAGACCAACTTTTGATTTATTAATCCAAATATCAAAGAATTCCGTGGCATTCCGTGCTATAGTAAATACGGTTTTTATGAATGGAGTCCGCAATCCAGTCGGTGTTTTCGCGGAGGAGACATTGCAAACGCGCGACCATGTATAGGTCGCGCCCCCCTAAGATAATGGTAGGGGAAACACTGCAATGGAATAAATATCTGATTCAGATGCTGGATTTTTTCTTGTGTTTCTGTAGCTTATATTCATACCTATTTGCATTACGGACCTGGCACAGTCGACCGGTCATTCCTTGACATTAGAGGCACATCCTAGTGTCTTACTGCTCTTAATCCTCATTAGGAGCTGAGCAGACACAGCTTGTCAGTTGTCGTACCACTGGGCTCTTAGAGGAAGCTGTTCTGAATTATTAATAAGGCTTCTCGGCCTCTGCCGAGGAGACATGTATTCGAATGGTAATTGCATGTTTGTGTCCCTGTGATTTCTAATTATATTCTCCCACTTCTGATGGATAATAAATACATTCTAATGACTAGGGTAAGCCGGACTGGTAATTACTCCAACCCCCAGCAGGCAAGTTAGTCACTACTGAAAAATAAACACAGGAAAACACACACTCAAGCGTATATAGGAAAGTGCTCCTGTGGACTGTTTTTTTTTTTTTTTTTCCTGCAGCAGCTGTCGCAGTGGCCACACAGGTGAGCGGGACTCCCGCTGGGTCGCGTCAACACCTGCAGGGCCCCCCGCACTTGAGCCCAGAGACTCGTTTGGCTTTCTGGCCGGGTGAACGATCATCACATCAGTCCTGTAGCTGCAGAGAATATGGTGTCATAAGAGGGCATTCGAACCCTTCAGTGACTCCATTAGCTCCTCTGTTCATGCACGAATGCTCTCCACGCTGCAGATGTGCACAAACCAAGCCAGAATGGGCACTCCGTTTGAGCCAAAATGACAGCCTAATGTCCCACTTATTGTGTTGGAACTGAGTATGATTTCCCAGATCTGCCAGGTCCCCTTCATCTGTCTTTTTCTCACGCTTTGCCCCGCGGATGCGTAATGCCTGGGCATTAAGAGCCGGACATGTGGTTTTCAGCTGGCGCTATAGCTCCCACTTGACCTTATCTCCAGCTAACAGACAAAAAGCACACCCACCTCTGAATGACACTCCAAAACGAAGCCGTGTTCATCCCGCTACAGGACAGATGATGGTTTTTCAAAGGTTTTGTTTAATAGCCACACAGAGGTTGGCCAACAGATAAGAGCTTAGTTTGATGACGCAATTTTTTTTTGCCAAACTACAGCCATCTGGCCCTTTTTTGATACTTTTACATGCAAATATTTGTTTCAGTTTTACGCTTTTTTAAGAGGGGTACATATTTTGGCCTGAAATACCTGCGAAAAGATATCCATTATCATTCCCATTCATCTACCTGGCACTATTGGGTAAAATGAAAGTCTATTTCACGCTTTAAGATGCATCCAGAATTAATTTTGTAACTGGTAAATTGCTTGCTGTAATGTAATGAAATCTTTATCAATATTATTTATATGCTTTATATAAATAAAATGTATTTATTATAAAAAGTGGTAACACTTTATTTTAAGGTATCCTTGTACACGTTACATTTGCTTACTATTACAATAACAATTATTTATGCATAATTACATGCAAATAACCCTAATCCTAACCCTAAGTACATGTAGCTAATAGGGATGCTCATATTGACCGTTTAACCGTTAACCGACAGTAAGAATTTTAACCGATTATTACTATCAGTTAAATGGTTTAATACTTTTTTTTTTTATATACGTTTGCTGCATGGTGAAAGAAAAAATTATGTTTACTCACGGGCGAGTGTGGACACGTGCAGTGCGGCTGTTCAGACATATTTTGCTGATTAAGCACTTGCTTTACCTTCTCTTAGTTTGTGTAACTGATGTAGTAGCCTTTATGCAACACGATGGCAATTGGCGATATTGGGTTATCAGAGAGTGAATCCGTGAATAAATGTATTCAAATTCTGAATGAATTATAGTCTAAAAGTGAGTGCTCCCCTTAAAATCACTGGAAAGCTGTCACTCATACATTACTGTAGTTCATCGCAATCTCACAAAGTTAATAAAAAGTAATAAAATAACCTTTACACTGTACAATTAATCTCTTATTTACATCATGTCTACACTTTCTTTGTTTTAATGAGAGAGTTCGCGGAGGTGTGGAAATCGGCACTGAAACCGGCACTTTGAGTGGTGAGTGGATTGTAACATAGCCGCCTCCGATTGGCCATTACGATAACGAAATCAAAAGAAATGTCTGTGATTGGCTATTGAACGCTGTGAAAACACGTTTCTCCACATATGACCAGTGGATGAAAAGACCCGAACTGCAAATTGAAAGGATTTTTGTCGCGGATCTAAGAGTTAACAGACAGCGTTCCAGTCTATACATGCAGCATGTGGACATGTTAAAAACTAGGTACACTGAGGTATAGGCTGGCCTGCTATATACTTTTATGTCCGACGAGAAGAATAAGACCGGTACCGTTCTTCAAAGCGCATAGAAAGATTCAGTGTTTTAGTTTTGTCATCTTAATTAGGTAGTTATTTAATTTATACACATTTAGTGTAGGCCTATTTATATTATTCTTTTTTTTTATTTCATTCTGATTTTCTCTGTTCTCAGAAGCGCAGCTGATGCGTGATAATTTCAGTAGCCTATATGTGACCCTGGACCACAAAACCAGTCATAAGTGTAAACTTGTCGAAATATGAGATTCTTACGTCATCTAAAAGCTGAGTAAATAAGCTTTCCATTGATATATTGTTTGTTAAAATAGGACAATGTTTGTCTGAGATACAACTATTTGAAAACCTGGAATGAGGGTGCAAAAAAAACGAAATATTGAGAAAATTGCCTTAAAAGTTGTCCAAATGAAGTTCTTAGCAATGCATATTACTAATCAAAAATCAAGTTTTTATATATTTATGGTGGAAAATTTACAAAATATCATCATGGAACATGATCTTTACTTAATATGCTAATGATTTTTGGCATAAAAGAAAAATCGATAATTTTGACCCATACAATGTATTTTTGGCTATTGCTACACATATACCCGTGCTACTTAAGACTGGTTTTGTGGTTCAGGGTCACATATATGAATGCCGTTTTTGTTGTTGCTCTGTATGCTGCTGTTTGCACGTTAAAATAAAACATTTGCTTGCATTTTTTTGTATCATCACAGATACTCGTGCATTCTATTTTTATTTTAAACAAATTTATTATTCTAATTTTATCAGTTAATGGTTAATGTTCGGATAACGAGCAGCGGTTGTCGGTCAAGAAAATTAACCGAAATGAGCATCCCTAGTAGCTAATCAATATTACTCAGTACTTAAATATATAATTACACTCAGGGCTCTACGCTTACTTTTCTTTTTAGGAGCACTTGTGGGCAAAATTTCAGGAGGGCATTTTAATCAATAATGAAAAACGAGGTAATATTTGACTCGCAAAGTGATTTACAGGGGAATTTTGTTTTTACCTTTGTAATGGCATTTTTCTAACTTTATTAAAAGTATGTCATCTTTTATGTCAAATGTTTAAAAAATTATATTTTATAAGCTTTTTTTATCATTTCTAATTAAAACAACAGAATAAGAACAAGCCACTGTTGTGTTCTTCTGGTATGTGTTTAATGAGACTCAGAGGTGGCATGAGTGCAATCAAGTTCACCAATTCATGTTGAGATGAATGTTTTAAATATAACATTTTGAATAGAGAAATATTAAATGATTTAAGGTGAAAATATACTTTGAAAATGAAACTGAAACTACCAGTAGGTGGCACAAGTCACTGATTTCATTACTGAATCATTCTTTCATTTAACTCATTCAAACGGCTGATTCATTCAGGAATAAAGACTGTCTTTATGAATGGGAATTGAATCATTGACTCACTAGATTTGTTTAAAAACGTATGTTCATTCATAAGTGAAACACCGCTGTGTTTGAATGGAGATGCACAGTGGATCAGTTGTAATTTTTTTTTTCAAACTATTTTTGACAACGAAATAGAGCAAAATCAGTCAATAGTGTTATAGTAAGACAATGTAAGTCACTTAATATTAACTGTTGTTTTAAATCAAGATCTCATTTACAAACTCACGTAAAAATCATTAAAAAGTCACTCAGTTTATTGTGATCTCACAAGTTCCATTATAATCAACAAAGCTCTCTACACTGCACAATGAATCTCTTATTTACACTCTCTCTACACTTTGTTTATGCAAGGATTTGTGAGATATATCTGTGATGCATTACTCAACGTTGCAAGAACACGTAGAAACCAATTGAAGCAACCCTCAGCAGAAACAAATATGCTAATCGGGTCAGTCGCACTGGTGCTCCTCTATATTTTTTTATAGTCACAAGCAGTAGTTTTGGTCACACTGTAGAGCCCTAATACTGTAACAAGGACACCTTAAAATAGAGTGTAACCAAAAAAAGTGTATTTATTTATTAGAAATGTTTTTTCAACAAGGATATTTTAGTCTGGCTGTAAATGGAGAAAATGGCTTTTTGCTGGGGTTAACAGGAAAAAAAATCCTTGAACCTTTGTTTTGGCCTTTTTATTTGGGCACCAGAGAGAGACATAATTTTGCTCAAGGAAGTCTATAATAACTGGGGAAAGATATGTCATCATTCCTGTGCATCTCATTGGCACTGGGGGAAAAAATGAAAGTCCATTTCATGCTTTTAGGATGCATCCAAAATTAATTTGGGAACTGCTAAACATTTGCTAAAATATTTTCAGCATGGATGTTTCCAAAGAACTGTGAATGCAGAAAAATGCTTTTGGCTGCCAGATGGTGTAATTGTGGCTTCCACCAGCAGGGGTTAACTGGAGCAAAACCTCAAACCTTTGTTTTGGCCTTTTTAAGTGGGCACCAGACTGCAGGATGCTACAGTAACTGTAGCCAGGGCACAAAAAACTGGCACCGTGGATATGGCCATTTCCTCTCATTCCCACACGTATCCCTTACCCCTGAGTGATTTTTCCAGCATACAGGCACGCGGTCTTGATCCCGAGAGAGATAGCCTTCAGCTCTGCTGAGATTTATACCTCCTTAAAGCCAGCTTTATAGGTAACAGAGGACCACTAAACCGAGCCTACCAGCCTGTTAATAATCTGTCTGTGGGCCAGTCTATAGCCTTTACACTTTTTACACCAACAACAAACTGACAGCTTTTGTCACCTCTCTGTATAAATCCACCGTTGGCTCTTTTTGAAGCATTTAAACACAGAGGGCTAAGCAATATAGTCACACATTTTTCTTTTGCTTTTTTTGTTGTCTGTTACCAACATAGATGGAAAGATTATTATTATTATTAAGATATTCTCATATGAGGACTGTATTATTATTATTAGATAGTAGGGCTGGGTAAAAAATATCGATTCTCTGATTTTAATCGATCTTCAGTTTAACGCAACGATATCGATTCGGGAAATCCCCGAATCGATTCTTAATGCGCGTGCTTCACGTAAGAGGATATGAATATTCACCTCTCGTCCTGAAGGTGTCACCATCTTTCGAATTGCTCCACTGTAGTTAAGAACTGTTAGTTTTATGGACAGTTTTGTATACGCAGACAAGGGCTTTATGATGGGCCTGTTTTGAACGTTTTGAATTTAGAAAAATGTTTTATTTCTTAAACAGTCTTTTTATTTTTTTACAGTAATGTGCATTTTGCAGTTTGTTTACATGGTGTACAATGGATGCACATATTTATGACTTCTTGTTAGTGTTCATTTAAAATAAAAGTTGTTTAAAATAAACAACTGTGTGCACCCTATTATTAATGTAGATGTGTATTTCAGTAATAAACTTAAGTAGGAGAGTTTCAGTTACCAGCATTTATATCAAAATATGTATCCCATGTCTGCAAAACTAACATTTTAAATGAAATATTGATAGCTAATCGATATCGAATCGAAATCGAATTGAATCGAAACCATAAAAATAAGAATTGAATCGAATCGCCGAATTGGTCACAATACCCAGCCCTATTAGATAGGCTTTGGTAAGGAAACCAGGTAAATGCTTGTGAATAACTGATAGTGTAGCCATTAAGAAGGTTGATAAAGAATTTTACAACAAAACAAATCCCAACAATTGAGCAGCATTTTAATATTGCATCACTGTTGTTCAGCACGACTCTGTAGTCTTTTTTAGCTTCAACAATAAAACTCGTCTTCAAAGCAGAGACAAATATAGATGCTAATGAATGTTCCTGGCTTTTCTGAGAATATATAGCTTTTTTCAGGGAACTGTTTTGTTCTTCTGTTTTGAACAAATCATTTTTTTCCTGTGTAATAAAGTATTTGTAACTGTATCTTAAAATTATCCAGGTAAATGGCCAACTGTTTTTACTTATGAACAAATCCCCAAGGAACCAGCAAATTAGGCTTACAATTTGATTCTTCTGGAAAGCGCACTGGTGTGTGCTTCTGGTAAATAATAAATGAAGTCTTGTAACGAGTTACCAGAATGCTATGTTAGAGAAGCTTTCACATTCAATTCATATTCTCTGGCTTTTTTAACCCATACCACATACTGTCTTTCTTGATTTCGTCTTTTCAGCATAATCTTTCCATTTTCTGTCCTATATCTGTGAGATCAGACACAGCATGCGTTTTATCACTCAGTTATTTTCAATTATTATATCCTTAGTATTGTTAACATTTAGGAGCACCTTCACATATCCTTCAACTGCATCACATCTTACATACGTACAGTTTTCTTCAATGTCAGGCCAGTTATGGCTCATCCATGTGCTCCTCAGTCTGAGCTTAACCCAGTATGGCCCTTGTTGTTGGAGGAAGGGCCTGACTTCCCTTTCTGCCACATTAATTACCCACCATGTTTGTAGTATGTTGACAGATTTGCCGCTACACCTCTCGGAATTCCCTGTGGTGCCCATCTGCCTCCGCGGCCAATGGGTGCCATGCTTTTGCAGCCCTGTGCTCGGAACAGGCTCCCTTGACGCCGGGAGGTTGTGGGGTCCGTTCCCTTAACTCTCGCCTCACAAAAAGCCATCCAAACAGGCCAGTGCCAGAGAGAGGCCGGGACGAGCTCCAGCGTCGTTAAGAAGCCGCGAGTGCTCTCTGCTGGCCCATTAGAAGAAGCAATGATTAATGAAGCTGCTTCACCAACCTCACAAGAACAAAACATTTCACCATATGTTCATCAGGCCAAATATGGATATGAGATCGACGCCTCATCGATTTCCAAACTCTGCCAAGAACAGGTCAATGAGATAGTCTATCAATAACGAAGCACTCTTACCGCCACACAGACTCCGGTTCGACGAGCAAAGTTCTTGATGAATGTTTTGTTTGGCTAATTAGCATATTTTCCACTATGGAGAGATTCTTTATTCCTTTATTATCGCTTGTAAGCTGCAGCGCCGCATATTTTATGAGGGTAACACTTTCATAATATATTCCATACTGCCATTTGTCAAGCGAGAACTGTTTTGATAAGATGCGAGATGAAGAGGCTTTTTGCTGATTTGTGTGTCCACTGAGGGAGACTAGGTGATTGCATTCCACTGTTTGAAATGAGGAGACGTATTAGGAAACAGAGGAGGGGCGATGTGGGACATGAAAGTGCCGAAGCGCTAGGAGACTCCAGAGTACCGACAAAGCTGATAGCTTGTGGAAATAATCGCAGTCGTGTAAGCAAATTGCTTAGAATAAGGAAATAAAACCACATTTCAGCAACGTGGAGAGGATTTTAAAAGAGGCCATCTCAGAGAGGAATTCCCACACTGCAAGAGCTTTCAGCACATTGATGGGCAGACTATTTTGAAGACTAATTTAAAAATTATCTGGATGATTTTTACAGAACTCATGGGTTTGTAACGATTGGGATCATTTAAAAAAATATATGCTAAATATAAATTTCTTCATTTTTCTGTTATACTGGCATGTCAGTCAACTGTAAGTCAGATTTAAATTGGTTTACACCAATGTTGTTACAGAACCAAATTGCAGGCAGAAAGAATACAAAAGAAAATAAGATTTAAAAACAATAATATTAGTGCTAGAAATATTAGTGCTAGAGCACTATTTAAAAAAAGCACCGATGGAAGTGGAAAGTTCTGCGGTTGATCTACTGACAGTGTGCATGACCAACGCAATCTACCAAGAACAGCACAAATTAGAGTAAGGTCACAAACAAGCAGAGCCAATGGTAATCCTCTGGCATTCCAAATAAATTAATAGGAGTGGAAAAATTCTCTCCCTTCTTGCACACGGTCTCTGTCTCTATCTACAGTGCCTCCTCCTGGCAGCCATAATCGCAGCCATGTCAAGCGCAAAATTACATGCATTTTTTTTGGGTGGAAAATCATGGCGCAAATACCAGTAAACTGACTAACGCAAACCTTAAAAAAATGCAGTAGCGTGTGTTTTTTATATGTTTATATAAATATACTAAATTAAATGTAAAGATTCAATGTTGAATGCATATAAGCAAACAGTGCTTTAAGGTAAGGAAAAAGTAAACAGTCAATGATAAAAGACTAAGAGGAATTCATAAGCCATAAAGAAATAAATAAATAACAGAACAAGTGATGTTTGAAATAAAGCTGCTTAATTGTTAATTTTTAGGTAATACAGCAATACTGTTTCGGTGTTTACTGAGAAACTAGTTAGAAATATAGCTGTACAGTTCATTTCTTTTAAATTCGTGTTTTGTTTTGTTTTCAAGATACAACTGGCTGTTTTCTCTTTTTTCCCACCTCACTTTTAGTGTTGACTTTGTACCAAAGCGCTGGTAGCTGTGCCATCCCTGGGTTTCATAGTTTCAGTCATTAGTGAGTATGGATGGCCATATTGCCCTGTGTTTAGAGCTCAAAGGCACAAAGCTGTACTGAGCTTTCCCCCAAACCCACACACAAACAGACTCCTGCATTCTCCAAAGGATTGATTAAATGTTTACTGAATTCTTGTCCCCAGTCAGACGCTGCCTCTGTACCGACATTTCAAAGTATCTCTGCTCATTAACATAATCAACACGAGTTTGTTGTCTTATTTGAATACAGTTTATCTACGAGAATCTAAACTTTGCCAGATGTCCTTGTCCATTTGGCAGTTTTTCTAAATGTATTTTCTTTCCCCAGTTCCATGTAGATGGTGTTATTCTTTGTTTGTAGATGAATTCCGGGTTTCATGTTAAGAGCAAGGGATTTTTGTTGTATTTTATCGAATAACGCACAACCTTCAATACATGGTCCCTTAAAATATTCTGCTGAAACATGCTCATCCTTCAATGCATGGACCCTCAGCATTGTTCACTCTTTGTAACATGAAGGATAAACCCTGAGACAGTGAATGAACATTGTATAGTACAGATGAAAAAGTGATGCATGTTAGTTACATGTAATTTCATAAAAGACTTCCTTTTAAGTGTGTTTGATCATTTTACTAGAGAGAGAGACTGAGAGCGAGAGCAGTCAGCTATGACATATTGATCTGTAGTGAGTTGTGTAATTACTCATACACTACATATGAAAACATGTTTCATGTACTTGTTCCGTTCTCTTTATATCATTTATTTGGCTTGCTTTCCAGCACTACTAATGTCTAAAAATTATATACAGTGCCTTGCAAAAGTATTCATACCCCTTAATTTTTTTCACATTTTGTTTTGTTGCAGCCTTATGTTAAACTGCTTTAAATTAGTTTTTCCCCACATCAATTTACACTCCATACACCATAATAATGACAAAGCAAAAACCAGATTTGCAAATTTTACACATTTATTAAAAATAAAACACTGAAATAAGTACATTGCATAAGTATTCATAACTCATAGTACATAGCTGAAGCACCTGTACAGCCTCAAGTCTTTTTGGGTATGATGTGACAAGCTTTGCACATCTGCATTTGGCAATTATCTGCCATTCTTTGCCTCACCTTTTCACCTCTCAAGCTCTGTCAGCTTGGATGGGGGCTGGCAGACATTTTCTAGAGTCCTAGTTGTTCCAATCGTCTTACATTATGGATAATGGAGGCTACATGCTTCTGTGAACCTTCAGTGCAGCAGATTTTTTTCTGAACTCTTCCCTAGATCATTGCCTTAACGCAAGTCTGTCACTGAGCTCTACAGGCAGTTATCTTGACCTCAGGACTTGGTTTTTGCTCTGATATGCATTTTCAGCTGTTAGACTTTTTCTGAAAGAGGTGTGTGCCTTTCTAAATCATACTCATTCAAATGAATTTGCCACAGTTTAACTCCACTCGAAGTGTAGTAACATCTAGAAGCAATATGAATGCTCTTGAGCTAAATTTCGAGTGTTCCAGAAAAGGGTATGAATACTTATGCAACAGGATCTTTTCAGTTTTTTATTTCTAATAAATTTGCAAAGTTGTTACAAACCTGGTTTGTGCTTTGTCATTATGGTGTATGAGATGTAGATTGATGTGAAAAAAAAAGTAACTTAAAGCAGTTTAACATAATGCTGCAACAAAACAAAATGTGAAAAAATGAAGGGGTATGAATACTTTTGCAAGGCACTGTAGTTCTTATAAAGCAAGTGTTCATTCATTCAATCATTTATTCATGTTATCCATTAGCACCCTCTTGGAAAGTAAAAATGTTATGCTGAATCCACATAATCTATATAGTTTTGCATCAAATTTACAGTTTGAAAAGCATTCTCAGTTAAATTTCGGCAGTTACCTCAGTGTAGGGTCAGAGCATGTGACCCCATCCTGACACTTCTTCACATCTTCATCCTCTACACTGATAAAAAATATAAGAGTGTCCACAGCATTACCTCACAGTGCCTGGGGGAGCCCCCGTTGAAATATTTACACAGCCCACAGGTGGCCTGGAATTACCGGCCTGCAAATTTGATGCAACACTTCAGTCAGCGCTCTCTGTCTGTTCTGCCGCCTAATGAAAAGTGACAGCCAAGAAATAAGTTGCTCTTGCGTGGGTGCCCTGGCCCCTTCTCTCTCTCTCGTTTTTGGCTCCGCATCTGTGATTTTAACCTCGTACACTTTATAGTTTGTTGGTTCCATCAATTGCAGTGCATGTGTCTCGTTTTAGTTATATGTTGCAGAGACATCTTTGATCATTTTACCAGGTCACCTATATTTATGTAAGCTATTTAACAGAACTGCTGTCCTTTGGAGATTCAGTCCAACTTTTTTAATAACACTTAATAACGCATATCCATTTTTTTTCTCCACGAATATTAGTTTATAATCAAAGAATAATTTTCAGACGTCATGCAGTATCACTGTGGGCCCCCGTCTTGAAGACCACTGCTGTAAGGCACTGTTATGCAGTTTTATAGGTCACTGTAGGAGCTTCGAAACTCATAACTGTCCCGGTAATGCATAGCCTTACGGGAAGTGAGATGACGACACAGGCGGATGGGTTGTACAGCAGAGGCCTAAAACTGTGCTGTGAGAGCTGACTCACTGTCTGTTTAGGACAAAGACTTAATATGTTATGACTGAATGGTGGTGAGTAACCCGGCTTCCTCTCCATCCGGCTCTAGGCAAGAGATTCGCAATAGCAAAAGTGCCCGTCAGAGACACACTCATATGTACACACGTATATGGCCATACATGAGCAGATGGCTGTACCCAGGGCCTAGTCCTTCTGTGTTTGTCATGAACATCAGCAAGCAGGGCTCACTTTCTCATTGTTTTGTGCATCGTCCAGATGTTACATCAAAGCAGGCCCCTAGTCTCCAACTTTATTGTTTGATCAAACCAGATAATAACTCAATTTATCGACTCTCTCAACTGGTCTCAACCCAGCTGCTAGCTACTCTGTGAAGAACAGACTCTCATCTCCTTAGAGTGTAGCCTGTGGGCTGCTCAAGGAAGTTTTAGGTGAAATTATGATGTGATACTGATGATGTCCACTCTAGGGGTTATTCAAATTAATATTTTAAGTTGGTGTTGGTTACAGAATTGCACAGAATTTAGAAATTAAGATTTAAAATTCAGTAATTCGAAGTAATAAATACAACAGTGATATATAACACAAATATTACATTATTATTATTATACAGTGGTGGCCAACATTATTAGAACACTAGTATTTTCACCATCTAAAAAAATGGTTTTAAGTCAGTTTACTGTAGCGTGTCAGTAAGAAATATCAGTTTACATTTCCAAACATTCATTTTGACATTTATTTTAATAATCTAGTGATGTTTTTGTTTGCACAAGGAGTCTGACAACAGCCAGTGCTCCACACAGAGATCTGGTCTCATCATTATCCAGTCTGTCTGGAATGACATGATGAAACAGAACAAACTGACAAACAGACTAAATCCAGAAAACTATGGCAACGTCTCCAAGATGCTTTAAGAAACCTACCCGCAAAGCTACAGTACTGTTAAGTTTTAGGCACTAAAAACTCTGTAAAATGAGGATGCTGTCAAAAATAATAAATGTCTTTATAAATTGACTTCTGTTAACTAAATTATATCAACATTTGGTATGACAAATCCTTTTGCGTTTAAATCAGCTTTTGCTCTAGGTGCACTTGCCCACTGTTTTTCAGCTAGCTTTACAGGTAGGTCTCTTGAAGCATCTTGAAGATGTTGCCACAGTTCTACTGGATTTAGTCTGTCTCAGTTTGTTTTGTTTCTTTATGTCATTCCAGACTGGATGATGATGAGATCATATCTCTGTGTGGATCACTGGCCGTTGTCAGACTCCTTGTGCAAACAAAAATCTCACTGTATTATTACACTACAGCAAAAGATAGAAATAACTGATTTAAAATATTTTTTTTAGCTGGTGAAAATACTAGTGTTCTAATAATTTTGACCACAACTGTAATATTGTAAAAAAAAAAAAAAAAAAAAAAAAAAAAAAACACACAAATAAGGAGGATATGCACTGATTTTTTTTTTAAAATTGCTAGTGAGTTCACAAAAGACCAAAAGAAATAGTAAATAACCTCAAGTTTTGCAGGAGAAATACTGACATTGTATTTTATTGTACAATTGTACTCAAATAATCTTTCTTTGTGACTTAAATTATGATTATTTGTTTCTTTTTACAGTATATGTAACATTTTTGAAGGGAACCCTGGGTATTATAACATTTATGGCTTAATA
Organism: Garra rufa; assembly: GCF_049309525.1. NCBI lineage: Eukaryota > Metazoa > Chordata > Actinopteri > Cypriniformes > Cyprinidae > Garra > Garra rufa. Next base: position 16,633,566 of record NC_133366.1, read on the forward strand.
TAACAGAAATGATGTCTTACTGAAATATACAGTAGAAAACCAATAAAAGATTTATGTTTATATAAAAATCCACATCGTTTTACACATATTTTGGACAATGGGGGGCACCATTATGTGTGAAATGGTTGCACTCTGTGAGCTACTGCCGCTACCTGTTGCTGTTTTTACCGCAACACAATTTAGAATACACAACTCTCAAAAATAAAATACTAATACGATGACCACAGCTACTGAAAAAAGCTTACAGGTGGCAATGGATGTAAGCATAGCCCTTAACAAAATGTTGTACCATCAATTTTCCCCACAAGGTGTCTAAACTCCCAAGATATTGAGTGAAATCTGCGCTAAGAATCTCCTCAGTGGCTGCAGCGTCATGACAAGCGTACTAAAAGTCTCAAAGGCATCAGGGCTAAAGTGGAGAGAACAAAGACACGGGTATTCAAAAAGGTTTATTCATCCATGAGCATCTTCCCATTCTTTGCTCCTCTTCTTATCGCTAGGGAAAGCAGTGAAGACTTACATCACTTCTCTTGTTACTCTTTGCGTGAAAATTACAACCAAAGGCCGCACAATGTAGCAATGTATCAGTATTTTTATTTTCGGAATTGTGTTGCGGTAAAAATAGCAACATGTAGCGGCAGTAGCTCACTGAGTGCAGCCATTTCATGTCATTAAAATAATGGGGCCCCACATAGTCCAACATATATAAAATGATGTGAATTTTTAAATAACGCAAGTCTTCCATGGGTTTTCTGCAACATATTTCAGTAAGAGACATCATTTACGTCATTACGCCATACAAGTCTTGATACCCAGGATTTTTGCTAGCATTTCCTATTAAATTTGGAATGGTGCACAACTCTGCTTGATAATGACCTGCGTGTAGGGTCAGAACAAGAAACTCCTTTCTGACACTTCCACACTGCTGAAATAAATGCATCTGCCCACAGCATAATGTCACACCTAGCCATGACCATGTGCTTGCAAACAGTATTTCAGTCTATATATCCTCCATTTATATTATGAATCAGTCATTGGTATTGTTCAGAGTCTTGTGCAAAATGTAAAACCCAGATACTCACATGGAGAGACGTGAGAGGTGTAGAATCCAGGTTTTACAGTCTTGGGTTCCTCGGCTCTCGTTGTACTCCGGGGCCGTTGGAGTGATGAATGGGGCACTTAGTGTGTGAGCACATGTGACTTAGATATCTGTGCTGCTGAAGGGTATTCACGATCTCAATCCTGTCCGCTGGAGGTTAGGAACATTACCAGAAACCAGCTGCTGCTCTGTGGGTTTGGGAAACAACATGTGTTCTACCTTAGCAGGGCCATATTTAATGGAATTTGACTATTTTTGACTATGTACAGGTGGGCTGGAAAAATATTTAGACTCTTCCGCCATACATAGATGAATTTAATTGCATTTTAGCATATTGAATAGAATAACAAGGGTTTATATACACTGTCATTCAAAAGTTTAGGATCAGTAAGATTTTTAATGTTTTTTAAAGAACTCTCTTATGCTCCTCAAGGCTGAATTACTTGATCAAAAGAAAAAAAACAAAACAATACTATTGTGAAATATTGTTAGTTTAAAATAATGGTTTTCTATTTGAATATATTTTAAAATATTATGTATTCCTGTGATGCAAAGCTGAACTTTCATTAGCCATTACTCCAGTCTTCAGTGTCACATGATCCTTCAGAAATCTTTCTAATTTGCTGATTTATTATTTTTATTATCAATTTTAAACAGTTGTGCTCCTTAATTTTTTTTTTTAAAACCTGTGATTCTTTTTTCAGGATTCTTTGATGAATAACAATTTAAAAAGAACAACATTTATACAAAATATATATTTTTTTCTAACAATATAAATCTTTGACATCACTTTTTATCAATTTAACACATCCTTGCTAAATAAAAGTATTATTAAAAAAGAAAATACTGACCACAAACTTTTAAATCGTCGTTTATATTTTTACACAAAAATCTATTTTAAATAAATACGGTTCTTTTAACTTATCCTGAAAAAAAGTATTACAGGTTCCAGCAAAATATTATGAACAATAAAATAACTGTTTTCAACATTGATAATAAATCAGCATGTTAGACTGATTTCTGAACGATCATGTGACACTGAAGACTTAAGTAATAAAGTGGAAAATTCATCTTTGGATCATAGGAATAAATTACATTTTAAAATACATTCACATAGGAAACCGTTATTTTACGTTGAAATTAAAATTCACAATATTACTGTTTTTTTCTGGATTTTTGATCAATTAAATGTAGCCTTGATTTGCATATTTTAGTCATAAATTAAAACTTTATGTATGTATATTTTACAATATTTTCCACAATATTACTGTTTGGACTGTATAAAAACTTATACAAATAAAATTCATCTGTATACATTTATTTATTTATTTGTATCAAACATAAAACAGATTTTTAGAATATTCAATGCGCAAATAGCACCAAGCGGCCACTTGAGTGTGTTTGCAGCTGAAAAAGGTAAATTACCTTCACAGCATTTTCAATGGTCAGTGCTCTTTAATTCATAAAACTGAATGAATCAGTATTATAGAGACTCTGCTTGTACTTGTAGAGTGATACTGGTTTTGAGATGTGGCCTTTTCGCACAAAGGCATCCCAGAAGAAGACAAGCGAGACGTGACTATTTGAAGCCAGCTAGGTCGTTTGTTCAGTCACCGTTACAAAGAAAGCGATAGAGAGAGAGAGTGGATTGGTCAGTGTATAGTTTTTGCAGGCAGTAGGATTACAGGTGCGGCTAACAGTGCAGAATTGATCGAGGAAGCAGTCAGATGGAAGACTGTGCTTCATTCAGTCTATCACAGAGTAGCACAGACACAAAATTGAAAATGAAACCAAGAGGTGGGTCAAGTGCCAGAACCACCTTTTGACTTTAAATACAAGGTTCACCCCCAAAAAGGTATTGTTTACTCACTTTATACTAAAAACTAAAAGTGTACACCAGTGGCCTGTTGCATAAACTGCTTCATTTGAAATCTAAAAAATAAGACTGATTACCCACAGTCTTAATGATTTTATACAACAGACCCTTGTTTTTTGTTTTGTTCTCCGTATCTCTGTATCTGTATCATGTTGTCTCCATCTGGTCTTTTTATTGACTTGGAGCACAACTAGCCCTCAGGAGTCTGATCAATCATAGACTGTCTCTTTGATTTAATGTCTATAGGCTGACCCTTATGGGCAATGGTGCCTGCAGTCTTCTCATTCACAACCATCTGTCACAGAAATCCCCCTTGTTTGAGGTTGAGAGTGGTCCTTTTAAACTAATATCCAGATCAGCTCATCTTAGTTAGTATCTAACGTCAAGCCCAGCTGTCAGCCGTCACCTCGTTGCGGCTTCATGCTATAGTCAGGCCTGACCTACATATATATCCTATATGCTTTCAAGACCACAACCTCACTGCTCAATGCTGATCCGGACGGAAGACAGGCTAACACTGCGGGCGATGAAAGCATACAGCATCAGTCTTTTATGTACAAGAAGAAGCCCTTAAAGCTTCCATTGTGTCTTTTAACAATGCAGTCTAAAGACACACTTGAAAAGGATGCACACGGATGACCTTTAAAGACCCCACTTGCACCACTGTTCTTGAGAACTGCCGTCCTCGGCAGTACTTTTAAATCTTCTTTTATTTCTGATGGTAACAGCTGAAATGCAGTGTCCACCCCAGGTGTTAGACTTTATAGCCAGTTTGCTGTTATGTTCTTACGAAACCTGTGATTATTGAAACTCAATTTGAGAGCTTTTGCCCAGATGGTTCGACCTCTCTGAACTGTCTGCTGAAATTGTTTTTCTATGCACTGTGTATGCAGGTCACATCGTCCTTCAAAGTTTAGCAGAGCAGTCAGAGACTTGCACATTCATTTATCTCCTCATTTGAATAAATACATGAATTAAATAACGTAAAATAAAAAATAATAATACAAGTTAAACAAACAAACGGGTCTGGAATGATGCTTAATGGTCTTGCTTTTTGTTTTGTTTTGTTAGGTTACAGTCTTGGTTTAGTCTGCATTGTATGCATATACATACTGAACACAGCAGAAAATGATCAAGATGCATTTTTTTTCTTCTATTTCTGTTTCACATTTCAAGGTCTACCCTTTTTCACCCCTTTGTCACTGTTGTTATTGCAATCAGCGTACATCTTGTATTCTCTCACCTATGCTCAAGAATGAACAATCAGCTACTGAGCATGTAATACGTGGTTTCCCAAGATTGAGACAATTATACTGCTTCTGTGCATTGAAACATTATGCAAATATGCTTTTCATGGTATACATATGGCTCTTCAGATCTGGGCCTCCCCAAGCACAAACGGCTAATCGCTAATGTTGTACTGCTTTTCATTTGTCGCTTTGGATAAAAGCATCTGCTGAATGAACAAATGTAAATTTATTTATTTCTCCCTGAGCAATAAGGGTGGGCTTTCAGATCTTAAGCTCCAAATGTTTTTTTAGTGAAGCACCAAATGTTTTCAGATCAACTTTAGTATAAAAGATTTCTGCCTGGCCATGTTTATCACTACTAAATCCATTTAGAAATGCAATTATGTTCTACTTTGTGGTTAAATTACAGTATTATCATTACAGTTTTGGCATATTGTTGCTATTTCTGCAACAAAGTGGATGCTTGGGTAAATTGCAACATTCTAGACTCTAGCCTTCTTTTTGTTTTTACTTTTACATTTTAAAATAAAAGCAGAAACAGTACAAACACAAGTATTCTCAAGACAATACTAGATCTTTGGCCTTGTCTAAAGCTTAGACTAAAGGTTAGTTGACCTTTAGCTCCAGTAATGCTAGGAGATTTACTTTCTGGAAGAAATCCTTGCAGATGTAACATTTTACCATTTATATTAGTCTATCATATTCTAAAATTTCTTCAAAGGATGGCCATGTGATCCACCGAGGCCCTGGATAGTCACTAACCCTTGACCCACCCCTGACCTCAGAAAGGCCTCAATTGTGTCATCACGTGGTTCCTGGCATTCACATGGCATAACACCTGCTCTAAAATGTTTCAAAAGGACCATACGTACCCTAGTGAATAATACATATACTAAAGTGTATTTAAAATACAGTTATTTCATACTAAGTACACTACAAATACATTTACATACTATGCACTTTTGTACTTAATGCACTTTAATTGTGCGAAAGTAGCGCTGAAGTCCAACTAAAGATATTCTTAGGTATATTTGATGGTGCTAAAGTGGAACTATTGCAAGTATACTTTATGTACACTAAATATTCTGCATTTAAAGACCAATATTATTTAAATATCATACAATCCTCCTCAATAGTTACCTTAAAACATATTTTAGGCTTAAGATCATTGCACACTGAGTCCGAAATTTTTAATTTTTTTTGTATTCATCATTCTTTCCTATTTAAATGCTTGCTACAGATGCAAAAATTCAGAAAATTGTTCAGTCTATTAGGGTTGCACGGTATACCGGTGCTACGGTAGTAGATACTAAAGCTTACAAATACCCGCGGTGCCATTGCCTTTTTGAAACGGTAGTATCGTCCAATCGGTAGCACCATAAGATATGTTGTATGCACGGCAGGAACACTGTTTAAAACGTTCATGCACGCCAGCAGAAACATTACAAGTTGACTGCCAAAATGTCTTTCTGCTGTGCTTTGTGTAGTACAAGCAGTGTATAGGCTTTATATGCTATTCAGTGTTTCACCATGCTTCAGTTCAGTTTGAAATGAGAAGCTGCACGCGCACGTCCTTGTTCACGCTGCAGTTTCAGAAGAGAGGGTCTGATTCAGACGACTGTCTAATGTTATTTAAAAAATATCAGCCCAAGAATCAATTATTAAACATCAAAATATTTTACTAGACAGAATTTTCGTATTTTTATTCATTTGCCCACTTTTAGAACATGTGTAATAATTTGTTTCTGGAAGCATCTTTGCGATCACGAATGCAATTCCATTCATTAACATAGTGGTTTTGACCTTGGTTCTTATCAATCATTATATATATATATAACTTGGATATTTTAAGATATGGCAGCAAAAATGCCCGTGACAGTTCAGCAATAAGACACGAGCAAGATGTTTTAGTTTCGTTTCTGTGTTCGAATCTGAATTCGCGTTAGTTTGGGCGAATCACTGATTCACTAAGCCATTCATAAAAACGAGTCATTTGATTCACCCCTGAATGATTCAGCCGTTTTGAAAGAATCGTTTGAACAACTCAGTGATTCAATCATGAACACTGCTGCCATCTGCTGGCGGTTTTAAGTTTCCCGTCATGTTCCATTCTTTTCCAACATATTTCTATATTCAGACTCAGAGTTTTGTATTTAAAACATTTATCTTATATCATTATTTATGCAATTATAAGTACAGTCTAAATGCATAAATACCACATCTAAATGTCACTCTATGAAGCTTCTGTGCAGTGCTCAGATGACTTTTGTTGACATGATTTCATGGATAACAATAGCCAGTCATTTATTCACACTAGTGAAGTACTCAGAGAAAAATCTTGCCTGTTTTCATTTACATCTTTTTATTCATGAATTTTTTTATTCATTTTGTAGATTTGAATTTTAAAATAACAGAATACTGCATGGTATCGTGATACTACTTGGTATCGTGATACTTCAGCTGGTATAGTATCGTAAGTCATTTTTATGGTATCGTGACAACCCTACAGTCTATTAGTACTCCAAATAAAGTTTAATTATATTTTTTATATCAGTTAGTCTCGATATGTCAGTAAAAATGTTAATAGCTTGAGCTATACTTAGTATAAAATAAATGCATTTTAAATATATTACTTTTACTAGAGTTTATTTTATTTATTTATTCTTTTTAATTAAGTTTTATTAGTAAGAGTGTTTATTGTAATTTTCTCCCAGTGAAGTTTGTTGCAGCCATGATTCAGCTGATAAAAAAAAAAAAAAAAAAAAAAAAAAACTAAACTAAAATGTAATTAGCATTTGCAATGAACAATACAATTTCATTAACATCTCTCAGCTGCATAATGCTATTTATCAAAACTGTTTTGTATGTGTGTTGATAAATCTGTCATGTAATCAGATTGTAATGACATTTCCAGTACATTTTATTCGGTTAAATTTGTATTTCATCCCCTAAAAATGATAATTCTGCCATTACTCACTCACCATCAAGATGTTTTAAATCTGTATGCATTTATGAACACAAAATAAAATATTTTGAAGAACATTTATAACAAGACAGTTTTAAATCACATTTTATTTTTTGTCCTTACAATGGAAGTCAATGGGAACTGAAACTGCTTGGTTATTCTTCAAAATATCTTCTGCGTCATACAGGTTTGGAATGATATGAGGGCGAATAAATGAACAGAATTAGAACAGAGGGCGAACAGAATTTTTATTTTTAGGTGTACTATCCACCTTATTTTTCCCATAAGAGTGGGTGTGGCCATTTGTACATTTTATGGGTTTGGCTTTCCTGCCTCATCCGAGTCCAGCTATTTTTTGTTTTTGTTAAATATTGCAAATTGGTGTGTCTTTCCGTATTATTTCAATGTATTATCTTGACTATGAACACACTGGTTTGTAGTGCAATTCTTTTCTTTTTCTCTTTATTTTTCCTATAGCAGTCAATAGGGCTGGGCGATAATTCGATAACGATAATTATCACGTTATAGTTTTCGATAAAACGATAATGACAGTTCGATAAGCGCTCGATAATGTTTACGCACTATGTGTAATGCTGCACAGGCATTTTGCAGCCTGCACTTCTGGATGCTGCACGCAGTATAGTTTACAGCCACAGGGCTCTACAGTGCGACCATTTCACTCGCATTTACAACTAAAAATTAGTATGTGCGACTGTAAAAAATATTTAGGAGCACCATATGCGACTGTCCCGATCAGCATATTTGTGTTTGCGCTCAGCGGAGCTTCAAAGGTTTCTACGTGTCTTTGCAACGTTGAGTAATGTATCACAGACATATCTCACCAATCCTTTCAGAAATAAAGTGTAGAGAGTACTCAAAAGTAATCTGAAACAAGTCACAACTGCGCGCATCTCCACTCAAACAGCGGTGTTTCGTTTATGAATGAACGTGCGTTTTCAAAAGAATCGAGTGAAATGATTCAATTTCCCATTCATAAAGACAGACACTTGCTTTATTCCCGAATGCACCATCCGTTCAAACGAATCAAATGACTGATATGATTCAGTAAATAAATGTGTCTTGGTGACACCTGCTGGCAGATCTGTTCAGTTATTTAAATCTCTAATATTTCTGTATTCAAAATGTTATATTTTAATAAACATTTAATAAACATTTTATATTTTAATAAACATTAATCTCAACATGAATCTATGATTTTGATTGCACTCATGTCACCCCTGAGCCTCATTAAACAGGTAAAAAAAGGTAAAAACAAAGGTAAAAAACAAAATTCCCCTGTAAATCACTTTGAGTCAAATATTACCTCGTAATAGGAAGGCTAATTTTTTTATCAGAGTTTTGATTGTTTAGAATGTGCTCCTAAAATTTTGAGTGTGCTCCTAGCAAGAAAAGTAAGCGTAGAGCCCTGAGCCATTATTTTTTTATTTATATTGTCAGACAGCTAAAACATTTTACAAAATGTGTTAAATCAGCTGCACAAAGGGATTGCATGCTGAAAAGATTTGTCTATTCTTATATTTTTGTTGAATGATAAATATACTTAAAAATCACTGTAACTCTGCATTTACAGTCAGAGCCATGTTACAAGTGCTGTATCATATTACAGTTCTTATTTTTTATAAAAAGTTTTATATATTCTTAATAATATTGTATTTATAGATAGTATTGTAGATTTGACATTTATCGTGATAATTATCGATATCGACTGATATGAAAAAAATCATCATGATAATTTTTTTTGCCATATCGCCCAGCCCTAGCAGTCAATGAACTGGAAGTCTCACCCATAGGCTTACTTCTGTTTGGAAGAAAAAGGTGGATACCTTTAGTCAAATTCCATGAATGCACTATGCTCAGATCACTTATCATTTTTATTTGATTTCTGTACAAACCTGCTCTTGGATCAATAAGTCAATAAGCTGTTGCCTCAAGAACAATTCATAAACATGCTGTTTGTTTTTGTGAACCGGTTCAACCAAGATTTGGCTTGAATGAATGATTTGTTCATGAATTGTACTTTGCTAGTGAAATGGAAGCATTGACTCCATGAAGGATAAGTGCGACTCACTCCTCTCTCCCCTTCACTGTGGTTTCAGACTGTCACTCAGGCCCTGTGCCTGCAATAAGCACCAAATGGAATAACAATAGGGGCTATTCCCTAGGGGCTCTCTCCTCTCTGCACTTTCTCTCTCCTATTCAAACGAGCTGTTTTCCAGAGGCTCCCATGAGTCTTTGTGCCCTTTCAAACCCATTTTTAAAGTCAGCTTTTGTCTCTGTCTGTGTGATTGGATGTTGCTTTGCGTGACTTATGTTTTCTTTCTTTTTTTTTCGTTCTCCACCCCTCTCAAACGACACACGTTGATTACCATCAGCTTGCCATTTGGAGTAAAAGTTAATGAAATGTATTACGAACGCAGAATTCTTACTACATCCTTCTGTGCTGACTCTGTCTTGTTAAGATTATGAATTAATGAAATAAATATATTACTGGCAGCTGATTGCAATCTTAATAATGTGTTTTAGTATTTTAGTTTTTTTTTATTAATTTTATTTTTAATATTTTATTATTTACTATATTAGCTCAATATTTTATCCTTATGTTGACTGGCCGGTGGCATAAAAATGCACTGCATAGTAAGAATGACCTGGTGATTTTTTTTGTGGTGTGTGACTCAGCATTTACTGACAAAATTAACATAGAAAGTACAAATCCACACCAAAGGATTGATGGAGAGATGGCGCTGTCCTGTTGTGAGTGGGTTGCAGCTACTGGATGGCATTGTGAAGCTCTCTCACTATCTCTTTGCTTCTCTCAGATGTGTGTTTGTGTCTGTTAGACAGCTGACATCAATGCTTTTTCCCCACTGTGCCCTGCTCTATCAGAGTAGGGTAATGCTCACTTCCCCATGTGTTTGTTTTGACTTGTGGAACCAATCTAACCATGGGCTGCCTTTTCCGCATGTGTTTGTAGATGCATTCATGTTGTTTTGAGGTTTGCAAACACATCCTTGAACCTCTCATATTAGGTTTTGGCAGTTTTAAGATAAAAGATGATAATTTATATTCTGTGTCTAACAGCTTACATTTTGCACAAATAAACTGCAGTACAAATTAAAACATTCTTCTTGTTAATAGGTCATGTAATTAAAAAAAAAAAAAAAAAAAGCTTGACATTGCCATTTCACTTTATGTTTTGAATTAAGATTTATACTGTGTTATGAAAACTTGTTCTGCATATCTTTCTGAAAAGGTATATAGGAGTAGTTTACTTCCAGAACAAAAATGTACAGATAATGTACTCGCCCCCTTGTCATCCAAGATGTTCATGTCTTTTTCTTCTTCAGTCGTAAAGAAATTGTGTTTTTTGAGGAAAACATTTTAGGATTTCTCTCCATGTAATAGACTTCTATCGTGCCCCTGAGTTTGAACTTTCAAAATGCAGTTTAAATGCAGCTTCAAAAGGCTCTAAATGATCCCAACCTGTGTATTCAGGTTCATGACAGTTAGGGTAGGTCAAAAAACTCCCATCTCATTTTCGCCTCAAAAACTTCAAAATCATCCTACATCACTGCAGAAGTACCAACCTAGTGTTTACAAAGTGAACATGCAAAAAAGCTGAAATGCCCTTTACAAAAAAGGTAAAACAGCGATGGAGGAGGATTTTGAAGTTGAAGGAGAAAATGAGATGAGGTTCATAATTATCATGAACCGGAATACACAGAATTTTTACGCAGAACTAGACAAAATGAGCATTTGAGGTTAAAAAGTATATAAATTGTAATTTTTTTTTGTAGAAAATAATAGATTGTTTTGCTAGATAAGACCCATCTTCCTTGGTTTAGAGCCCTTTGAAGCTGCAATTAAACTGCATTTTGGAAGTTCAAACTCGGGGTCACCATAGAAGTCCAGTGTTTCCCACACATAGACGAATCTGTGGCGGTGCGCCACAGATTAAATTCCTACCGCCACAGATTCAACACCGACCAAAAATATAAAAATAAATAAATAATAATGATAGAGATTCAAAAATTAAAAAACCCACGCGATCATTTGTAAATGACAACGATTCCTCATGTCTTTTAAACCTTTGAAAAGACTTACCGGAACATTCAAATCTATATTTGGACTGCCGCTGACAGATAGCGGTCATCATGTTTATGTAAAAAAAAAAAAAAAAAAAAAAAAAAGCTTTTTGGCAAAACAGCTTCACAAACAGTCTTTTCAAATACCCAGTCGTTAATATTATCACAGCAATATTCTGATTAAAGGTCATAGTTTGGATATAAACACTGATGTGATGTCTATGGTAGAGATCAAAACAGAGCACGTCAATTTTTTAAAGTAATTGGCGCTTCAAGTAATATTTGTGTCGATTGCTTTGTTTCACCACTAGATGGAAACAACTGTTAAAAAATGTATTTGTCATTGACTACTAGAGATTGATTCAAAAACGCAGGTTCATCCAGTTATGTTTTTGTAAGCAAATCATTTTTTCATTCAAACCACTTTTTCATAAATTTAATATAAAAAGTTGGTGTATTAAATATATTCTTTTTTAAATATTATGTATTAAATTATTAATAATTCATTCAAATGAATTAAACACTTTTTAATAGACTGAAGCAATTAATATTTTGTCTCACATTATTTTGCTTAGTTTAGAATTGCTAGGAAATCGTGATCTCTATTTAAAATAAAACGAATTTAAAAAGCAAAACTAAATTAACCTTGTTAGGAAGCCCCGCAAAATAAGGTGCCCTAACAAAAGTTTTAGACTGTGCAGCAAGTAGGCTGTCGTATATGGTGCTAAATTAACGTAATAAAGTTCTGTGTAACCAATTATTAACAGTTTTTTTTATTATTATTAACCTTTAGGAACCTTTAGGTGATCCAATCGTATCCCCTATCCAATCGTTCTTTTCATCTGCACCCCCCACACATTGCCTTCAAACCTGTGGGAAACACTGAAGTCCACTATTTGGAGGGAAATCCTGAAATGTTTTCCTCAAAAAACATAAACATAATTCTTTACGACTTATAACTGTACTGAACCAAAGCTGTAAATTTAAAAAATAGAAAGAAAAGAAAGATAGAAAGTGAATACAATTGGATAAAATAAAATAAATTAAATTAAAACAAAATATAAAAAAGAATAAAATGTAAAATAAATACAAAAAAAGTAATAAAATAATAATAAAAAAAACATCTTTAAGTGAATGACTCAATGCTGTTCACAGTTTTTGGCTACTGTGGTATCTATGAGGTTACCTTGACAAGTCGCTGGGTTTGTCATTCTTTGTTTGCGTCAGTCACAGAAATGTGTTTACTCATGCTTTCTCAGTTTTAGAACAACTCTTTCACCCTACAGAATGTGAGGACTCAAACTTGAACACAAGCGAGTGTATGCGTGCGGGTGGTGAATATAAACCATTGTGGTGGACAGAAGGCTCGCCAACACAACAGAAACACACGAGGCAGACTTCTGATGTGGGCAGTCGCATTACAGTGATGATGGCAGAAACTTCTTAATAGCTTATCATAGGGTGAAGTGTTGGTGGCACTGTGATGGAGCAGGTGGTGTTTGTATGACTCAATCAGATGGAGCACTAGCTCTCTTAACCTTGCTGTATGTCCGCACGCACACACGCATAGAATATAGGACAGCGGTTTTCTGGATTCCAGCCAGAATTAGAGACAGCCTAGATAGACACTAGTCATTAATAACCCGCACAGACTAGTCACCAGCCTAGCCAACTTTGTTCGTCACACTCTTTCTGTCCTTTCCGCTCTCTCTCTCACCCATGTTTTCCCCTTTCCCGTCCTCTCGCTCCAAAGCACTTTAGTCACTGTGTAAAAGTAGGTTGCGTTCAATGCAGCGCTCTCCTGTACGCTCCCTCATTATACCGTCCTTGACAAACAACCTGTCACATTGTGTGAGAGGAGTAAGTGGCAATCCCACCCACTTCTAAAACACACACACACACACACACACACACACACACACACACACACACACACACACACACACACACACGCATACAGTACGCTACATAACTGATTGCGTCTGGCCTATCATGATCCATTTTTACAGATGAGTTTGTGTACTCCTCAGCAATCAATCTGGACTAATTATGTTTGCGCTGAAATTGATGGCACCCGTTCAGAATGACTTTTTGCATTTCACTTCATTTGTCTTTTTAGTGCACATTGTATGCTTTATATGTCTGTAGGTGTGTGTGGTCATATAGATTCAAGAATTTAGATATTCTTAGGGCTGCTGCCAAAGAAACTTTGTATTATGTATGTGATCCTGTCTGTGAAATCCAGGCTGAAGTCTGAAAATGCAGTTGTGAGATAACAAGCATCAAAGGTTGATTTTAACCATTGAATTCACTGTTATTTCAATCATTGACATGGCCTTACTCAGTCAATATATAAATACATATATCAAGGTTAGATTTTCACAGAATGTTTCTTATGAAGAATGACTTTAATGTAGAAAACAGTAAATCACAAAATGACTTTAGCTGGGTTTTCGCAGGGTCACATATTTTATACAAATACTAGCATTCAAAAGTTTGGGGTCAAGTTATTTTTGAATGTTTTTTAATGAAGTCTCTTATGCTCACTACTATTATTTTATCAAAAATACAGAAATTAACAAAAATATGATTTATTCCTGTAATGGCAAAGTTGAATTTTCAGCAGCCGCTACTTCAGTCTTTAGAATCACATCCTTCAGAAATCATTCTAATAAACTGATGTTTCTTAACACTTTTGATAAACTTAAGGCATTCTTTCTTAAATAAATAACATTTTCTGAAATAAAATGAAACCATACTAACCTTTTTTTTCCTCAAATTCTGTTTTATTTTTATTTATTTTTATTTTATTATTATTATTTTTTTTTAATTTTCTGGATTACGTTTATCTATCTGTCTATCTATTTCAGAAATACTGTGTTTTTAAATTTTTTTCTGGTAAATAAATTCTGGTAAATATTTTCTACTGGTAAATAATCCTTAAAAAATAATGTTTTAATAATAGATTTATTATTAGTAGTAGTATCATTACATTAAGTAATATTAGAAAAAAAACTGTAAAATGCTCATGAAGTTTAGAGTAGTTCTAAAGATTGTTCATGTACTCATATTTAATGTTCACAGACACTAGTCCATATCATGTTATGATTTATGTGTAATGAACTACTTTTGAGTTATTCGTCCAAAATTTGGCGAATTCTGTTACATTTCACGTTATACAGTAAATTTTATTTTTATGACTGGATTCTGTAATTCCGTCCGCATTTTCCACACCGTGGAAATCATAGGGCCCGACTAACCATACCTATATTTCATATTTCGCCACTGCTACCCTTGACCTACAGTAGCCTTTTCAAATCGAAAGCCATGTAAAGAAGTGTTCTGATAAGGCCAAGATTCAGGCACGATGACGGAAGCAAGTCCCACAAGCACTGATGAGTTTTTATTTCTTCAATCATTCTGCAAGCACTGCAATAAGCCTTTCTTAAAGGAGTAGTCCACTTTCAGAACAACAATTTACAGATAATTTACTCACCCCCCCTGTCATCCAAGATATTTATGTCTTTTTTCTTCAGTCGTCAAGAAATTATGTTTTTTGAGATAAACATTTCTGGAAATTTCTCCATATAATGGACTTAAATCGTGCCCCGATTTTTGAATCTTCAAAATGCCGTTTAAATGCAGTTTAAATGCAGCTTCAAATGGCTGTAAACAATCCCAGCCGACGAAGAAGGGTCTTGTCTACCGAAACGTTCGGTCATTTTCTTAGAAAAATATATTTTTTTACATACCTTTTAAGCACTGAAACTCATCCAGCACTAGGGCTTGTAGTGCGCGTTCCCGACTTTACGTACTGCGTCCACCGTGCTCTGCAACGCAACAAATGCTTGAAGCAGTCCCATCACCTTACTCGCCGATTGTTTGTAACAGTGGAACAGATGTGGTCCAGTCGTGACGGCACTGAGATTCCTGCTCCGCTGGAAATGGCTGGAATTTTCCACACTTGCACCACCATCTCGTCTCGTTTGAACGCGGTCTGCCCGAGGCTTGTGTCGCGGCCGCGGCTGTCGCAGTTTTCTCTCTCTGACAGAGTTCATCGTCTGTGTATTCCGGCTCAAAAAGGTATAGGAAACGGTGAAAAACTCCATCTCATGTGCTCCTCCAGCTTCAAAGTCGTCCGACATCGTTGTACTTTATGTTGTACCTTGTTGCTAAAGAGTATTTGATTGCGTTGCACTTCTCTCTTCTCAAGTTCGCTTTGTAAACACTGGGTCTGTAGTTTCGCATACGTCACGCGTGACCTTTCGACGTGAGTACGTACAGTCGGGAACGCGCACTACAAGCCCTAGTGCTAGACGAGTTTCAGTGCTTAAAAGGTATATAAAAATATACTTTTCTAAGAAAATGACCGAACGTTTCGGTAGACAAGACCCTTCTTTGTCGGCTGGGATTGTTTACAGCCATTTGAAGCTGCATTTAAACTGCATTTAAACGGCATTTTGAAGATTCAAAAATCGGGGCACCGTTTAAGTCCATTATATGGAGAAATTTCCAGAAATCTCAAAAAACATAATTTCTTGACGACTGAAGAAAAAAAGACATAAACATCTTGGATGACAAGGGGGTGAGTAAATTATCTGTAAATTGTTGTTCTGAAAGTGAACTACTCCTTTAAGGACAGCATGAAAACAAAATTGATTTTGTTTATTTGTGTAATAAATGTACCTGGTCTCATTGTGCATGATTCATCAGTGCTTATGAATCAGTGCTATTGTAAAAAAAGTAGACTGAAGGCCATGCAGGTGAAGAAATATTAACCACAAATATGAGCTATGATTTTCACAATCCAAATCAATTCTTCTTTAATCAAATCAGGTCTTGGCCTACATTACTTCCTGCTAAAATATTGTTTGACTATATTAGATGCTGCATTATAAAAGTCAGATGTGTTGTAAAGGCTGTTTCATGTTGTCTTTAACTAAATCGAATCATAATTGAAATATGCACTCAGAATGTCACAATAGATCTAAGTAATCTGTATAAATTGTTTCACAATGGCTTTGGTCCAGACTGTCGGCATCTGAAAGTTCTGCCTGTCGCTCTCCAATCAAACATTTCACACCAGTCTTTGTTTTAGCCCCTCAATCAGACAGAAGAGGGCAGACCGGGAGCTTGACGCCGACAGATTTCAAACAAACCAATAAATGTCCACATATTTATCACTGAGTCATTGAGATGGCCAAGACTGTTGCTACTGCTTTTACTTAAGAGTTGATCTCCATGGCAACAGGCTATTATAGGAAGGCTGTCTCTGTCTTTCTCTCTCTCTAATTGTGCTGCTGTTAGCTGGCAGTACTGCTGCTAGGTTAGCACGTACATTACAAAAGACGCAAACATCATTTCCTGCCTCTGGACATGCCAAAGAACAGGAAGTGCATGCTGAGATATAAACGATGAAAGATCTCTGAACTTCTTATTAACCAGCAGGTCTGAGTTGCTGAAGTGGCTTTCTGATTATTAGTCTGGAAAGTAAAGGGCACAGACACTAGCCACCTCTGGTTCGTCTAAATGCCACCTCCACCTCATCTGCACCGGCAAAGTCCACAAAATGCAAACTGCTGCCGAAGCCGTATTCATATATAGCTGTAAAACATAATATCGCCACTATCAATATGGTAATTTTCTCATCCCAGCCCTAGAGATCATAAAGGCTGTATTTGGTAGCAACTTTTCATCAATAAAAAGGGAGGCTGTTCTTGAGTCTGCATCCTGTGTTTAAAAGCCCCATTAAATCACAATGTGGTTGTAACCGAGGCCCTGGATCTCGCCTTGAAGGTCACCTTAGCAGCCTCTGGATATGGGCTCCAACCGACCGTCTTCGGTGGTTGGCTAATGGAAACAATGGCAAACATCTCACAGCGCTTGTTATCTTCTATCGGCTAAACAAAAATCTCTACCATCTGGGGGATTTTTTATTCACAGTTGTGAGACTAAGGCATGCAGTATAAGGCCTTAATCTAAAGATTGTGCTTGCTTGTTTTATACAGTACATCAAAAATTCATGTCTGACCATAGGTTGTAAATATTTTATCCAGCATATATGATTCAGGAGAAATTTCTCACACGATTCTGAAGAGGGAAAACACACACCTTTGAAATGATAATAAATAAAACAATTATAATTTGAATGAAGGAGTCATTGTATTAGAGATGTTCCGATACCTTTTTTTCTATCCAGATACCGATTTCTGGCCGATATCGAGTACTGATCCGATACCTTGGTGTGTATCTGTATATACAGCTGTAGATACTACTATTTTATGCTGTGCTACAGACTTATCCCTTAATAAAATATGAACAAATATATACAGTGAACTAGAGTATTTTGTTATTTGACAGTTTGACAGTATTTTTATAGTTAGCATTACTACTTCTGGTTTTCTGACATATATCATAGAGCTGTGAAGCTCAAACTTGGTGCGGTTTAGTTTCGCTTTCATTTAGTTTGTCGTTTGATGTTTCTCATATTCAACAGAAATGGTAGCTCTTATCAGTTAAAGCGCTATTCACTAAAACAGAGACACACAGAATTCATATTTAAATAGTTGTTTTGCGGCATAATATTTACAAATGTTAGCCCATATCGCGATTTGATTAAGTGTAATGACCTACTTTTGATTAATTCATCCAAACTTTGACATTCCGTGTTAAACTGTAAATTCCGTTTTTATGACTGGATTTCACAATGCCGTCCGCTTTTTTCCGGAAAATACAACTTCCTGTATTTGCAACACAGCACAACTTCCTGTACTTGCAGTCTGAGCAGCGAAGAAGAATTGACTAACGATTTGCAGCATTAAGCAAAGCTAGCGGGCATAACTAGGTCTTGTTAAGTAAATGGTATTGAATCAGTATGTGGGTTCAAGCACTCGTCGATACCGATGCTAGAATTTTTTAAGAACAACTCTACAGTGTATTAGTAATAATGACATGTTTTGTTGTTCGATGAATCAGTGTTTTGAATAAGGAAAGGAAAGGGGGGTGAGTGAGGCCAAGTATGGTGACCCATACAAGGAATTTGTGCTCTGCATTTAACCCATCCAAGTGCACACACACAGTAGTGAACACACACACACCGTGAACACACACCCGGAGCAGTGGGCAGCCATTGCTGCGGCGCCCGGGGAGCAGTTGGGGGATCGGTGCCTTGCTCAAGGGACTCACCTCAGTCGTGGTATTGAGGGTGGAGAGAGTGCTGTACATTCACTCCCCCCACCTACAATCCCTGCCGGACCTGAGACTCGAACCTGCAACCTTTGGGTTACAAGTCCGAATCTCTAACCATTAGGCCACGGCTGCCCCTTTTTTTTTTTTTTTTTTTTTTTTTTTTTTTTTTTTTTTAAAGGAAAAATGTGTAGAATAAATGACTAGAATAAATGACTGATGACACATAGTTTAAACAGTCTTTTGCTGGAACCAACTGGAATTAGTGCAATTCAAACAAGTGTCAAAATACTTTCAAAAGGTGAATTACTCTATTTTGATCACTACATTTACTGTAAATGTTTGTACACAGAAGTAATGTTTATGTGTAAATGAAAAGACTGTTGTGAAGCTGTTCCATACTGTACATATACATTTTAAAAGTTCCTGAAGTCTTAGGTTTTACAACTGTTCCTCATGACAAGTGTCATTGGAGAAAAAAAAAAAAAAAAACATGCAAATGGTGAAATGTGTCACTATGCAAAATGTGTCTATGGCTTTTAATGTTTTAAACTCAAACTCAAACTCAATTCATAACCCTGGACATTTCATCTGTGTTTCAGAATAAGATAATTCTGGACCCACTGACATTCAGTGAGGCTCGCTTCAGGCCGTCACTTGAGGAACGTCTGGAGAGCATCATCAGTGGCGCCGCCCTCATGGCCGACTCTTCCTGCACACGCGACGATCGCCGCGAACGCATTGTAGCCGAGTGCAACGCCGTGCGCCAGGCCCTGCAAGACCTGCTGAGCGAGTACATGAACAATGTAAGTCCTAAATAACTTTTTCATAATTTTAAAGTGTGTATTTTTTTTTTAAGTAGTTTTTTTTCTGATGATTTGTTTAATTTGTTCAAATTGTTTTTACGTTTTTTTTTTTAGATTGGATTTAATTCACAGTTTTACTTGCTATTTAAATGCTGTTTTTTAAAAGTTTTGTGGAGGGACTAATTGAGTAGATTTTTTTTCTTTTCCTCCTTTTATTCTTGCACATCCAACACTGCTTGCGAATCATCCCTAAGGCTGTATTGGCTAGAAAACAGACATTTACCTCAAAGAACCATGGTTACACTAGACATACCTTTCAGAGATTTGACACATGCCATATGAATACACATAATGTTTCCCACAAAGTGGTTATTTATATATCAGTGCTGACATGGAACATGAAGAGCTTTCTACATGGAAAGCCTTAGCGTCATCATGTATAGCGCACTTAGGCTGTGTAAGGTTATATTAGGATATGTACATTTCTGAAGTTCTAAGTGCCTTCTTTACATGGAAACTTCCAGAATAAAACTTCCAAGATGGCTAAAGTGAAATCAAAGCTACAGAAGTATCAGTTTGTATGGTTATATGTTGTACTTTTCTCCAGCTGTAGTGTATGGGAATGTATACCTGGTCAGTTAAAAAAGACATGATGCATGCAAAATAGTTAATTTTAACACTTTATGTTGTTCATACACTACTGAAATTCAAAGATTATTTTTAATGTTTTTTGAAAGAAATGTCTTATGCAGCCCACGTCTGCGTTTATTTGATCAAAAGTACAGTTAAAAGCAGCAATATTGTGAAATATCATTACAGTTTAAAACCACTGTTTTTCTGTTTTAATATACTTTAAAGTGCATTGTATTCATGTGATAAGAAAACTTAATTTTTAGAAGCCATTACTCCAGTCTTTAGTGTAACATGATTCTTGAGAAATCTTTCAGAATTCTTTGATGAATAAATGACAAAACTTTTGTAACATTATGTCCTTGCTGTCTCTTTTGATCAATTTCATGCATCCTTGCTGTATTCATTTCTTTCAAAAAAAAAGAAAAAAAAGTGACCATTACCTTTTGAACAGTACTGTTTGCATATATGTTAACCGATATTCTCCACAATTATCTTCTGACCTTCAGTCCCTGACTGTTCATCTTGAGAAAGTTCACCAGTTAAAGAGTCTTAATATGCTTTGATAAACCAATACTCCGACCTTTCGTCTTTCAAAATCCCTTCTCTTATGTGTCCATTGGTGTTTGATATCCTTGACTCAAATGAATGGCTTCAAAGCAGATAATCCTGTAGAATTATCAGGGTGGTGTGTATGTGTGTGTTTCGGTTACTTTGAAACAGGTGTCACAAAGCCATTGGCAAGTGTTCTGTATTATTGATCTCTATGGTATCAATGGGGCTGTCTGGCTCTGACGCTATGCAGTAATCAATGGCTTCTACCCGGCTATAATCTAATGTATGTTTCTTAGTGCTGGTGTGCTCAAGCACCATACAGGAACAGAGGGATATTAAATACAACCTCTCATTCGATTAGCGATGCCCCTTTAGTCAAAACACTATGTGAGTGTAAGATGAATAACACATCAGCAGTCCAATTACAAGCTCCTGCTCCAGGAGGAAATGTGTTTGCGTGGCTAGGATGCTTGTTTTTTTTTTAGAGTTTTAGTCTCTCAAGATATTCTTTTTTTAATATTTTATAATTTTTCTTTGTCAGGCATTAAAAAAAGTTTTGTTGTTTTAATTTCTGATACCTGCCTTTTAATGTAATATAGTGCGATCTAATTATAAATCTGATCTTCAAAAATATGCATTTATGTGCATAAGATGCATAAGATGTTCATGCATTTTTTTCTTCAGTCACAAAGAAATTAAGGTTTTTATTTGTAGAAAATGTTCCAGGATTTTTCCCCATATATTGGTTTTCAATGGTGGCCAATGTGTTGAAGGTCCAAATTGCAGTTTCAATGCAGCTTCAAAGGGCTCTACATGATCACAGCCGAGGAATAAGGGTCTTATCTAGCAAAACAATTGATCTTTTTTTTTAACCCACAAATATACTTTATAACCACAAATGCTCATCTTGCACTAGCTCTGCGATGCACATGCAGCTTCACACATTATGTACTCATGTTGAAACGCCCGGTTAGTTCTTCATCTGTGTACTCCGGTTCAGAAAGGTAAGATAGAAAAACGAAAACGAAAAACTCTGTTCACCTTTAACTGCAAAATCGTCTAACGTTTTTTTTTTACCTTTTTTTTGTAAAGAGTAATTGACTTTCTTTACACGTTTAGCCTACTTTGTAAACACTGGGCCTGTTCTTCTGCCTTCCTTTCCAATGTGACTACGTAATGCATGAGTGCATTTGTGGTTAAAATGTATTTACATTTTTAGTTTATGAAGATGACAGATCGTTTTGCTAGACAAGACCCTGATTCCTCAACTGGGATCGTGTAGAGCTCTTTGAAGCTGCTTTGAAACTGCAATTTGATCCTTCAACCCGTTGGCCACCACTGAAGTCTACCACATGGAGAAAAATCCTGGGGTGTTTTCTTCAAAAAACTTAATTTCTTTGCTACTGAAGACAGAAAGACATGAACATCTTGGATAACATGGGGGTGAATAAATTATCAGTACATTTTTATTCTGGAAGTGAACTTATCCTTTAGCAAGTTTTTAGTCCCTCAGGCTGAATTGCTGTAGTATCTAAGTTCACTTAAAGATGATTCATTTTTTTGGTAGTTTCTTCTAGTGAGCTACAGCTGCAGGCATTGGAAGTATGTGCTAGCGATCAAAACCCAAGGCTTAAGAAATTGCTAATTATTTATTTGTTATTGTTTTCTTTTGATGTATCTATGCTATATGACAAAAAAAAAAAAAAAGAACAATTTTATCCCAACAGATGTGGGATGTGTTTGATTCGGGTAGAACAGAATGGCACAAGTTTAGCTTCTGGAAATTATGGGTACAGCGAGAAAACTAGAAGTGGTGTTTGATTTCTACACTGTACACAAAAACTACCATTGGTTAAGTTTCTTCTAAAACCTTTTCGACTTCTGCCGCCGTCCTTTCACCTTTTGCTCTAATTGTTCTTCGAGCTCAAGCCTGAACGACTTGTGAAACGGCACGAGCTTGATCAATGTGCTGGTTTGCAATAAATTAAGTTCAAGTGACAGGAGAATGTCCATACTTGTCCTGGCCAGTGGTGATCGTTGATTGGTGACACCCGCCCAGGCTCCCAGACCACTGCTGAATCATCAGAATTGGCTGATTTAGTTACGGCAGCCCAGACAGGCCAATCTATCAATTGATCGGTTGGAGTAATGCATTGCTGACCTGGGTCAAGGGAGCTCAGGCTTGTGGCTAGAGGTTGAGGGGTCCAGGGGTTTGTGGGTGTGGTGGTTCACCTCGCTAGCCTAGCCTGCAGTGCACTAAAGAGGATTTAGGGAGTTGGTTAGCAGAGCTTAATCTTACACTAAGCGGGACGTGGCACTCCGGCGGTCACACTGCGTTTAAAGAAGATGGATGCCTATGTTCTTCGGCCCTCCAGGGGGCTACACAGAAAGACTTGATCAAGTGGCAGGGTCTCCGAACACTCCATCAGCCTAACAGTGCCGCTACCAGCCACACGATCGCAGAGCCTGTGCAACCCAAAGGATTACTTAAGAAGAACTGCAGATCAACGAGTGATAGAGAAGGGAAACAGAAACAATGGGATGGATAGATTAGAAGCACTTATGAGATTTGCTGTCACCTCCTACTCTATACTGCAGTACTGGGGGTGGATGAAGATGCTATTTTGTGACTTAATTTAAAAACTTAGGGCACCAGCACTTTATGTGCATCAGTTTTTTTTTTTTTTTAGATGAGAGATGGGAATTAATGTTATATCAATTATGAACCATAATTTGCAACTTACAAATCGGTTACTGTTGTTAAGAGAGTATTTGACAAAACAAACAAACAAAAATGTAATGGAAGATAAATCTTCAATGTATTTAGTCCATTCAGTCTTAGTCATTACAGTTTATGAAAGAATGTAAATAACTAAAATAGCTTCAATAGCTTCAAAGCTATTGAAGCTAGTCCAGTATGGGCTACATGCCACAAAACTGACATGATATCAGAACTAGAAGCTTTAAAAGTTTTGTCTTTGAGCAAATCAATTAAGTGAATAAATCAATGACTCAATTAAAAAGACAAGCTCAATTTGGAATAGCTACTTATAAACTATTTTGACTCTTTCTGAATTCAGTCCAATTGAATTAATTGCTGAATGAATCATGAATCATTGGACTGAATGACTTAATGACTTACTCATATAGTCAAGACATTGATTAGCCACCTACTAAAAAAATCTCCAGGAGTAATGCACTGATCTGATTTTTTTTTTTTTTGTGATAGTGTAGCTCAGTTTAAAGGCACAGTATGCTTTTTTGATTAAAATATCCAAAAAACACTAGAACAGTGGTGTGTATTTTGCTGACTTGTTTACTTACATTATCCCATATGTTTCTAATAATGTTTAAATCCAGAGAAATGTGGCCTGTGTTCCCTGTCACTGCATCGCCTGCCAATTATGTCATACACCCTCGATTTCCGATTTTATTTTGTGGAAAACATGAAAACACCAAAGATGCTTTAATATGTTGCACTTTTTATTATACAGGT
This sequence comes from Garra rufa, assembly GCF_049309525.1. Classification (NCBI taxonomy): domain Eukaryota; kingdom Metazoa; phylum Chordata; class Actinopteri; order Cypriniformes; family Cyprinidae; genus Garra; species Garra rufa. Next base: position 16,657,531 of record NC_133366.1, read on the forward strand.
GACGAACGCACAGAGTAGCATTATAACAGAACTTTCAACAAATTTAACAAATGTATCTAGTGCGATAAAACAGCGCTGCTTTACTCCACATTCACATGACCAGGAAAGAGTGGAAGCGTCAACTGTGGCATATAAAAGCTCCGCTGCTTTCGACTTTCAGCCCCACCCTGCCTCATACTACAGTGACGTTAATAAATCTTTAATACATTAGCTCATTCATGAACATGGACGAGTCCCATCGGGTTTTATTGGCTGTGGGGATGAAGATGACAACTCCCATGATTCCACACTTAATCATGGAGTCATCTTTGAGACTTTGAGACTATAGTTCAGAACGTTTCAGAACTTTTGTTTTTTTATTATTTAAATGAAAGGTCTAGAATTCTAGAATGGTATAGAAAAGTTACAGAATGTTGTGAATTTCTGCCCATTTCCCTAGGATAGCTAATAACAAGCTGTCGTGACATGACACGATAATGTCATGTGACTGCTGGTGCCTCTGCACAGTGTCCTCCCAGCCGCACAAGCGCTTTGATGCTTCGATTTGGCAAGTGCTAGACACCATCTCACTGGACAAGACTAGTCATTTAAGAGAAAATAACGCACAGCATGCACAAGAAAAAAAAACCTTTCTTTCGCTCTCACCATCCGTCTCACTCCGTCTGCATCAGTGCAAAACCTGCCCCCAAAGACACAAACAAAAATACACATGCATATCACACATTCCCCTTCAAGCTTTCAAGCAAAGTCTCCTGCAAACATCTCCTGTGATTTGCTCTCTCTACTTCTGGTAGCAGGACTTTCGCTGTTCTGTTAGCCTGGCTGCAGGAACGTTGAGTCATCTTGGTTCTTTTCTAGCTTTCTCAGTCTGAAGATTGAGGTCTCTTTCATAGCTGTTGGCTACAACTGGTGTTTGTAGCATTTGGAAGTATGCTGCATGTTTGGCATCTCCTGCGTCCATTACCGATGACAAGAGAGAAACACACAGCGTGATATTCTGCAGGGAACCTGGACTCATGTGAGCTTTGTTTTCTGCATCTGATAACATGATTGGGGCTTCAGGTTTTCCAAGACTTTAACAGCATCTCTACTTGATGGCTCCTGCTGCTTGTTTAACTCTCCCATCTCGATCTTTCCAACCTCATTAGACATCATCTCCTACTCATGCTTTTCTTGCTTTCACCTTACTGACAAGGTTTCTCCTGGCTTCTCTTGTAGCATCATGTACTCCACATAACATGACACGTTCTTACATACTTTACCCCAAAATAAACACCTTTACAAGGATTTCCAAAATTTCTCACCTGAAGTTTGACTCATGTGTGTTACATGAATCAAAAGAAAACAAATCTGTCTTCAACAAAAGAGAAAAAAGGAGACTTTAAGGCCTCCCCGCAGTTTTCTGCTAGAATAAAATAAACCTTTAAAAAGACAATACAATACGCACCAAGTACTTCACATGAAAAGGTAAAAACACCATAATTACTATAAAATAAAGAAAAAAAATATAGTAATATGCATAAATAACACATAATAAATAATAAAACATAATAAAAATGGAAAATAAATCAATTAATAATACCATACAATAAAACTGCTGTAATTTACCTTAAATGAAAAGACAGCATAAGTATTAGTATTGTAGTTTTGCTGTTGTCCTGTAAAATAATAGAATATGCGCTGATAGAATATGCTCTGTTGCACGATACTACAGATTTTGGAGACATTTTAATCGTCCACGATCAAAAATCGTGATATAACACACCCTTAAAGTCAATAGACATTTTTTAAAAGTTCTTCTGGTTACAGTGCAATTATACATTTAAGTACTGATTAATATTAATTAACTACATGTACTTACTATATGGTTAGGGTTAGGATTAGGGTTTGTTTTAGGGTTACATGCATGTAATTGTGCATAATTAATTGTTATTATAATAGTAAGTACATATAGCATGTCTAACAGGGACACTTTAAAATAAAACTGTTACTGATCTTCTTTTGTGTTTCGCGGAGAAAAAGGTGCATAGAAGTTTGGAGTGGCAGAAGGCTGAATAAATGATGACAATTTTCATTTTTGGATGAACTTTCCCTTCAAGGATGCGTATGCTCTCATTTTGTTTATCGTAACTCTCATATTCTTCATAACTATTCCTCAGGCAGGTGAAGCTGACACAGTCACAGGTAGCAGACAGAGAGACCTAATTAACGTCGAGCCAATCAAGCCACAAGCATTTCGCACAATTAAGCTTCCTTTTCCAGCATGTCAAGTTGACTTTATGTCAAGAGTCATATTGGATTGTTACATCAGATCACTATTTCTGAAATTTTCCTAAAAAATCTTTCCTACCAATGTCATGTACGAGGAAATGTCTTGGTTAGTGGCTCATCCTCTGAATTTATCGTGCGCTTGTGGTATATGTCTTTTTTGCTTATAATAAGCATCCTCACTAGACTTGACCTTTCTGAGGTCATCACAAATCAAAGACCACCTTAGGCATTTCAGGTTTGTTTTTGCAGCGTTCCGCACCCACGAGAGCCTCTTTCCAGCCAGATTCCACACTTACGCCCTATTAAGCGGCCTGTATGGTGCGATCCATCAGCCTTTTCCCATAGCGACTTGTACCCTCCCTTCCATCTGTCAGGCCCTAATGCCCCTGGCTTGTTTTGCTCTACCAATGAGAGACGTTTACTTCATGTACATCCAAATTCCACATACACAAGCACAGACTCAGAGGGTAATTTACGAAGCGTGCTATCTGCATTGTTTTAGTGCACAATAGTGCAGATGCCTGATATATTGGTATGTTTATTAAATGATTAGTTCACTTTCATAATAAAAAAAAAAAATCCTCATAATTTATTCACCCCTATGTCATCCAAGATGTTAATGTCGTTCTTTCTTTAGTTGAAAAGAATTAAGGTTTTTGAGGAAAACATTCCAAGATTTTTCTCCACAAAGTGGACTTCAGCGGGGGAACAATGGGTTGAAGATTCAAATTGCAGTTTCAGTGCTGCTTCAAAGGGGTCTACACTATCCCAGCCGAGAAAAAAAGCTTCTTATCTAGTGAAATGATTGGTCATTTTCTAAAAAAAAAAATTACAATTTATATACTTTTTAAACAAAAAATTCTTGTCTTGCACTAGCTCGACCTTTCGGGTTAGCAATTGCACACATGCGACTGACGGAAGTAATGACACAGTGTTTACAAACCGAACGTGCAAAGAAAGTCAAACGGACTTTACAAAAAAAGGTAAAACAATGATGTCTGATAATTTTAAAGGATAACTGTTGCCAAAATGCAACCTGGGCTGTTTTTTTTTTTTACTGTAAACGAGACAAACTTATATCTAAAAGCATAATTATGATAAACGAGCCGTTTTTGAGTTTGACCGTGATTTAGTTTTGTAGTCAGTGGCCGGTGAATGGGAGTACTAGGGGCATAAATTTGAGCGCATCAAAATCAATATTTTTACAACACTAAGAAGGCTCGACACACCATGAAACTTTGCTCAAAGTATCGCCTGGGTCTCTACACATGAACTTGAGCATTGAGAACATTGTTCGTGTACACACAGTTTACTAAAAAGAAAGGTTTTGAACAACTCACTTTCACTGTTTGAGTTTCCGCTCGCGGCCGTCTTGCCAGTCAAACAATGTTCTCAATGCTCGAGTTCATGTGTAGAGACCCAGGCGATACTTTGAGCAAAGTGTCATGGTGTGTCGAGCCTTCTTAGTGTTGTAAAAATATAGATTTTGATGCGCTCAAATGTATGCCCCTAGTACTCCCATTCACCGGCCATTGACCACAAAACTAAATTACGCTCAATCTCAAAAATGGCTTGTTTGTCGTAATTATGCTTTTAGATATAAGTTTGTCTCGTTTACAGTAAAAAAAAAAAACAGCCCAGGTTGCATTTTGGCAACAGTTATCCTTTAAAGTTGGTGGAGAAAATGAGATGGAGTTTTTCGCCCTACCCTACATTTTTGAATCGAGTTACACAGACGAAGAACTAATCGCAATTGACTTTTCCAATGTGATTACGCAATGGGTGAATGATCAATCGTTTTGCCAGATAAGACGCTTAGAGCCCTTTGAAGCTGCATTGAAACTGCAATTTAGATCTTCAACCCACTGAGCGCCATTGGAGTCTACTATATGGATAAAAATTCTCGAATATTGTCCTTAAAAACCTTAATTGCTTTTTGACTGAAGAAAATCTTGGTTGACATAGGGGTGAGTAAAATAGCAGGAAATTTTTATTCTGGAAGTGAACTAATCCTTAAACAGACAATATTAGATGTAAACTAAATTCAATAGTTTGGGGTTGGAAAGATTTTTGAAAGAAGTCTCTTATGCTCACCAAGGCAGCACTTAGTTGAAAATATATTAGACACAATTTAAAATAACCTTTTTTTTTCTTTTTTTTTTTTGTAGATTTTTGATTGGAAATTATTCCTGTGATTGCTGAAATATAATTTTTTTCTGTGTAGCTGAATTTCCAACAGTCATTACTACAGTCTTCAGTATCGTATGATCCTTCAGAAATCATAATTTTTTCCTCCCAGGATTCTTTAATTAAATTTCAAAAGAATAACTTTTTTTTTTATTATTATAGATTTTGTGATTTTTGTAACAATGAAATGTTCTTTACTATCACCTTTGACCGATTTAATGCATCTTTTTGAACAATATAATAACACTGTTAAACTTACAATGCCTAAATTCAGCTTTTAAAACACTTGACTTTAGTTTATGTTTTATTTATTTTTACTTAATATTTGTACACCATTCTTATTTTTAAGTATATATTTTAGTTTATATGCTTTTAATTAAATTAAAATATAGAAATGATCAGCTATTGCTATCAGGCATAAATTGAACAGATATTTTCTTACTCAAACGTGCCGTAACTGTGGGGCAAAAGGAACTTTTGACTTTTGTAGATCCTCTGGACCTTCACAAAAGCATCTGAAACCAGTAATGAGAAAAGTAAGAGCACACACAGTTGCAAACTCTCAAGGAGGGACCTTTTATCTCCCAATTTCCTTTACAAGGACTCTTGCCTGCATGCTGGCCCTTGGCCTTGCTCTGGTAACGCAAGGAGAAGGATGCAGGCGAGAGGTGCATTTCTTTTACATTCTTTTCTCCCTCACGTTTCTCCCAAGCTCTGGCTCAACCGGTGTTAAACTAGACTTGCACATGCCAAAAGAGAGGTTTGCAGGTTAGAAAACTAAATTGGTCCCCATATAGTCAAAGGGCTTAATTCAACACCGCTATGCAAGATAATTCCGACAGGGTAGGAGTTTATAATTCCCCAACATTTTCATTAATTTGCTCCTCATGTTTGCTGCCTGCAGTAATCAGGGGAATGAAATAGGGCTCAGAATGATGATAAATCACTCGGTGGCCATGTTTTCTTCGGTGCTGCTTCATTACTGAACGCTGATGAGAGTGAAAATAGTCTTCGCATTGCTTTGTGAGTCAAGGGAGGGTGGATTGTGTGTGTGTGTGTGGGAGATGTGTCATTCTCTACCCTCTTACCAGCTGTCATTTTCTTATTTTTTTCGGTCTATGTGTTTTGAGCAAACATGCACTCATGTCTGCTTAAAATTTCTGAGTTTTGCACTCTGTCTATGTGCATTGAAAATGTTTTGTGTGGGAGAGCATGTGTTAGTATGTGGAGGTCTTCTTATTCTCTCTTTTTTTTTGTCCCACACTTTTTTCTGTTACATTTATATGCTCCAGGCTGAACGAGCACCTCTCTCATTTCATTTTGGGTTTGTTTGTTTTGGTTTGAGTCTGTCCGTGTGTTTTTGTGTCTGGTTGTGTATCAGTCTTGGGGTAAGCAGGGTTTAAAGGCCTGACTGTGAATCCAAACAGGGCAAAATCAATCTTGCTGTGGTGTCTTTCTTTGTCTATTCTCTTCCTCTGAGTGACTTGGTCATTCAGCTGTTTTCTTGGTGTCAGTATCAGTATGCTAAGAATGTTATATGTATACCTGTATCCCTGCATGTAAAGGATTGAAGATGCTCATTTCCTGCAAAACCATGTTTAAATTAGCTGTGGTATTGGAAATAGCTATTGAATCACCTCATATAGAAACACAAAGTCAAAGATGTGGAAGTATGTATACTTTTATTTGGTTCAGTCAATTTTGTTTTTAAACAAATAGTTCACTCAAAAAAAAAAAAAAAATTCTCACCTCCTCTGTGTCATTGTATGTATTTGCTATCTTTCTATGAAACATTGAAGTAGAACTTTCAATCAATATTGACTCTTTTCTATTCAAAGACTGCTCAGAGTGACCTTGGCTTTTTAAAGTTCCAAAAAGGACAAGAAAACACCACAAAAGTTTAAAACTAAGTTATTCGTCCCTAGTGAAAAATATACTTAAATGTATCTGAACACATTTATTTCATACTAAGTATAATACAAATACATTTACATATTTGTGTACTTAGTAAAAATAAATTACACTAAACTGGTATACCTAAAGTCTGCTAAATTGGAACAACTAATTTTTTCTTTAATGCACTTTAATTGTGCGAAATAGTCCAACTAAAGATATACTAAAATGTATTTGATTGTGCTAAAGTGGAACTATTGCAAGTATACTTCAGGTACACTTGATATATCTTGCATTTAAAGACTGATATCATTCAAAGATCATACAGTACTTATTAATAGTTATATTAAAACACATTTTAGGCATAACATTTAGAAATGTGCATTGTGCACAAGCAAACTCTAAATAAAATTTAGAAAAAGTCTCTGAGATATGTCAGTAAATATGTTAATAGATTTGAGCTGCACTTAGTATAAAATAAATATATTTTAAATATATATATATTTTTAGTAAGGATCATTCATGCTAGTGTTGTCACGGTACCAAAATTTCAGTATTCGGTACCAATACCATTGAAAATCCACGGTTCTCGGTACCAATTTCGGTACCAAAGCAAAACACAATAACATATTAATTGAGCAACACACTATTTTTTATTAATAAAAAAAATAAAATGTACAAAAAACAGTGCCATTCTTTATACTAATGTAAAATTTTGTTAAAAGTTTTTTCACAGGTTAAAAAAGTATTTGTAAACATTTTAGTAATGAAATAACATCTAAATAAATTACAGGCATAACAAATTTAAATAAGCTTCACCCAAAACTTTTTGTCATATTTCTGCTGCTGTTGCTGAAAAACATCTGCACTGTTGTCTGTTTTGTAGTTCGCTGGGGTCTTTCATGATCTTCCTTAATCTGCAACTGTAAAAAGAAATATAATATACTTAAGTAAAGCCATGGCCTAAGTCTGACCAGATGCAACATTAGATCATTGACACCAGCAAAATATGAATTTTCAGTAAAAAACTAACCTCAGCTGTTATAATAAATTAAGATAAGATTACATATATTAAGACAAGTGTCTATCACAGATGAAAACTGCAGTATTAAAAACACTTTACAATTTTCATTTGTTAGATAACATTGCCTAACAATAAACAGTACATGGCAATTATTCTTAGTGAGGTTAGGCTAATTTCAACATTTACTAATGCATAAAATCATATTAATCTGTTAAACATGAACAAACATGATCATGTCTTTTTGTATTAAATAACATTCACAAACATGAATTAATGTTGTAAAAATATGTTTCACTTACTTTAAGTTTATGTTAGATGATGCATGAATTTGATCTTATTTTAAAGTATTACCAAACTAAACAGGGGATAAAACGTGTTTTATTTGATTGTACTTTTATTCAATCCAAACTGCATTCATATTTATCCAGTCAAGAATAAACCTAAAATGTTTTTTAACAGACGAATATTAAGGACATAGACATTGTTAACTATACATACATTTGTACATTCTCTAACACATATATTTTGGATACACATGTCATTTGTGTAAAAAATAGTAAATACATCATGTCCTTATTTTTTTTTTTTTTTTACTCTTAACAAAAGTTATAGGAGCGTTGGTTCAAATTCCTTCTAAGGCCCAGCATAATTAGCGTTAGCCGCGCTTATGCTAACGATTCACTACACAAACGGTGATGTTTATTTCAGTCTGACATTCAAATTAAAATATGCAATAATGCTCTAAATATGAAATTAAAATGAAACTTACCTTACTTGAACTCTTTCATTTGATCCCGGAGTCGATTTTTGAGGTGTTTTAAGTTTGATGTTTCCTCCTTTCGAGAGAACCTAGACGACATCTTTTGCAAATAGTTTTTTGATGATCTATGATATTCGCCTTGTTCAGCCGCAAATCCAAACTATTTGGAGCAAGCCTGGCTCTTCTTTGTCAACAAGTGGAGTCAGAGCCGCGGCATCAGCAGCACCGCTGAATAGAGCGCAACTGTGCAGTGCGTGAGAGCGCACCTTTTGCATAGCGTATCAAGAACCGGGTTGACCGGATAGTCGGTACCACCGGTACTTAAGAAAACCTGGTACCGTAACGTTTTAATTTTTTTAGTACCGACTTGGTACCGAAGTACCGGGACTTTTGACAACACTAATTCATGCACTTTATTTCAAGTATGAATACACTGATATTAAAATTCCATTAAGCTGATAATTATTTTTATGCTTGATAACCAATAAATAGATACTATTAAAACTATGCAACATTTTCAATAAATACATTAAAGCTATAACACAACAAAACTAAAATAAGTACATTTAGACATCACAACATTTTAATGCACAGTATGAGAAATGGATATTCATGTTTTCAAAATCTCTGTTTCTATACTCTAAAATCATTGACATTTGCATAAAAAAAATCCTGAGTGCCATGTAAGTGAGTTTAATTAGTGGGTGAACTATTACTTTAAACTGTGTTTAATTATGCAGAGTGACATGTTATATTATTAAGTCTGAATACCATTATTAAAGTGGAGTTGATTTTCTCTTCTTTCTATTGTATTTTTATCTTATGTATTTTTACTTACCCTTTTCAGAATTGTGACTTTTGTCAGATATGCCTGAGTATCATTTGAACAGGTAGTCCCACATAACCTCAGTGTACTGACGCACGATAGGTCAACATGTCTGGTTTAGTCTTAGTCATGCACATTCCACTCTTTAAATAATCACTTGTGAGAAAAGCATCAGCTAGTCTCGAAAAGTCTCAGCGTCCATCCGGTGAATTAGCTTTCTGCTCTAGCTTGATGTCAACATTCCCTCGGCATCCTCATCGCGTGCTTCCTTTAATAAAGTCAGGAAAATGCTGTCTGCCAACAGTCATGCTCGCTTTCAATTAAGGACGTTTCAGAGGCATCGTGCCGTGAATCAGAACACCCGCCACTCGATTGGGTCCCGAGACGTTGCGGATTCGCATGCGGATGCGCGTCCATGCCGCAAGGCCACGCCATTCTCCGCCGAGGTGATGCAGCCAACCGGGATTTAATTGGGTTTTTAGGCTATTTCATATTAAGGGGATGAGATGGAATTAACTAGAGACAAATAAATGTAATAAAAGCTCTCAGAGCTACATGCCCATCGCATTAGCTGCAATGGCACTTCCCTATCCACCCTGCTGAGATTCGACTTGACCACGCCCCCCACCCTTAAGAGCCGTCTGTGGTGAGAGCAGCTAACGCGATTGACATTGATAGGTGGATGGAGCTGTGGAATCAAGTGTAATTGCGTTAAACAGGCAGACATGGATCTGAGGAGCAGGGCTCTAACTATGTTAGCACGCTACATATGTTAGCGTTATGAATGCAGGGGTGAACTCGGCTGGGTGATGGAGCATGCAGTTCATCCTGCGGCCCGAGCGGAAGGAGGCGGGTGGAGAAGTGCATGCTGGGCTGTAGGGGTAAACCATGTGGAACCGTTCAATCAGAAATCAGAGTGAAAGAGCTGGAGGAATGTGGAGAGAGAACAGCGGAGAATAAAGGATATGTTTAGAACAACACTGACTTATGGGCCTGCCATTTGCCTCTAAACAAGAATCAAATCATTCTGGTTTATTGCTATCGTTATTATTCTCTTTGTTGTCGCTTGTGTTTTTTTTCTCCCCTTAATAGATTAGTAATGATAATGCACACATAAACTGAGTTGACATGTCATTTGATTTAATTACAGTCACTTATATGCTTTTACTCGCCCACGTGTGCTTTTGTATTGTCAGACTAAAATCATTTGTCTACATCAGTGATTGCCAATCACTAGACTTGCAATCAGCAATGTTAAACTTATACAACAGGCATTTTGTTTTAAAGAGCCCTTTTTTATTTCTTATTAGGTAAAAAGTGTTATATATGTGACCCTGGACCACAAAACCAGTCATAAATAGCACGGGTATATTTGTAGCAATAGACAACAATACATTGTATGGGTCAAAATGATCGAATTTAGTTTTGTGCCAATAAGTAAAGATCATGTTTCATGAAGATATGTTGTAAATTATTTATACCACAAATATATAAAAGCTTAATTTTTGATTTGGATAACTTTAAAGGCAACTTTCTCAATATTTAAATTTTTTTGCACCCTCAGCTTCCAGATTTTCAAATAATTGTATCTCGGCTCTTCTCAAATTGACCCTTAAGACTGATTTTGTGGTCCAGGGTCACATATGATTTTTACACACACATACATATATATATATATATTTATTTATTTATATATATATATATATATATATATATATATATATATATATATATATATATATATATATCCCTTTTTCCTGAGTAAACGATGAGCGCCGCCATTACGAATTCTAACGTCAGATTGAATGCTTTTCTGTTCAGGTCTCAATAGGAACCCATTCAAATATCTGTTTTTAATGTAGGTAACGTCCACAGCTTTGTGTCATCTACACACTCATTAAAGTGAGGCACTGACAAATGATGGTCAAATGACATTGCAAAGTGATGGCGCTATGGAGCCATGTGCTATTTAAAAACATTTTAATAGGTTTAACATTAGATTATCAACACGTAATATATGCCAAATTGACTAGAAACAATGGAGACCGGAAATGCAAAACATTCTTTAACAAACAAACTAAATATATTTTGTTTTATTTTTTTTATTTTTTTCTGTGATGTAAAGCTGAATCTTCGTCAGTCATCCATCTAGTCTTCAGCATCACATGATCCTTCATAAATCATTCTAATACACTAATTTGTTATCAATGTTGAAAACAGTTGAGCTGCATAATATTTTGTTGGAACCTGCGGTCATTTTTTTCAGGATTCTTTAATAAATAAAGAGTTAAAAAGAACAGCATTTATTTAAAATATATTTTTAGCAATATATACACTACTTTTTTCCCTTCTTTTTTGATAGAAATTATACTTTTATTTAGCAAGAAAGTATGAAATTAATTTAAAAAGTGATAGTTAAGACATATACATAGTTATAAAAGATGTCTATTTAAAATAAATGCTGTACTTTTAAACTTTTTATTCTTCAAAGAATCCTGAAAAAACTATCACACACTGTAAAAAGATTTCACTAGTTTCAACTTAAAAACTTAAGTTCAGCAGCTGCATTAAAATTTTAAGTTAAATCAACTTAAAACTACAAGTCATTTCAACTCACGACAATAAAATTAGTTAAAATGACTTGTACTTTTAAGTTGATTTAACTTAAAATATTAAGGCAGCTGCTGAACTTAAGTTTTTAAGTTGAAACTAGTGACAACTTTTTACAGTGCAGGTTCAAAAAAAATATTACTGTAAATGGTGTTTTAATCAAATAAGTGCAGTTCTGATGAGCAAAAGAGATTTGTTTAAAAAACATTACAAATCTTACCGTTCCCAAACTTTTGAACTGCAGTGTATATGTTAGAGTTTTGGAATTCAATAGTTTGTATAGATGGCACTCCTATTTTCATCCCATCAATTCTTTCAGCCCGTCAACCCATTATAAAACTAAATGCATTTGTAGAAGTCTGCTTCAGTTTGGATAAAAGCTCTTGGTGAGTCTGTTTTTTTACCCACAGGATTGGATTTTTTTTTTTTTTTTTTTGAATAGAAGTGAGTTATTGTAATTATAACAATTTAAATTATATTGAAGAGACTGCTAAGTGAAAATGAATTAAGTGAACATATTTCGTTTGGTGATGAGCCTTACTGTTTGGGAAAAAAATTTACCATAAATTTAATATCTGTGCCTACAAGATCACACTTGATGAATCTATTAAGCATAATCTTAACAATGACGTCTGTCATTGTTGGGTCCTTTCACATTCCTCCACGCATGGCTACCTCGAACATGAGAATCCTTCATCAGACTTTGTTAACGTTCCTCTGCAGGTCTTTATCCTGTCAGCAGCACTAAATGTGTAGTTTTAATCCCTCTTCTGTTTGGAGCTCAGAGCTCCATAAATATTCTGTCAACATGCAAACATTTATAAATAAGTCATATCGCCCCAATGTTTCAGCATGGTTCATGAACACCCCTTTGACGGGTGAAAATCAATGTCTGTCTCGCCCCACTTTATTGCTCCCCTTGTTTACTACAAGAGACATGAAACATAAATGCAGGTGTGAAGACCAAGGCACTGGGGTTATGTATGATGCGTGAGATTATCCACCCTAGTTCAGCAGTTTTCACAGTCTTTTATATTTCACACAGTATAGACAGATGTGAGAATGGAATGACTCAGCGGTCAGACTTTTTGTTCTGTGGACTGTGTCTCTAAGACAGAATCAGTATGTTTAACAAAGTACTTTTGATTTGCTATATAGGAGATTTACAATAACAGAACAGCACAATGTCTCATATTAAATCTAGAGATGCACCGATCGATCGGCATCCGATCGCAATCGACCGATAGGGGCGCTATCGGTTTTGATCGGAGTTCTCAAAATAGATCAGAGCAGGCCGATCAGATGACGTTTACAACAACAAACAGCCGCCAGAGCACGCATTCCCACTTCTCAGACTAGGGTCTCCCAATGGGCGTGGCTGTCTCTACCAAAGAGTATAGAAGTACTCTTTGTCTCTACAACGCATTAACACTGAAGATGACGTCGCCGGTGAGGGGATTTCCTCCCCTCTGGTCTATGCATCCCTGCCTCTGCTGAATTATTTTTATCCACGGTGGGGATAAAACGTCCCGCGAAGCCGCTCCTACGTCCCGATCTAAATCAAATTATTTGCAATACGCGCTTTAAAGTCGTCTAAATCAAATGATTCGCCATACGCGCTTTGAAGTTGAACGTACTGAATCAAATGATTCGCGATCCGATTGGAGCGCTTCAAAACAGTGAATCTTTTTGCGACGCAGTGGTTTACTGATTCTGAGTTTCCAAAAAGCTCCGTTGATACTTTGCTCACCTTCTCTATAAAATGTATTCGTTGTTTGAAATTAAACCATTACTATTAATACAATGTTTTTATTAAATTGTGATCACATAATACAGCTTCTGTCATATTAAAAAAAATTCATGACCTGACACTCATTATCTGGTTCTTGCCTAAAAAGACGGGTATAATGCGCGTTGTTAACAGATTACAGTAACAGTTTGGTCAACCTCTCCCTATGGAGAGAGAAAAAAAAGTTTCTAAAAGCATCCCCCCCTCTGTTTTTTTTCACAAATTGCACCCTGTATATGTATATGTATGTGTATATGCATATGTATGGCATATTTATTTTATTTTTCCACAAAAAGCTTGTTGCTAAACTCTAAATTGTGATTTTAAGAAAGAGCCTCCTGAGAGTTAAATGTTTATTATGGTGCACATGTGTGTTTTGCACATAATCATTTTTTTATTTTAAGATTTAACTCTTTTATTAGATTTAACTTTTTCCACAGAAAAACTAAGGTTCATAGTTTACAAATTGTGTCAGCTCTAAAAGAGTGAAATGTTGTGTTGTACATAATTACTGCCAAAAGACAGTTTAAGATAGTAAGCAACACTTACTCTATGTAAGCTGAGTCCAAGTTGTCTATGAGAGTCTTGAGAGTGTTCAATATTGAAATTTGCCTCAGCCTGCAATAAAACTGGTCAATTCATGATACTTTCTCATTTTCTACTTTTTATACTAATAATACAATGTCAATGTTTGTACATGAGACAACAATATTGAAGAATTTATGGATTTGACGCTGTGATCGGTAATATCGGGATCGGCAGATACTGCTTTTGGTGATCGGTGATCGGTGATCGGCCCCCAAAATCCAGATCGGTGCATCTCTAATTAAATCCTGATTTCGTTTATATGACCTTAGACATTGTCAATGAGGTAAGCAATGTACTTATTTTTTCTTCTTGGAAACTGAAGTCTGTCTGGAATATGAATGATGACTAATGGTTAACATGACCTCCATTAAACACCGACAATCTCGACAAATGGCAAGCACTGAAGTCCATTCTTCACTTGTGCAATTAAACCAATATTATACAAATAACTTGAAAGCATTTGAAGATGAAGTATGTAATTTCAGAATTTACAAGATTGGATTGCAGAAAAAAAAGAATAATACAGTTTTTGCTTCATCTTCTTCTCAGAAGATTTACTTATTTTGTTTTGTATAATACTTTAATTGACCTTTTTTTAATTTTACTGTTTCTTATTATACTGTATTGCTTACTGATTCTGATTCTGAGATGTATTCATTCATTCATATTCACTTTAAGTCGAATGTCATTTTGTATTTCAGGGTGAACGATCCCTTTAACTAAACATCAGCAAGGCCAGATCAGATCAGTCTCCCCTCCACTAGACTAGAAATCAAGCTGATAGAGGACATAGGCGTGTGGCCAGATTATGGTCAGGGTGGTTGTAAATCTGATTAGTGTTGTTTCTAACCTGCAATGGTGCTACAAATGGCATTAATTGTTCTTATCGGACCAATAAGAGCCTCCTTTCCTCCTCAACCCACAGATCAGAGCAACCGCTCATCAGTTTATCTGATACGAGCTGTTGCTATTAGTCTGTCTGGGTTTTACGGCTCTATCCTGTAAACACGAGGGTAACGGGGGCCGCTGAGTCCAATTTATTGAAGCTCGACAGGCTGTTTACACAAGCCAGAC
Organism: Garra rufa; assembly: GCF_049309525.1. Lineage (NCBI taxonomy): Eukaryota > Metazoa > Chordata > Actinopteri > Cypriniformes > Cyprinidae > Garra > Garra rufa. The sequence goes on from NC_133366.1 coordinate 16,672,553, forward strand.
AGAAAAATGGTTCTGATAGTAGATCTTTTGATCAGAAGAGCTGATCTCCTGTGTGGTGGTATATAGTTGAATGCATTTTAACCTTGACAAATTCAAAACTGCTTTGCCGATAGTTAATATTAAAACAATATAGGTAGAGGTTACTAAAACATTTGTGACCCTGGACCACAAAACCAGTCATAAGGTTAAATTTTACAAAACTGAGATGTATATATAATATGAAAGCTCAGTAAATAAGCTTTCTATTTATGTATGGTTTGTTAGGATAGGACAATATTTGGCCGAGATACATCTATTTGAAAATCTGGAATCTGAGGGTGCAAAAAAATCAAAATCCTGAGAAAATCACCTTTAAAGTTGTCCAAATTAGGTTCTTAACAATGCATATTACTAATCAAAAATTACATTTTGATACATTTACAGTAGGAATTTTACAAAAAATCTTCATGGAGCATGATCTTTACTTAATTTCCTAATGATTTTTGGCATAAAAGAAAAATCAATAATTTTGACCCATGCAATGTATTTTTGGCTATTGCTACAAACATACCCCAGCGACTTAAGACTGGTTTTGTGGTCCAGGGTCACATTTGGTGTGGAATCAGAGTCCATTTGTCATCAGAGTGTGGTTGGTGTGAAACTGTAATTGAACTCCGGTTTGGACTAAATAGTCACAACACACTCAAAATAGTTAGACCTACATTTAAGATGTGAATTTAAACTACATATAAAACGTTCATCCAGTTAAATGAAAACATGTAGAATGGAAACGAAAGGACACACATCAATCTCAAATGGGTGCTCAACAAAAAAAAAGAAAAAAAAAGAAAAACGAAATATATATAATTATATTTTTTTTCTTTTTTTTTTCTTTTTATATTTATATTATATTTTGTCTTTACATTTTATTTTCTTACGGTTTTAACATATAGAAATAAACTTAATGTGTTGCATATTTGTAAATTAAACCAATAAGAAGTAAACCAATTTATTGATGATAAACATATAAACCTAGTTATTGTGTATTTAAAACACAATCAGTTTATTAGCACAGTTACAACAATCTTACCTGTTTCATTTATGTTTGACTGACAAATATGTGACCCTGGACCACAATACCAGTCATAAGGGTCAGTTTTTGAATAAAGAAACTTTCAATTTATGCATGGTTTGTTAGGATAGGACAATATTTGGGCAAGATACAGCTATTTGAAAATCTGGAATCTGAGGGTGCAAAATACTGAGAAAATCACTTTTGAAGTTGTCCAAATGAAGTTCTTAGCCATGTGTATTACTAATAAAAAAAATATGTTTTGATATATTTACGGTTGGAAATTGACAAAATATCTTCATGGAGCATGATCTTTACTTAATAACCTAATGATTTTTGGCATACCATGCACCCATACAAAGTATTTTTGGCTCTTGCTACAAATATACCCGTGCTACTTAAGACTGGTTTTGTGGTCTTGGCTCACATATGATATGGCTCACTTGTATGCAATTCAGAGACATACATCTTATAATTAGGCTTAAGTATTATTTCAGATGCAAGTTTGTGTGAATCAGGTGGTTTGGGACAAGAGCGAATCATTTGTTACGTCAAATGGATTTCTGATTTCTCAGTTGTGCATTTTGCAACCCAAGACATTGCCCTCTCTCCTTATCCTCCGCTGCTTCTCTCCTCCTACGCCATCAGATAGGTGAGGCTTTGACCTTAATTCTTCACGGTCTGTCAGCTGCTCCCGGGCTGGCACAGCGGGTCATCAATAATGTCTGGCCCAGCATTGCCCACTGTTGGCACGGCGAACCTGCAGCTGCACTGCACCCTGCCAAGCCCCAGGAGAGTTTATTAATGAGACCGGCTTGAGTGGGCATAGGTGAGAAAGTGTGTGTGTGTGTGTGTGTGTGTGTGTGTGTGTGTGTGTGTGTGTGTGTCCATGTGGATGTGAGAGAGAAGACAGGTTTTTTTCAGCCTTGCTGCAGGGGTTCCAAACTGTAGTACTAGGGGCCTGTCTCCAAGATACCCATTTATTAGAGGAACGGAACCGTTTCACCAGCCATCTCTGAAACATGGGTAAGAGTGAGGAAATGCTGAAACTACACATACAAAAAGAGAAATTTTTAGTGGAATTTAAATTGTTACAACCAGATTCCTTAAAATTTTTATGATTCTCATCCTTATTCCTTGCACAGTGTACTTACAGCTGAACTAGGGAGCAGATTGACACAGTGTTCCATAACCAACTATTTGATGTCAGGAACAAAAACTGAATCTTCCATCGCATGTGCTGTTCATCCAAAAAAAAAAAAAAAAAACATCTTTCCTTTTACTTTGGGCTCATGTTTTAGTGGCCAACACAGTCTGGTGTGCTGTGCATCATCATTTCAGCAGAGCTGACACCTTAAATCAACAGCCTCGCTTTCTCTGGGTCACTGTGGTTTTCACTAAGAAAGCTGAGTGGTCTCATTCTCCCACATCTATCCACCTTCACTACTGTAATTACCTAAAAGCATTTGAATACAATCCTCAGAATGACAGATTGCAAGTGTCTGGATGAGCTGGGTTGTAATGTGAAGACTGCTGTTGTTGTGGCCATGCTTGCCTAAATATATGAGTGTGTTGGTATGCAAGTGTGAAAATGCTTTTACTCCTGACAGCTGGAGCATCAGAGCTTTCTAAGAAACGTTTGAGCCACATACTCAATTGATTCTTTACTTTCTCTGTAAACTTTTCCTGCCTGCCTTGTATTTCTTTATTAAAAAGTGATGTGTATTTTTTGGTGGAACAAGTGTAATGTAGCATGCATGCATAAAAAAAATGTAAATCCACAAATGTAAATGTAGTGGCAGTAAGCCTGATTGCAAAAGCAACATTTTTCCTCTCCGCTCTGCATTTGCTCTACATGACCTGTGCTTTTAGTTTATTGAAAGTAAATTGTTTTACCCTTTAACTGCTTAATGAAACGGATATTTCTGTGTAGGTATTTGGAAAGTTACAGAACACTTTAAAAGCAGTCCTTGAAGAGCTCCTCAGTTCTATACAAATAGTAAATTATTGTCTGTTCTGTCATTTTTGAGGGCAGCTAATAAAGCTTTTTATGCAATATACATAATATATATTTTTAATTGATTTAAGTAGTTTAATGTTAGCATGTTGCTAAATTAATAACATGACACACCACACCACACATTAAAAAAATTAGGTGTGACTATAGCCCCTTTCACTAAGCAATTCTGGTTAATTGGCAAAAAATTACCAGTACTGTATATCTTTGCAGGTAAGTACACAAATGTGACCCTGGACCACAAAACCAGTCTTAAAGGTTGTATCAGCGATTTCAAGCCTGAAACATAAAGTGTCAAATTCAGCTGACCTTTCTTCATGATCCGCTCGCTGCCTGCCCCATAAATTGGCTGTAAAAAAAACACGTCTCTGTGGTCAGCCTAGGGTCCGAGATATGCCAAAAAAATCGGTGCTACCAACGATTCCACAGCAAAACAAACAGGGTTGGTGTTGTGGACTTTCGCTCTGCCTCCCTCACATCCCTGCACCAGTACGAAAGTCCACAACACCAACCCCCTGACGGTGATTGGTTGGAACACTGTTTGTTTTGCTGTGGAATCGTTGGTAGCACCGATTGTTTTTTTTGGCATATCTCGGACCCTAGGCTGACCACAGAGATGCGGTTTTTTACAGCCAATTTATGGGGCAGGCAGCGAGCGGATCATGAAGAAAGGTCAGCTGAATTTGACACTTTATGTTTCAGCCTAGAATCGCTGATACAACCTTTAGGTAACATGAAATAGCCAAAAAATACATTGTATGGGTTAAAATTTTATGGGTTAGATTTTTCTTTTATGGCAAAAATCATTCGGATATTAAGTAAAGATCATGTTCCATGACAATATTTTGTAAATTTCCTGCCATAAATATATCAAAACTTAATTTTTGACTAGTAATATGCATTGCTATGAACTTCATTTGGACAACCTTAAAGGCGATTTTGTCAACATTTAGATTTTTTTTTGCACCCTCAGATTCAGGATTTTCAAATAGTTGTATCTCGCCAAATATTGTCCTATCCTAACACACGTTAATGGAAAAAAAAAAAAAAATTACCCTTATGACTTGTTTTGTGGTCCAGGGTCACAAATATGCTGTTCACACAGGCAACAGTGTTCCAGCTTTTTACTGGTAAAAGATCATTCACACATCAGCACCAAAATGCTGGTAAATTCTGTGATGTCGGTCGACAGAAACGATTTTTAAAAGCTGTGCCGTAGTCTTCATTCGACCGCATGAACAGAAGCCCTTTAGTTTCACTATCTGTCCAATTTTCCAACATTTTTGAAGTCTAAGTGACAGGCATAAGGGGATGACCAAACAGAATGTGGTTTTACTCTTATAAACATGAGACACACATAATAGTAGTGCTGATAAATGGAAAAGAAGACTGGGTCTCGACCGTGACAGGTTAAAAAAGCTGTTTTACACATGTCCATCTAGCACATATTAACATAGAAAAAGCAGCAGAGTTTTGTAAACAGCTCATAGTGATCACGTCATCTCCAGAAGAATGCTATTATTGGCCAATGTGGACCAAAGCAGACTTAATTCGTCAGTGGGTTCTACGTGCTCATACAGGTAGTCTTCATTCTGCATTCACACAGAGCACATTACCGGTAATTTACTGGTAATGGTACAACTTCTTATACCAGTACATTTCCAGAATGAATTTACCAGTGTTTTTGAAAACATCCTTTTCACACATGATCTCTTAACTGTAATTTACGGGTAATCTACCAGGAAAGACTGTATGTGTAAAAGGGGCATATAACAAAAGCTAATCAACTGTATTCAACTTTTATTTTTCCTGGTTGCAGTGCATTCTGGAATTTCCTTTTTTGTGAATGATGCAATGCTAATATTAGCCAGAAATGAAGATATCTAAGGCATGGAACATGTTGCTAACTAGAAGGCATAGGTTATCATGAAATACATCTTTTACTTTAAAAGTGTGGCTTAAAATGCTATCTATGTAGGGAGCTTGTTACATTTCCATTGTTACAAATCATAGAGCTTCTATCTTTATTTCCCAGCAGGCTGACATCACTGAAAGATGAGTGTATGCGTGTGTGTGTCTGTGTGTGTGTTGCCTTAGCATCAGCAGAGGGCCTTTTTGTGTGTGCACAGCAGGACGGCACAGCCATAATTAAGACAATTAATTCAAACGGAGAAGAGCGTTGCACATTAGCCAAAACATTTGCACACTGCTGATTTCAGCCGCTGGCTTTAAGAAATGTCAGTGGCATCAGGGCTAATCTGATTAAGTGTTTGTTGTCTGTTAATGCACAATTAAAGGAAGGGGGAAAAAAGGGAAAAACAAAAGTAGTGTGTCTCTCAAATATACTTACACTTTCCTCTCCATCTCTTTTTTTCCAGGTATCCTGCTAGGAGAAATAAATAAAATAAAATAAAATAAAATGGCCAAAAGCTCTTTATAAACACCATTTTTTTAAGTAGGGGTGTAAAAATATATATCAAAATATAAAAATGCAACCTGTATTGTGGATAGTGACAATATGTATTTTGTGCAGTTTATCAAAAAATAAAGGGCCCTGTGATTTCCGTGATGTGAAAAATACAGACGGAACTTCGGTATCCAATAATAAAAATGAAATTTACTATATAACGTGAAGTGTCACTGAATTTGACACATTTCAGATTTATAAATCAAAAGTCAGTCAGTACACTTAAAGCAAAACGAGATATGGACTAGTGTCTGTGAAAATTAAGGCATAATAATACTATTTAAATATGATTCCTGATTGTTCTGCATGTCTTCACAGCAACTAATAAAAAATAAAAGTTCATTTTAACATGAAGAAACTGTGGCAGAAATATAATACTTAATGTAGGCCTAATGATAGTTATTAAATTATTATTAAAAATGTTTTTAAAGAATATTAATATAAAAAAAATTGCAGAATTTACTTACTAGAAAAATGTAAATACACAGCACAGTATTTCTAAAATAAATAAAAAATAAAGAAATAACTAGAATTTAATGAAACCATTCAAATTGAATCCAGAATTTGGTAAAAATAAAACTGATTTTGAGGAAAAAAAGTTAAATTATGTAAATTTCATGATTTCAATTAATTAGACATGCTTTTTGAGTAATTTTATTTTTAATTTATCCATTTAACCAACTAGAAAAAGTAAAAAAAAAAAATGATAAAGAAAAACTAAATTTGGGGGAAAAAACATATTTTTTTTCATAGGGCCCTAATTAAAGCTTAGACATGTTTGATTTAGTCTTTTATTCACAGATTAACAAACATACCAAAAATACATCAAATATGATAAACCTGGAAGCTGACACATTCAAGCTTTGTTCATTAATTATTATTAATAAGTCTAATATAAAATGCTTTATGCAATAAAACAATATTTAAAACTTTTTAAGAAGTACAAGCATATGTGTCTAACATTATTCTGTATTTTTAGCTAGGCAGAATCATGAATATTTCTATTCTGGTTAATGAACAGTACATTATGTACATATCTCTTAGAAGTAATGATTTAGAGAAAAAAAAGTACCGTTTTAACTCTATTTTGGCTTTGTTTAAAGTCATGACAGTATCATATCATGAGGTCAGTATTATGCATCAAACCGAATCATGATGCGAGCGTTTTGCTACATCAATACACATTTGTTGTATTTTTATATTTTAAAGTGACTTGCAAAATAGCACGACCTTGGGGACCGCTGGCCTATTCACCCTCTTCTCCTTTCAAATCTTGAAAGAATTGGTGTATCTCTCTGTCTTACTGTCTTTCTTTCCATTTGCATCTCTTTGTCTACCTTTCACTCGCTCTCTGACCTTGGCCTTATCATATTAAAGCTCCTCTGTTTCCTGTAAGAGCTGCTCAATGGCTTCGTCTCCAGATTGGGCTGTTAGGGAAGAGTTCACCAAGGGCCTATCGGGCACATTTATCCCAGACTGTTCCAGAAATGAGTCAAGCAAATAAGCAGGGGAGGAGGTGCTGGCCGTGCAGATGGCTGTCTCTGATGCAGAGAACAAATTATTCACCCCATAGAGGCTAATGTATATTAGCGAGGCGGCGTCTGCTGCTGAGAGGAGACGACAGGGACAGGTATCCCCACAACTCTTCTGCTGTGAGCCGCACAACTGCAGGCTTTACAAAATGCTCATTAATCCACCGCTGATGGTTTGGTCTCGCTACAGTCATACAACAGGGGAGTTTTTTTTTTTCTCTCTCAAAGAGTACTGAAAAAAAAAGTCAAGTATATTCAAATCGAAAACTGTTAATAATTTAATACTATTTCACAGGAAAACTTTTCATGTAAAGCTCAGGGTACTATATGATTGTCTAGATCACTGAGTTTTCTAGGCTCAAAATTGCCCAAACACTCAAAGGCGATTGACTGTTATATTTGCCATGCTTTACAGTAACTCATACTGTAACTGACAGCTAAACTCCACATGCTGCAGCACCAGTGTGCACTTTATTGTTTATCTTTCAGTTCCGCAAGTCAGGGGTCTGCCATTCTTACCATGCCTCCACAACCACACATAGCTAGCTAGTTAGTGATAAGAGGCAGTATAAAAGAAATTATATGTCCTGTTTGACAACCATGCAGCAAATGTAATATTCATAAATGTATAGAACATGACAGTGTTCTGTGAAGCTCATATGAAGTGATGAGACATGTTTGGGAAGAATTTGAAAGGGTTTGTCTGTGATTGATCGAAGTAATAAGCTTCTCGAGGCTGTTGTTTTTAAGATAGGTATTTTAAATAATCTAAACTGTGGTAAAATAATGCAAGTAACAGTGGCTGTTTTATTTTTTTGTTTTGTTTGAAGTAATAGCAAAATGATAAAACCACACTTGTTTGTTTGTTTACATTTTATAAGATTTGCAATACTACGGAGTAGGGATGCACAATATTGGAGTTTTGCTGATATCCGATATGCCGATATTTTTAAACTTTTTTGGTCAGTAACCGATACCGATATATTTCCTTTCGTTTGTAAACAACACCAGGTCTCTCCTGTGTGGACATTATGAGCACATTATGTTTAATTTTGGTTAGTTAACAATAATTTATTTGTTAGAATTAAATAAACAACAAAATTTTTTTATAATGACAGTACATTGGAGCTTTAAAAATAACTATATATCAACTATATATCCTTTCAGAAAAATGCAGGGGTAACCTTAACATTTTATTTAAAAACTCAACATTTGTAGATGGTCTAAAGCTAAAGAGGTGTAAAAACTCTTTTAGAGCCCATAATTTGTTTAAAAATATATACCATATTACACATTAATGAATAAATCAGTATATAATTAGTTAATTTACAAATGTCATGTTTGTGATTTTTTTTTTTTATTATTCATGTAAGCTATAGCTTCTGACCTTTGTGTATTTTGCTTTCATTTTATTAGAAGTAGGCCAACAGCTTAAAATTTCTTACCAAATGGGCATTAGGACCTGGGAGAGGCTGCCGCTGCTGCCACTGCACATGCAATTTAGGGTTGGGTACCTTTCACATTTTAACCAGTACGGTACCTGAAATTCAGTGCTGGTACCCAGCAGTACTTTTTTTTGGTAATTTACTTTCTGTGTAATGACAAAAAAAAAAAAAAAAAACATTTATTTCATTAAAAAATAAGCCCAAAACAGTTTAAGTTTTCCCTATTTCCTCCCTTTTCTTCTTTTTTAAATAGCTTAAAGTGCCGTGCAAAATTTACTTTCACTTCCAAATTACCTGCAATTCGCCATCGTTTCAATTCAAGCAACAACAAAATACAAGTTAAACTCATAAAACTTTTATTAACGAATAAAAGTACACCACATTATATGCCTAATATAAAATGAGAAATTACTTAGGCTACGCAAAGTTTAAATACCCTAGGTATACAAAACTGAAAATCATAAAACACTCTAAAGCCAAATAAAGAACAAACAGAACGTTTATTAGCAAAAAATGATTAAGTAACCTTCGAGGCAATAACCGTAATTTGGTACCAATTGATTTAATGTGAAACAGTACTCTCTAGTACCGACCCAATTCGAGTTCTGTACCCAACCCTACATGCTATTACGGTTTACTCTATCACCCAGCAAATGTGTCATTCTGTACGTGCATTCTCTGATCAAATGCAGCGATCCAAAACAGTGAATCTAAGCATCATTCAGGCAAAACTTTGCTTCAAGAATGAGCCACACTGACGTGATCTAATCGCTAGCACACCCTGAGCACATGTGAGTTACTCCTCTTATTGGCAAGACAGATCAGCATAATTTTTCATATCGGGCCGATACCGATATTTACATGTAAAGCCATTATCAGCCGATTCCGATATTGTGCATGGATGGAGTATTTGATGAAGATCTGGTATATGGCTTTTTTAATTTTTTAGTATATTGCTTTTATCAAAGTTTGAAGGTTTGCCATCTGAGTGGCATCTGCGTCTCCTCTTGCGGTAATAATTTTAGCTTAAATCTGATGTATCTTAGAAAGCCAATGTGGAAACTGACATCTGTTCAATCTCTCTGAATGCTTCTTGCCATCTTATCTGTAGGAGATCTTTCTGATTGGCCTGTGGTCTCCAGAAGATGTTCAATCTTACTGGCAAGACGACGACCTGCTGTGGTAGCAACAGTAATTATGTGTATGATTTGCTTTCACATGCTGATTCAATGTGAGCTCATCTAAGCAGCAGACATTTGATCATAAGGGCTCTTTCCAAGCAAACACATTGTTTGCTTATCGTTTTGATATCTGCAGTGGCTTTTATTGAGTTCTTTTGCGCTCTAACACATGGATGGACGTGCAATTTTATTTAAAAAAGTAAGTGTTTAAGTGTTCGTAATAAAGATGATATTTCTGCTGGCCATAGCACAGTTTATCACAGAGAGAGCAATGTGTGGAACTGAAAAAGCATGCCATATGGGTGGGTGAGTCTTCTAGAGGGAGAGAGACGTTGAGCGATACGGCGCCTGGATGTAGCTAATACGAAAATGACCTTTACCAGAAATATATTGCATTGGAAACAGACCACATTTAGTCAAGCTACACTGACCCATGCCTAGTAATGATTTATGGATTGAGCCCCAACTCTTAGGATTAAAAAAAAAGTTCTTGGGTTGATACCTGCACTCCAGTGTTTTGTTACACCTCTAGCACTGCATTTTTTTTTAACCTTTTTCCAATGAATAGGCTTTCAGTGCCATTTTGAGCTGACTTAGAACTTTTGTTGGTAGTGCCAGGGCATGGCAGGGTCCAACTGAAATTGTTATTGATTGTTGTTAGTTTCCAAAGTGAACCCACATATAAACAACATCTTAGAGGTGCTGTAAACAATTTCGGTCATAATGATAACTTCCGACATTTTGATAGCTTCAACCACACGGCCTCTCTTTCCATTTCAAAGACAAAGTATGTTTCTGATTAGAAAGTTCTCAGGTATATATTATTATTATTATTATTATTATTATTATTATTATTATTATTTAAGCTCATTATTTTTCCCCCTCCTCCAAACCTATATATATTGTCTGAATTGGTGTTGCAGAGCCTAATACCAGCTGTTTTTTTTTAGTTGCAGGAATGGGGAACATGTTCTGGCTATTATGCTGGTACATGACGTTCTTGTTATTAACTTATTAATTTGACCATGTTTCAGGTCAGCTTAGCCTTTTTAAAAAAAAAAAAAATCCACACATAAATAGACACACCCCTACTCAAAACAAACATTCCCCTCCTTTCATTATAACAGGCAGCAACTAATAGCTGGTGCATCAGGCAGTTCGCACAACCGTGGATGAATCAGTCCCATTACTATAGCCAGGGCTCTACGCTTACTTTTCTTTTTATGAGTACTTGTGCTCCTAACTTAAAAAAAAAAAAAATTAGGAGCACAGTCAACATTTCAGGAGCATCTTGTAATCAATAATCAAAAAATCTGATCAGAAATTTGCCTGTTCATTACAAGGTGATATTTGACTCCTTAAAGCAATTTACCGGGGAATTTTGTTTTTTACCTTTGTAAGCATTTTTGGCAACTTTATTAAAAGTATTTCATCTTTTATGTCAATTTCTTTATTTTTTTTTTTTACAATTTCTAATTAAAACAACAGGATATGAACAAGTAGAATAAGAATAAGTTACCAATCAAATCAGTATTAACAAAATTTATTTGTACTACAGAGGTGCCACAGAAGAACACAAAAGTGGCTTGTAGGTGTATTTTCATATGCTTAATGAGGTTCAGAGATGGCATGAGTGCAATCAAATTCATAAATTCATGTTGAGAATAATATTTTTAATATAATATTTTGAATACAGAAATATTAAATGATTTAAATAACTGAAAAGATACTTTAAAAATGAAACTAAATCTGTCAGTAGGTGGTGGCAAGTCACTGATTTAATTACTGAATCATATCATTCATTTGATTAGTTCGAAACGGCTGATTCATTCAGGAATAAACCAAGTGACTGTCTTTATGAATGGGAAATTAAATCATTGACTCACTGGATTAGTTTAAAAACGCTTGTTCATTCATAAACAAAACAATGCTGTGTTTGAATGAAGATGCGCATCGGCTCAGTTGTGACTTTTAGACCATTTTTGATGATGAAATAGAGCAAAATCAGGCAATAGTGTTGTAGTCAGACAATGCAAGTCACTTAGCATTAACTTCTTGTTTATTTAACTGTTGTATTAAATCAATATCTCATTTATAAATTCTTATAAAAATCATTAAAAGCTTTCACTCATCTTAGTTCATCGCAATCTCACAAAGTTCCATTATAATCAACAAAGCTCTCTACACTGCAACAATGAATCTCTTATATACACTCTCTCTACACTTTGTTTTATGAAAGGATTCATGTGATATGTCTGTGATACATTAATGTTGCAAAAACACTGTGAAGCCTGTGAAGCTCCCCTCAGCGCAAACACAAATACGTTGATCGGGTCAGTAGCACATGGTGCTCCTAAAAAAATGTTCATAGTCGCACACAATAGTTTTTTAGTCACAATGTAGAGCCCGAAAAGAACAAAAGCATAGCTGGGTTCTGAAAAATAGCAAAACCAATAGACCATGGGCAAAATTTCAAGTACACACAGGACATACAGCTAGCAACTATTGACACAATTATTTGTTTGGGTGGTTTTAGTTTTAATCTGTGATCTCACTGTGTATAACCTCATATAGCTTTTTAAACACACCATCGTTGAGAAAACAGATTTATTTTATTTCAGCTTAATGGCAAAGGACGGACTTTCTCCGCTACTCTGCCAACGGGAGTCCAAAGATAGCCAAAATGTCGAAGCCATGGACCCAGAAATACAATGACAATGTTAATTTGGTTACGTCTGAATTATTGTATCTCCTGCTGCCAGATGGGACTATCTGTAATTAGCCCAGTGAAGGAATCGCTTTTCCGTTTTGGCAAGGCTTAATGAATATGAGTCTCTTTCAATACGAGACTCAAAAGACCACGTGGTTTTTGCTAAGGCACCTGGGCCAGTCTCTCTAGCGCTAATGAAATCCTACTGGAAACAAACAGGCTGGTGCAGACAGTCTTCAATAAAGCAACAGATTCTACCATTTATCCTTCTTGATTGTGCCAGAAATGAGACCTTACGGTTTTCGCATCCTTTTTCTCCCGCTTCATCTCTTTCTCATCTTCTCTGAGTCCCTGGCCTTGCCCTGGCGCATCTGTTTTGACAGATGTTTGACTAAAGAGATTTGGCTGGATGTTCTCTCTGCGGTATCTTAAGTTTTCCCGATCCCTGTTTGATATTGTTCCACTAGCAGACAGTTACAGAGAACACCTGCTAGTGTTAACTCGACTGCTTGTTCCGCGTTTCTGCGCTCGCGTGCGACCTTGCAGGTATCAGCCGCCCTCCGAGACTCAATTATCGTCAGGGATCATTGAGGGGGACGAGTTGTGGTATTTTAGCACACTTATTTAATTGCATAGTGCTTGATTAGCCATTTCGGTGAATGGTCCCCACGTATCTTAATGAGACTAAAGAGAAGCTTGATTTTGTACGGTGCAGTTTGTCTCACTCTGTTTTGTGCACATTAGCAGCCTGTGAGCTTCAGCAGGCTTGCTTAATAAAAATTGCAATTTATATTATTGGATATAAGACACTTTGTCCACTATGATGAAATGCACCAAGAAAAAAAAGAAG